>NC_137800.1:91124849-91484849 GCF_963383645.1 Muscardinus avellanarius | reverse complement strand
CTGCCTGTGGCTCCTGGCTCTCCCCACCCCGCGTGCTTCCCCCATGTCATTATTCTGGTCTCTGCTTGGAGGTCGCCTCCTAAGAAGGGCCCATCCTGACCGAGTGGCCGACTGACGGACTTCCTGCCTGCTGCCCTCCCTCGTACTGGGGATTGAGCCCAGGGGCTTCTACCTGAACAACACCCCCAGCCCCTCTCTCTTTCTCTCTTTTGCAATACTAGGGATAAAACGCAGGGCCATTCTACCTCCGAGCTATACCTTCAGCCCTATTTTTAATTCTTTATTTTGAAACAGGGTCTCACTGAGTTGCAGAGGGCCTCACTAAGGAGCTGAGGCTGTCCGCAAACCGTGATCCTCCTGTCTCAGCCTCTGGAATGCTGGGATTATTTTTTTTAATTTATTTTTATTGGTGCATTGTAATCATACATCACATTGGAATACAAGACTTGAGAGGATATACAAGCACACATCATCCAATTAGCCCTCATCCAGCCCCCATCCCATTCCCTCCCCCTCCCTCGATCCCATGCTTGTTTGGTGATTAACTTTGATACATTTGTTTATGTACCTCCTGCTTTTTAAAGAGGCTCCATCCTCCCCTATTCCATACCCTCTGATTGGTCACATTAGTTGCTTCACTATAGGGCCCTTTCTATAGCTCGGCCACTTCCTGTTGCCCCTTTCCTCCTAGTTATTGCTGATTAGGGGAAGCATCTGATTTATATTTTCTGCGATATTTCTCTGTGCATGCCGCGTTGCAAGTACCGATCCCACTCTTGACGGCCCCAGTAGTGGCCTGGCTACCCGGTGGACTGATCCAGACCTCGCTGGCTCAAGCAGCGGCCTTACCTCATGGGAGGCCCCGATTCTGGCCTCGCTGGCCCCGACACTGGCCTAACCCCTCAGCTGGCTCCGATCCCGGCCTCGGAGGCCCCAGCACTGGCCTTCCTCATGGCAGGCTCCGATGCTAGCCGATGGCCCCGGCACCGGCCTAACCCCTCAGAAGGCTCCGATCCCGGCCTCAGAGGCCTCAATAGCGGCCTTGCCTCACGGAAGGCTCCGATGCCGGCCAGTGGCCCTGGCACCGGCCTAACCCCTCAGCAGGCTCTGATCCCGGCCTCGGAGGCCCCGGCACCGGCCTTGCCTTGCGGCAGGCTCTAATGCAGGCCGCTGGTCCCGGCACTGGCCTAACCCCTTGGCAGGCTCCGATCCCGGCCTCGGAGGCCCCGGAATGCTGGGATTATAAGCGTGCGCCACCACGACCGGCTGATCTTCCTTCTTTGAATGTTTGTTACCTATCTCTTCTTGCTAGAGTTTCTGCTCTAGGGGAGCTCAGAAGGTAACCTGGTGCCAAGCAGGAGCTCCTGAGTGAGCACCGGCCCACCGGGTCCTCCCTTCAAGAAGCAGCTCAGTCCTTCCCTCCACGCCCTCAGGCCAGCCAGGGGAGGGAGGTGAGGTCCAGTTTCTCGCCTCCTGCCTCCTTTCCTTCCAGCATCCTGGAGAAACCAACAAGTTCTCTTCCCCAAGCTGAAAGGAATTTGTCGTCCTTCCCAAGGCATTTGGTACTTGGGAGGCTGAGACAGGTGGATCGCAGGTTCGAGGCCAGCCTCAGCAACTTCGTAAGACCTTCTGCAACTTGGCAAGATAAACATAGGGCTGGGGGTGCAGCCCCCGGGTTCAATCTCTAGTACCACATACATGAGAAAGAAAAGAAAAAAAAATAGCCACAAAGCGCAGTCCGTGACCCCTCCTAAGCCTGAGTCCTGGAGTAACGTCTGGCTCCAAGGCCTTTGAAAACGACTCCCCTCCCTCCCCAGGCCCTGGGACACACTAGGCCGGGTTCACCAGCTTCGAAGCTGCCCGCGGTCCCTCTGCCAGTCCCAACATCCCCAACAGCCAGGCTCACCCATCTCGATCCCACAGATGACCAGGGCAGCGATGACAGCACCCGCCGACGTCCCCGCGAAGCGGTGTGCAGTGTCCAGCATGCGGGGCGCCAGGTCTCGCAGGGCGTCCACCGCCCCCGCCTGGTAGTAGGACAGGAACCCGCTGCCCGAGAACGAGATGGAGTGAGGGGTGTCTGGGTCCCCCTTGAACACCTGCTCTTCCATGTCCTCAGCCTCCGGCCTCCGCGGGCAGGACGCCTCAGCTCCCCGTGGGAACTTGCTCCAGGGCCCGCCAGCCCGGGGCAGGAATGGGCCGATCTTGCCCGGCACCCACGGGTGGTTCAGTCAGCCACCGCCTGGGCCTGCCTGGCTCTGCCAGCCGTCAGCCTGGAAAGTTGGTCGGCCAAGGGCCCCAGGCCGGGGGCGAGGTGCAGGAGGGGCCCGGGGGCCTGATCAGGGTCCAGGTCCTGCGATGCCCCCGCCGCCGGCTTCATTGCTCCGCCAGGTTCATCTCCGCAGCCCTGCGCCCAGCCTCGGCAAGCCCAGAGTATTGGCAGCTCCAGCACCGGCCGAGCCCAAGGGGGCGGCACCACTCTGCTCAGCCCTCCGCGGCCAGCTCCATGCCTGGGTTGCAAAACACCGCCAGTGGCCCGTGTGCCTTCCTCCCCACGCTGCAGCCTGGAAGGGCCTCCTCCGCAGGGCCCTCCCTCCCTCCCGGCTCAGGACGCACGCTCCGCACCCCCGCCAGGTGTGAGGTGCTTCCAGGTGTTTTCACTTTTCTCACAGGAGCACCCTCTGGCTTATTAGCGTGTGTGTTCTCTTGTTAGGACTGACCACGGGCAGAGCGGTAAAGAGAAGTTTGGTTCAGAGGTGCCAACCACCTACACACTTAAAACCCTCAGATTCCCCACCCTGTAGTGTGTGTGTGTGTGTGTGTGTGTGTGTGTGTGTGTGTGTGTGTAACTGGGGATTGGACCCAGAGGCATTCTACCTCTTTTATTTATTTGTTTTTGTGGTACTAAGGATTGAACTCAGCAGCATCCTACCTTGAGCTATTCCTCAGCCCTTTTTATTTTGTATTTGGAAACAGGGTCTCACTAAGTAGCTGAGGCTGGCCACGAACCTGCGATCCTCCTGTCTCAGCCTCCTAAGTACTGGAATTACAAGTGCCGGCCTTGAAACCTACCTCTGTGCTACATCCCTAGGCCTTTCTTTAATTTTTGGAACAGGGTCTTGCTAGGTTGCTGAAGTTATTGAGACTGGTCTCGAACCTGCCATCCTCCTATCTCAGTCTCCCGAATACTGGGATTACAGGTGTACACCACCCACCCGGCCCGTTCACTGATCTTTTGGTCCTTGGTCCACACCCTCTCACCAAGCCCCAAACCCCTTCAGAGCCACCTGAGTGTGCAGCAAGAAATGAAGCCGAAGCCGGGCGTGGCGGGCACGCTTGTCATCCCAGCATTCGGGAGGCTGAGACCGGAGGATCGCGGTTCACGGCCAGCCTCAGCTACTTAGTGAGGCCCTCTGCAACTCAGTGAGACCCGGTTTCACAATAAGAAATAAAAAATAGGGCTGGGGGTATATCTTAGAGGTAGAATACCCCTGGGTTCCACCCCCAGTACTGCAAATAAATAAATAAAAATAGAAAAAGAAATGAAGCCAAAATCTAGAGCATTCTAGGTGTGGGGCTTCATATTGTCCCTTCTTCGGTTCTTCCTTGGATGACAATTTCATCCTATTCAAGTCTCAGCCACCTACGGAGGCCCCTCGCAACTCAGCGAGGCCCTGTTTCAAAATAAAGAATAAAGGCCGGGCGTGGTGGCGCACGCTTGTAATCCCTGCACTTGGGAGGCGGAGATAGGAGGATCGCGCAGGTTCAGAGCCAGCCTCAGCTACTGAGTGAGGCCCTCAGCAACTTAGTAGGAATCTGTTTCCAAATAAAGTATAAAATAGGTCTGGGAGTATAGCCCGGAGGTAGAAAAACCCCTGGGTTGCACCCCCAGTACCGCAAAAAAAAGAAAAAATTGGGCTGGGGTAGAGCTCCCAGGTCGAATGCTCTTGGGTTCCACCCACAGTACCACAAAAAAATAAAAATAAAAAAAGATGGTTAACTCAGTTGGCAATATCCTAATTCAGTATGGCAATATTCACGGCCAGGATGACAGCTCAGGAGGTGGTACAGCCCCAAATCTCACAGCACAGCGCTAACGTGACAAGACCACAGCCCCTCCTCATGGACCCGGCCACTCCCACCCTGGCCTCCCTGGTCCTGGGGCCTCTGACCGCCAACTCCCATGGGTCCCAAACTGGAGTTCCAGAACCAGGCGGAGCCCAAACGCAGGGGGAGGGTCGCTGTGGCTGGTGTGGATAATGCCAGCCAGAGAATTACCTCGGTTTGGGCAGGGAGCTTTTGATGAGGGGTGTGTGAGCGTGTGCATGCGTGTGTGTGCATGCGTGTGTGCGCTGAGTCGTGCTGCGTGCGGCTGGGTGAAGGCTGGGTGTGACTGGTGACGCGGTGGTGTTTGGAAGGCAGGGACCCTCCTGCCTGGGAGTCGGAGCGCCCTGCTCGGGGCCGGGTGGGGCCAGGTGGAGGCCCGCCCCAGCCCACAGACTCAGACCAGGCGGGCTGTAATTAAGAGCGGGATTGTGCAAGGCTGCCCTGCTGCCAGGAGAGTTAAGACAAGGGGGAGAAGTGAGCAGGGGGCGTGAAGGGGGGAGGGGAGGGGAGGGGAGGAGGAGGGAGGGGAGGAAGGGGAGGAAGGGGAGGAGGAAGAAGGGGAGGAGGAGGAGGAGGACAAGGACTCTGGGCCCCCTGAGCTTACAAAGAGGGAAGGGGGATGGGCTGGAGTCTCAGGACCAAGGGCGTTGGGTCAGACAGACACGAGGCTGCCCCCTAGTCCTGTTTCTTTCCAGGTGTGGCCCGTGTGCCTCTCTGAGCTGGGTTTCCTTGTCTGCAAACGAGACAATAATTTCTATGTTCCACAGTAATAAAGGCAAAAGATAAAGGCTGTAGATGCCTGGGAGGTGGTACACCTGTCATTACTAGAGGGTCATAAAGGAGCAGATGGACCCTGGAGACAGGGGGTCAAAAGGTAGGGCTGCTGCCCAGCGTGGCGGTGCACACCTGTCACCCAGCACTGCAGAGGCTGGGACAGGAGGACAGCAGTTTGGAGGCCAGCCTTGGCAACTCAGTGAGACCGTCTGCAACCTAGGAGTTTGCAGTTTCAGAATAAAAAAAAAAAAAAAAAAAAGACGGGCTGGGGACTCAGAGGCGGAACGCCCTGGGTCCAGTCGCCAGCACCGGAAGGGAAGCTTGACCTGCGTGCGCAGTGCGGGGCTCGGCGTTCTCGGGCAGGTGTGTCTGGGACGGCCGGGGACCAGGAAGGAGGACGATGCGGCGGCCAGGCCAGGCGACGCCGCAGGGAGACGGGCTAATGCAGCCACACAGACTCTTGGGAAACGAGACCGGTCGAGGCAGGTGACTCAGGTGATACCCATCTGCCGCCTGCAGGGAGGGAGAGGCGGGGCCGCCTCTGCGGATTTGGGCAAACTGGGACAGATCTGGGGAAACTGGGTGGAGGATGACTTTACTTTTTTGTTTGTTTATTTTGGGGGTACCGGGGATGGAACCCAGGGGCATTCTACCTCCGAGCTACACCCCAGCACCACTTTTAAAAAATTATTTCTTTCTCTTTCTTTCTTTCTTTCTTTTTCTATTTTGGGAGTACTGGGGGTGGAACCCAGAGGCTTTCTACCTCCGGGCTACACTCCCAGACCTATTTTATATTTCATTTGGAAACAGGGTCTCACTAAGTTGCTGAGAGCCTCACTAAGTAGCTGAGGCTGGCTTCGAACCTGCGCGATCCTCCTGTCTCAGCCTCCCAAGCGCGGGGATGACAAGCGTGGGCCACCACGCCTGGCTATCTTTTCATTTTGAAACAGTCTTGATAAGTTTCGGAGGCTGGCCTTGAACCTGCAGTCCTCCTGTCTCAGCCTCCCAAGTGCTGGGATTACAGGTGTGCACCATCATATCTGGTTTGTTTACACCTTTTCTCAAAGTCAGAAATTTTAAAATGCATAGTTTGCCAGCTGTGGTGGCGCACACTTCTAACCCCAGGATTTGGGAGGCAGAGAGAGGAGGATCATAGGTTGTGGCCGGCTTCCGCAAGTAGTGAGATTCTCAGCAACCTAGTGAGAACCTGTTTCAAAATAAAACAATATAAAATAAAAAGGGCTGGGGATGTAGCTCAGAGATAGAATTCCCCTGGGTTCAATTCCTAGAACCATTAAAAAAAAAAAAAAAGCAAAAAATAGCTCAGACAGAAAAATGCCCAAAATAGTACAGTAAACACCCACATCCCCACCAGCCAGATTAAAGAAATCTTACTACATTTAGGTCAACTATTTCTTTGGCTTTAAAGACACAAGTCCTCACAGGTAGAGGGGAATCCTCCTTTTGAACTCCGCCAGCCTCAGCGCTCCCTCCCGTGGGAAACCCGGTTCCAGACAGGGGAGACTCCCACTCCTGGTAGTTTATACTTTAGTTACATGAATGTCTTATAAGCAGTATGTAGTATTGTTTTATGAATATTTTTATTTTTCATGTAAACAAACACAATGTGTTTGTTTTGCTGTTTTTCCTCAGCCTTATGAGACATAACTCAGCCTTGTCTAATTTTTTTTTTTTTTTTTTTTTTTTTTTTTGGTGGTACTAGGGATAGGACAGAGGGCCGTTCATTCCACCTCCAAGCCCCATTTTTTTTTTTTTTTTTTTTTTTTTTTTTGTTATGGGGTTGAACCCAGGAGCATCTCTGAGCTACACCCCCTGCCCTATCTTTTTTTTTTTTTTTTGCGGGTCTGGGGATGGAACCCAGGAACCAGGGCATTCTACCTCCGAGCTACACCCCCTGCCCTATTTTTTATTCTTTATTTTGAAACAGGGTCTCACTGAGTTGCAGAGGGCCTAAGTAGCTGAGGCTGTCCGCGAACCGTGATCCTCCGGGTCTCAGCCTCCCGAATGCTGGGATTACAAGCGTGCCCATCACGCCCGGCCCCCTGCCCTATCTTTTACTCTTTATTTTGAAACAGGGTCTTCACCAAGCTGCAGAGGGCCTAAGTAGCTGAGGCTGGCAGCAAACCCAGGTCCTCCTGCCTCAGCCTCCCAAGTACTGGGATCACAAGCATGCCCACCCCGCCGGGCTCCTGTTTCTCATCCTCACTGGCCGACGCCTGTGCCCAGACAGCTGGACCGTGGGGAGAAGACTGGCCGAGGAATGTGCTGGGCGACCCATTTTTTCCCAGGTAAGTCTGAACAGACTTGAGGAGCCCGTGATGGTGGGCACTGAGTATGCCTGGCACACTGTACCCTGCTGAGCGCAAGCCACAGGACAGCCTGCTCGTGTAAAGGGCCTGGGCTCACGCTGTTCACACATGGTGGTGTGCAGCTGAGTAAGACCGGAGGCCTCTGAACGTCTGCTGAACAGAGGACGGTCGCAGAGCTGGGCTCGAGCGCAGGACAGGACCATCTTTGTGCAAGCCGACCCCAGAGGTGCCAAGAGATCCTGGGTGAGGGAAAGTACTGGGGGAAACTGCGTTTACAATGCTAGCCTTTTTTATTTTTTGTCCAAAAAAAAGCAGGGGAAAATATAGAATGTACTTTTCTTTTTTTTTTTTTTTTTTTTTGGTGGCTTTGGGTATTGAGCCCAGAGGCATTTTACCTCTGAGGTAAACCCCCAGTCCAATTTTATTTATTTAGAAACAGGGTTTCACGCCGGGCGTGGTGGCACACGCTTGTAATCCCCACACTTGGGAGGCGGAGACAGGAGGATCGTGCTGGTTCGAAGTCAGCCTTGCTGGCTTAAGAGACCCTGTTGCCAAATGAAAAGGTTAAAAAATAGGTCTGGGAGTGTAGCCCGTGGGAGTGTATCCCAGAGGTAGAAGGGCTTCCAGGAACCCCAGTACCACCAAAAAAAAAAAAAAAAAAAAAAGAAACAGGGTTTCACTAAATTATAGAGGGCCAGCCAGGCGTGGTGGGTACGCTTGTCATCCCAGCATTCGGGAGGCTGAGACCAGAGGATCACGGTTTGCGGACAGCCCCAGCTACTTAGTGAGGCCCTCTGCAACTCAGTGAGACTTGGTTTCAAAATAAAGAATAAAAAATAGGGCAGGGGGTGTAGCTCGGAGGTCAAATGCCTCTGGGTTCCATCCCCAGACCCGCAAAAATAAATAAATAAATAAATAAATAAATAAATAAATAAATAAATTGTGGAGGGGCTAAGTTGTTAGGGCTGGCTTTGAACCTAGATCCTCCTGTCTCACCTCCCGAGTATTGGGATTACAAGTGTGCACCACCACGCCCAACTTAGAATGTACTTATTTTTATATGCATAGAATATTTATTTATTTATTTATTTATTTATTTATTATTTTTTGGTACTGGTGGAACCCAGAGGCTTTCTACCTCCGGGCTATACTCCCAGACCTATTTTATACTTTATTTGGAAACAGGATCTCCCTAAGTTGCTGAGAGCCTCACTAAGCAGCTGAGGCTGGCTTCGAACCTGCGCGATCCTCCTCTCAGCCTCCCAAGCGCGGGGATGACAAGCGTGCGCCGCCACGCCCGGCTGCATAGAATATTTAAAACTAAGCTGGGCGTGGAGAAGCACACCTGTGATCCCAGTACTTGGGAGGCGGAGACAGGAGGATCATAGGTTCAAACACAGCCTCAGCGATGTAGGGAGACTCATCACCCTAGTGAGACCCTGTTTCAAAATAGAAATAGGGCAGGGGGCGTAGCTTGAAGGTAGAGTGTCCCAAGGCTCAATCCCTAGGACCATAAAAAAGGAAGGAAGGAAGCAAGAAAAAAGAAAGAAAAAGAGAGGTAAGGGAAAGGAAAGAAAAAATGAGAGGCTGCGCAGCCCCCACCACCCGCCAGCTTTTGCTTCCAGAGCTTGGCTTTTTTTTTTTTTTTTTTTTTTTTTTGGTGGTACTGGGTTCCTGGAAGCCCTTCTACCTCCGGGCTACACTCCCAGACCTATTTTTACTTTTTTATTTGGAAACAGGGTCTCCTAAGCCAGCGCGCGCGGCTGGCTTGGAACCTGCGCGATGCTCCTGTCTCCGCCTCCCAAGCGCGGGGATGACAAGCGTGCCCGCCATGCCCAGCGGGAGCTTGGCTTTCAAAGAGACCCTGTGTCTCTTATCTCTGCCCTTGAGGCTGAGGAGTGACTGTGAGTCCTGCAGCCGTCCCTCCTGCCTCCCTGCTGCTCAACGACCTTGCTGATCCCTCTAAACCTTTCCCACAGCACACTTTAAAGGGAAACAGACCAGGGTGAAGGCAGGGCAGGGGCCACAGGCTCGGGGTAAGACCTGGGCACTGTGCTGGCACCGGGGAGATGCCCAGGGGAAATCAGGCTCTGGACGGTGTGCAGGGCAGCTGCCCCGGGGCGCTCTCCACCCCATCAGAAACCCCTTGCCCGTTCATAGCTGGCACTGGGGAAGGAAGGGAGACACCTCGCTGTGCGGAGAGGCTGAGGTCAGCGGCAGCCGATCGCCACACGGGCACGGAGTGGACACCGCGGCCACAGGGCCACGTGCTGGCAGACTTGGGGCCACTGAACTCTCGCTATGGCTGCGGTAAACTGAATAACCGATGGTAAAACTGGCAGAATTTGGTAAACATTTACCTGCCCTGTGACCTCACAATCCCACCCCTGGGGCGCGCTGCAAATATATGTCCAGCTGGGCGTGGTGGCGCACACTTGTAATCCCAGCAATTGGGAGGCGGAGAATCGTGGTGCGCGCGGACAGCCTCAGCTACTTAGTGAGGCCCTTTGCAATTCAGTGAGACCCTATTTCAAAAAAATAAAAAAAATATATAGGGCTGGGGGTATAGCTCAGAGGTACAATCCCTCTGGGTTCTATCCTCAGTATTGAAAAGAAAAAAAGAAAAAAAGGAAGGAAGGGAGGGAGGGCGGGAGGGAGAAAGATCCATTAAATATCACGATGAGAGTGTTCCTAGCAAAGTCATTTGAGCGCGTGTGTGTGTGTGTGTGTGTAGTACAAGGGATTGAACCCAGGACTGTTTTACCTCCAAGCTACACTCCTCTATTTTATTTTTTTGGTGGTACTGGGAGTGGAACCCAGAGGCTTTCTACCTCCGGGCTACACTCCCAGACCTTTTTTATATTTTATTTGGAAACAGGGTCTCACTAAGTAGCTGAGGCTGGCGTCGAACCTGCGCGATCCTCCTGTCTCAGCCTCCCGAGTGCGGGGATGACAAGCGTGCCACCACGCCCAGCTTTCTATTTTATTTTGAAACAGGGTCTCAATGAGCTGACGGTCTTCCTAAGTCGCTGAGGCTGGCCAAGAACCTACGCCCCTTGTGTCTCAGCTGCACTCAGAAATTTAGCGAGACTCTGTTTCAAACCAAAATATAAGGAAGCCGGGCATGGTGGTGCACGCTTGTAACCCCAGTACTTGGGAGGCTGAGACAGGAGGATCGTGGTTCATGGCCAGCCTCAGCTACTTAGTGAGGCGCTCTGCAACTCAGTGAGTCCCTGTTTCAATATAAAGAATAAAAATAGGGCTGGGAGTGTAGCTCGGAGGTAGAATGCCCCTGGGTTCAATCACCAGTCAGTGTCTGTCTGTCTGCCTGACACACACACACACACACACACACACACACACACACACACACCCCTTAGTGTGTTAGCAACTTAGTGAGACCCTGCTTCCAAATAAAAAATAAAATAGGGCTGGGGATGTAGCCTGGAGATAGAATGCCCCTGGGTTCCATCCCTAGTTACCCCCCCACCCCCGCCAAACTAAAATTAAAAAGGGAAGGTAGAATCTCCTGGGTTCAATTCCCAGTACCAAAAGGAAAAAAAAAGTAAAGAAACTTGTGGCACCTTTTGAAGACACTGTACCCTCCTTCCCTAAGTCTCTGCTCTGGCACTGGTGGCCAGGTAGATGCCAGCCTGACTGGCGCTGGCGGGACCAGAGACAGCAGCCCCAGGGTTGGCCGAGGCCCCATCTCCCGGCGCCTCACACGCACTCCAGAGGAGAGCACAGAGCCACGCCGGGCCAGGAGAGCCCTCCTGGAGCAGACGCACACCCAGGTGTTAGTGGCTACGAACAGGAGTGGCCATGCTGAACACAGTGTTTGGCAAGCGCACACACACACACTACAGCTAGAAGTTGAACCCAGGGCATTCTACCTCTGAAACAGTCTCGCTAGGTAGGTTGCTGAGTCTCAGTACTTGCTGACGCTGTCCTTGAACCTGCAATCCTCCTGCCTCAGCCTCCCAAGTGCTGGGATTATGGGCACGCACCATGGCGCCTGGCTCCTGCCTGTCACGAGCTCCTGGTCCAGCGCTCACATGCCTGCCAGGGGCTTTTTACCTGAATGTCCCATGGGCAAGCCAAACCTTAAATCAAGCATTTCCTCCTCCATCCCCAACCCCCGGCCGCTCCAGCTGCCCGGCGAGGCTGTCTCTACACCATCTTTTCAGTGGTCCTGAGCAGCCGAGCTCTGCCAGGCTGCCTCCATGGTGCCGCCCCCGCCCGAGTACCGGTCCTGGCTGGGGTCTTGTTACTTGAGCGGGCCTGGGTGTAGGTTACCATCTCTCCGGATGCTAGCCAGGTGGCTGTTGGCTCTCGGCGCCCGGGGTCAGGATCCGCAGTCCCCTCCGAGCTCAGGCCCTGCTCCAGCTCCTTCATCCACCTGCGTGGCCCTGCTTCCTTCCCACCAGGTCTGCTTATCTGGCCATCTTTATTCCCCAAATACTGTATGGTTTGGATTCGGGTGCCCCCGGCCTCGCAGGAGCAGGGCTTGGTGCAGCCTCAGCAGTGGGTAAAGCCGGAGTGCTCTCCCAGGACCCCGCCGCCAGCCTTGATTGAGCTTCTGACCAGGCGGCTGTTCCCTTGTTTCTATGAAATGAGCCAGGAGGAACGGAGGTGTGAACCTGGAACCTCTGCTCCTGTGACGACCCTCTTCTGTGCCGGCTGCTCCTAGAGTCTCGAGCCGGGACAGCAGCCTGCAGCTCAAATCAGCCACCTTGGTAGACGTCCCAAGGGCCACGTCTCCCCGAGGCCCAGGCGACCAAAGCCTCCTAGCCAGGGCAGGACCCCATCCTCCAAGGCTCCAGTGTGGAGGCCCCCACGGATCACACCAGACACGGCACACGGACCGCAGCCCATTAGAACATTTATTTCTCAGAGAGAAAATAGTTTTCAACAGTCATATTATAGTAGGTAAAATTAACTTTTGTATTCTTTACAGGCATAGATTTTCTCTGTTTATTACCTCTCTTATACCATCTGTTATAAACAATTCTAGAAAGCAAATAAAGTCACTTCCTACAATAAATAGAGCATCGTGTGCCTCACAGCAGACGCAACAGAAACGCAGGCCCACGCCACGGCGGGCCGAGCCGTTCCCCTTCTAAAAGAGCATTTTAAAAACGAGACCCAGAGACTGAAAAATAGACTAAGAAGAGTTAGGAGAGACTGACAGACATGGAAATGGGGAGGAGAGCGCCCCGAGATCTTACAACACAGGTTTAGACAGAGGTCAGAGTCCACAGCTGACCCGGGGAGAGGGTGTCGCCGGCTCCCAGCCGCACGATGGAGGACTCCGGTAATGGGAAGTCCGGGCCTGAATAACTTAGAGGAGTATCTTACAAGTATGTACACCACGTCCCGCCCTGGCCGCGCTGTCGATTTTTACTACCGTACGATCCTAAAGCCCGTCCTTTATGCTGCGATGTGGCTGGTTCCTTCTAGACTCTGGCTCGTGTCCCACATGTGTAAGAAGTTGGGTGTGTGGTCGGTTATATTTTTAAAAAGTTGACTGTAAAAATGGCAGTGATCTCCCCAGTGACTGTTTTGTCCAAAACTCCCCTATGAAAAATTCAAAACAATTAAAAAGAACGTCAAGTTAAAAATCAATATGGCGGTCAGTGGCCTGCAACCTGGCCCGCGACTTTGGTGCTTAAGGAGAAAAGAACGCCCAGAGTCGCCGAGGAAGCCTCTGGAGGCTGTGCTGGGCTGCCAGTCAGCATTCCCCGTTCACAGTTTTTCCTTCCGTTTCTGAGAAGGTGAAAGTGGGGGGCTGAAGAGAAAGGGGGGATGGCGGAGAGCCAAGGCCGCAGCCAGCTCAAGAGGGCGCTGGACACGCGGGCCAGCGGGGGCTGCAGAGGAAAGGCCATGACGGGCGAGGCCAGCTCCACGGCACAGCGCGGGCCTCGCAGCCGCCGCACGCTCGGGGCCAGGGCAGAGGGCGCAGCGCTGTGGGAGCGCCGGAGCTGGGGTCCCGCGCTGGGCTGTACAGGACCCCAACTGACAGCGCCGAAAAGGGGCCAACGGCAAAGAAAGGCCTGTTGATGTACCTGTCAGTTTGGCACGAGGGAGGGAGCGAGGGAGCCCAGGAGAGCAGGCCGGCGGGAGGGGGATGGCGAGGTGTGGGCAGGGGAGGGAGGCTGGCCTCTCGCCTCCTGGGACAGCCCAGCGGCTCACGCCACTTCTAAGTGGTTTTCCAATTAAGTCACCCCAGGGACCTCGGGGTAGGGGGAGTTTTTGGCACACAGCACGCCCCCTCCGGGGTCTTGCCCCCGGCCCGCTGTGAGGGGCCGCCGCCGGCCACACGTCGGGCTGGGCAGTAGATGCTCTGTGCCCGGTGCATGGAGGCGAGGCCGGCAGGGCCCTCACAGGTAGGTGGAGGCGACAAAGGAGTGCGGGCCCCGGACGCGGCTCAGGTGGACCATGGCGCGGTCGTAGGCCACCTGCACCGACTTGCGGATGCTGCTCTTGCGGCCCTCCAGCATCTTGAGCTTGTCCACGGTGTCCTCCACACCCAGGGGCAGGACTTTGTCCCTCGGAAGCCACTGCCTGAAACGGACGAGCAGTCAGGAACCCGCTCCAGGGTTCCCCGGGCATGCAGGGCTGGGGCGGCACAGTCCTTTCCTGGTTCCCCCTCCGCTCTTGTGCGCCGTCAGGGCCCTGGAGCCAGGAGAGACCCAGCTGCTATCCCAGGGTGGGACGAGTGACCCTGGCGGGCTCGGAGCCTCGCCTGCCCTGGGGGGAGGAGCTGGCCTGTGCTGGGGTGCTCTTAAAGCTCAGAGGGCAGGTGCAAGGGCCGCTGTGCACGGCCCTCAGAGCCAGATCCTGGCTTGAATTTCAGTTCTGGCCAAGGGATCTTGGCTTTCTGAGCCTCAGCTTCCTCTAAAAAATGGACTGTGCTGAGTACGAGGTGCACACCTGTAATCTCAGTGCTTGGGAGGTTTGAAGCCATCCTCAGCAACTTAGAGTCTTAGCAACTCAGTGAGACCCATTTCATATTTTAACTTTTGGTACTGGGATGGAACCCAGGGCATTCTACCTCCGAGCTACACCCCCAGTCCAATTTTTTTATTCTTTATTTTGAAACAGGGTCTCACTGAGTTGCAAAGGGCCTCACTAAGTAGCTGAGGCTGGCTGCGAACCTCGATCCTCCTGTCTCATCTCCCAAAGGCCGGACTACAAGCGTGTGCCACTACACCCAGCTACCCCATTTCAAAAATAAAAAATTAAGCCGGGCGTGGTGGCGCACGCTTGTAATCCCCACGCTTGGGAGGTGGAGACAGGAGGATCTCACTGGTTCGGAGCCAACCTCGCTGGCTTAAGAGACCCTGTTTCCAAATAAAAAATAATATAAAATAGGTCTGGGAGTGTAGCCCGGACATAGAAGGGCTTCCAGGGACCCCAGTACCACCAAAAAAATAAAATAAAATAAAATAAAATAAAAATAAAGCCAGGTGTGAGTCCATGTCCATAATCCCGGTATTTGGAAGGCTGAGACAGGAGGCATGAGACGCTCATTGATCTAGCAAGATTCCATTTCAAACTGAAAGTAAAATAGGGCTGGGGGTGTAGCTTGGAAGTAGAATGCCCTGGCTTCAGGCCCTAGCACCTAGCACACACACAAAGGCCACGAGGGGAGTGGGATTTCAGAGAGAACACACTCGCATGCTGTCGAGGGTCTCGTGAGGACAGTGAGCAGGACACACGGCTCTCGCCTCCTCTTCTACTGGCCAGTTCTATCCCTTCATGCTAGGACGCGGAGGCGACGGCTCAGCTGCGGGCGCTGGGGCAGCGCTGGGGCGCTCCCGAGCTGTGGCGGGCGGGCCCGTCAGGCCACACGCCTCCTGGGGTTGGACGGTTGGCTTTCCCGCCAGCCACACGGGACTCCTCCCTGGGCCAGGGCTGTTTTCCGCGGCCCAGGCTCACCCCAGCAGGACTGCAGATGCGTCTCCACCTCCTCGAGCCTCCCGGGAAGCCTGGGGCTGTCACTCAGAGGCAGAGAGCTTGCCTAGCATGTGCCAGGCCCTGGGTTCAATGCCCGGTTCCACCGAGAAAAGAAGGCGCTTCCAGGGGTTCCATTCTCAGCCCCTCGTTGGCCTCGGCACCTACACTCCTACACTGGCAGCAGCGGACGGGGCACGACTCACCAGGTGCGCTTGTTGTCAAAGAAGAGGACAAGGAAGAGCTTCTCTCCAGCCTCGGCCTGCTTCTGCTCGCCCAGCCTCAGGACATCCAGCGGGGGCACGGGGATGGGGACGCCGTTGTGCAGGAGGCCCTCCCGCGGCATCTTGGGGTCGATGATCTGCAAGCAGAGCAACGGGGCACTCATGGGGGAGGCCCGGGCGAGGGCGCCCCAGCACAGGGCCGGCTGAGCCACAAGGCCTGCTCAGCTACCAGGGGCCTGCTCGGCGACCCCTCGTCTGGTGTCTGACGTCCAGGTAGATGGGCAAACTGCCTCCTAGGAGACAGTGTGGAGGCCACTGTCGTACACTCTGCCTCCTCAGTGCACTCATGCCCAGAGGCCTGGCCAACAAGAACAAGGGGTGTCCCCTTTTTTTGGTGGTACTGGGGTTCCTGGAAACCCTTCTACCTCCGGGCTACACATCCCAGACCTATTTTTATAATTTTATTTGGAAACAGGGTCTCTTAAGCCAGCGGCTGGCTTTGAACCCGCATGATCCTCCTGTTTTCTGCCTCCCAAGCGCGGGACTACAAGAGTGTACCACCACGCCCAGCACTCGGGGCGTCCCCTTTAACCACAGCCTTCCTGGGCCTGCCTCTGCCCCAAGACCTCCATAGGTGAATCAGAGCGAGGCTCATGGTGCAGCTAGGGGTAAGGGGCCGAGCTGATGTCCCGGGAGGACTCGTCCCTGGGGAGGCAAGCACCACAGGGCAGCGCCACCTTGGGCAGGTGCTTGGCAGGACGCCAGGCACACCAACATGGCGGTGCTTCTCCAGGTCTCCAGAGCACCATCACAGCTGCCACAGTTCCAAGCTCTTGCTGAAGCTGGATGTCTGACCACTGCTAATGACAGGTAAGAGGCTGCGCGGAAGGACGCAGTTGGCCAAAGCCGGGGCTGGGCCTGAGCCCTACTCCCAGCGCAGCGGCCGATCTCCCCATGTGCGGGCCAGACCTAGGGCCTACTGAGGAAGCTGACTTCTCTAGAGATGGTGGGATCTTGACGCCAGCACCCTGTTCCAGCGGGCTCGTCTCCTGATGAGCTCCCGCGAGCTCCCGCTGTTTACCTCTGGGTGGCTGCCCGCGCCCACACCCGTGTCCAGATAAGCCGCGGGGAGCGCTAAGCACCTCCTGAGGAAGCCCCCTGCCTGCCATGCAATTTGGTCAGAACCCATCTCCCAGCCTGGCAGCTCCTGGGACTCAAGCTAAGGGTCTTAGTGAGAACCACCACACAAGCCCTTCCAAGCTTCCTCCACGCCAGCAAGGCGGGGCGCCTCGGAGACATCTCCTCTCGACTACGGCATGCTGGGGCCTGAGAGAGTGGGCGACTGGTAAGCACTCGCCGAGCACCGCGCAGGGCAAAGCACCACGGGATAAGGCCGGTGGATGCAGCTTAGCGCCACACAGCAAGGGTGGGCACACGACTAGGCTCCGACGGCAGCCGGGAGCCATGCACAGGAGTGGACACAGACACTCAAGCCAGCCGGATGCAGGGTCTTTGCTGCCGCTCCCTGAAGTTCTAGAATGCGCACATAACTTTAGGAAGACAAACCAAAAACACACATGTGCATAAAAGAAAAAGGCTGTAAAAAGTTAAACACACACATGCAAACACATATTAAGGTATGTAGAGGAAAAGGACTGAGAGCGCCACCAGATAAAAGCACGGCCTTGTGTCGGAGCGGTGGCTGAATCTCCTTTTTAAAAAAGAAACTTTGGGACTGGCTCCTCTGCACTGTGAGGTTTATAAAGAAAACACTGCCCAACCGCACGGCCTGCATCTCTTGTATGGCCCCTGGAGACACACCGCAGCTGTCCACACAAGATTAGCGGCCCTCCCCAGATGTCAAGAGGCTGGGTCAGGCTCAAAGGAGTCACAAAGAGGAAAGGACGGGGGACCTCGAGCTCTGTGTGCCATTGAGAGACGACAAGGCTGTTCCCATCCCCGGCCTCAGATCATCCAGGAGGCTTTGCTTTCTTATTATTTAGTTATGGTATTAGGAACCGAACCCAGGGGCATTTTTTCACAGGGTCTCACTTAGGTGCTGAGTCTCACTACCTGCTGAGGCTGTCCTGAAACCTGTGACCCTCCTGTCTCAGCCTCCCAAAATATTGGGATTATGGGCATGCGCCACCACACCCAGCATCCAGGAAGCTTTTTAAAAAATATTCATGCTTCGGTCTGTCTTCAGAGATTCCAATTTGGTATTTCTGGAATGAGGTTGAGTCAGTGTATGTATTATTTTAGAAATTCCCCCCATATGATTCTGAAATGCTCCAAAGGTTTAAAATCACTGGTATCCTCCAGAGCCAGGTGGATATTCCCTCCCCAAGTGAAAATGATCTTTAAGAAACAACCAAGGTGGCAAAAACGAAATTTTAAGCTACTGCTTCTGTGGAAGAAACGGAAATTTTAGCTATTGCTGGTGGGAGTGTGAAACTTTCAGACACCTTGGATGAAAATTTCATATGACTCTGCCCCTAGAAGGCACCAAGCACGGAGACAGCCGTGAGGATGTGCAGGGAAGCACTGACGGCAGGCTGTCACACAGTCTGAATGACCACCAGGAATGGCTCAGCGGCGGGACGCAGACCGATCTGAAAACAGTGCGCTCATTAAGAGCACGGGCGATGACAAATGCGTAACGGCCTTACAAGTGCACATCCGTGGAGTGTTCTTAAGTCAAAGGCAGGTTAAAAACAGCACGGCTTCAAACATGCACATTTATACACTGAAAAAAAAAAAGGCCGAGTGGATAATCGCTAAGTTATCCCTGAAGAGACAGAGTGCGGGCGACTCGTGTCTCCGCGGCTCAGAACGTGGGCTCTGGAGTGGCAGCTGTGGCCCTCTGGGCTCAAGTTCCAACCCTCCCCTCATTAGCTGGCCAGCCCCAGGCAACAGATCGTGCTTTCTTCCCTACAAAACAGGAGTGACCGTACCTGCCTCAGGACTTCAAGGCCTGAGCGTGGCAGATGTTTAATAGAACGTTTGGGCATTATTAGCAGCATGTCAAATCCTCTACAAAGAGCACACGTGCTTTTATGCATAAGGAAATAAACGCCATTAAAGCCTGAAACCCTCCCCTCTGTCTGCCGGCATCTAGCTACTGCAAGCGCTCCCGCTGGCCCCTGCAGTTTGCCCTGTGCAGACTAGGGTGAAGCCCACTCCCCTCTGCAGCTAAAGCACCCTGACTCCCACCACACCTCGCTGAGGGACCCCGGGGAGAAGCCCCCGAGGTGAGCCAGGGGCCAGAGGCGCCAAGGGAGGCGGGAGGGTGGCGTCTGGGGCACTCACCAAGGCAGGGTAGGAGGGGTAGCCTCGGCACTTGGCCCACACCAGCTCCAGGGGCTCCAGGTCTCCGCGGTCTTCAAAGGGCAGCAGGAGGCTTCTGCCTGGGGTGGGGGAGGGGAGGAGACAGTGCCAAAGGGGACTTGGACGGTGCCCGGGGCCCTGCCTGTGGCCTCCACGCTGGGTAGCCCAGATGCGCCAGCACCATCCCCTCCACCCTTCCTCTTCCCTGTCCCCTCCCTGGGAGAGGTTCTGGACTGGAAAGGGAGCAGCACACTAGATCTGGGATGGCCAATGAGGGAACAGTGCTCAAGCTGTGGCTGGAGGTAAAAGAGCCACAGACAACTATTAGCATGAGAGTGTGGCAGTGTACCAATGAAACTTTGTTTTGAACACTGAAATCTGAATTTCATGTAATTTCCATGTTACCAAAGCGTAAGTTTTTGGGGTCCCTTTTAACCGTTTAAAGATGTAGAAACCATTCTTGGCTCAAGGGGCACAGGACAGGCAGACGGCTCCGTCTACTGACCACTGAAGCCTAGGGCAGGGAAGGAACCTAGCTGCTCCTCTCAAGGGCCTCAGGGAGAAGGGCCCACCCCAGCGTGGCAGCGCTACGGCAGCCTTCCTAAGCAGGGAACTTCATGGGAAGACGCCCAGGAGGGCGTCCCAGCAAAGCCAAGGGTCAAGTAAATTCTTTTCTGACCAGGACACTGGACTGTATAGCTCTGATGGAGCCTGGCTGCTGCAGATCTCACACTGCCTGTCAACCGAGAGCTGAGGGCCCGCCTGGGGCAGGCGCCCGGGCACTCCAGATATGCCCAACACCAAAGCAACCCCTGTACTGGGGACGAGGGGTGACCGCCCGGATCCCAGGTGGCAGCCGTGTTTCTGGGCAACACGAGCACTCTCGTTTAGTTTTTAAGACGCACCACGGTAATGAGAAGGCACTGTTTTGACTCTATGGAGTCAACAGCAATAACAAGAAGGTAAAAAGCCGGCTGCATGGGAGCCCTAGGAAACCACAGACCAGGCCAGCCCTTTCAGAACGTCACTTAGCAGCTATGTCTCCGGAGCTATTAAAACAAGGCATGAAACATCTGCTCCAGTAAATTCTTTCCTTGGCAATTTATTCTAAGAAAAAGAACTTTAAAAATGAGTAAGAAGGATTTGAACAAAAACTTGAGTTCACTGCCTCATGAAACGTTTAAAGTTGGAGGCTGGCGTGGTGGCACAGGCCTGTAAACCCAGTCCTTAGGAGGCCGAGACAGGAGGACCACAGGTTCCAGGACAGCCAACTATCTAGAGGCCCTCTGCAACTTAACGAGACCCTGTTTCCAAATAAAAATAAAAAAGGGCTAGGGGTACATGTCAGAGGGAGAATGCCCCTGGGTTCCATCCCCAGTAAGAAAAATAAAAGTTGGTGAAAACCCAGATGTTGAACAGAAGAGTTAAGTAAATTAGAATGTACTGTTAGTGTTCCAAGAATGAGAGATAAAGATGATGTGTCTACATGGAGAAAAAAAAATGAGATAACAGCAAGGAAAAAAAAAAAGCAGACTAGGGATGGAGTGTCCTGGGCCAGCGCCTTGTTAAAAACACGCCTACCAGGACAAAAGGCACACAGAGATGGTGACACCGGTGCTGAGGCGATGGGGCGGGAGGGCGGCCGCCCTTGCAGATCTCCTCTGCCACCGTCTGAAGTACACAGTTAGGTTGGAAAAGCACCACACCAGAAGCACAGAGCGGGCCACTCCACTGCTGCGGCCCGGCTTAGAGCCAGGCTCCTCCAGACACCAGCCCTGCCCTGGGTACCGACGGCCACAGAAGCAATGACACATGGGCACGCACTCACCAACACGAGAAAGGAGAGCAGGCAGCGGGAGAGGAGGCCAGCCCGCAGCCCTGCGTCTGCCCTTAGCCCACCAAGGAAACCCCCAGGGCAGCCCGAGGTTCAGGGACACAGGCTGTCGCCGGGCACTCTATGAGAGCCGACAGGCAGCGCCAGGGACAGGACGCACGCACCTTCCTTCCACCTGGCGATCCCTTCCAACAGCTTCCTCCCCTCCACAGACAGAACACAGCCCGCACCGCAGGGGCCGCCTAGCGCAGCACTGGCTGGGAACAGGCCGGCGAGGACGCCTAGGTGCCACCTCCAGATGGCCACTGGGCCCACCAAGGCAAAGCACGGGAAGAGGGTGGCTCAGGGAACACACGTTCTTTGCTCGCTTGCTTGAATATACCTGCTCGGCTTGCAGAGACCGGATCACATCCGGAAGACGCAAGAGAACACTAGCCATGCACCTTCCCTCGTTCCCTTCTGCACCACCTCGCTTATGGTTACCACGGACGCATAGCACACTTCAGATGAGCGTTGAAAGCAAGTCTGAATGGCCTAGAGGCGAGGGGCAGCTCCCTGGCCAGTGCCCGGGGCTGGGTAGTCAAGGGGTGGCTCCCGGGGGTGTGGCCCTCACCTGAGCCGCTGTAGTCGGAGTCTCCATTCACACCTTCCAGGAAGGGCACGCGAGACAGGGCTGGCTTCCCACGACTGCGTTTGGGGGGCGTCAGACCGCTGCATGAAGAGCAGGGAGAAAGGGGCATGAGCAGCGCCGCCGGCTGACACCCTCCCACTCTCCCAACTCGCAGCAGTGGAGGGCGCTCCAGCAGCATTCGCAGCTCCACTCGCCCGACCGTTAAGCTCCCTCCCACCAGACTTCCAGGACATTCTGTCCTGTGGCTGGCAGGGCGTCCTGGTCAGGGGCCTGGGGCTTTATGAGAGGTGGCCCCGGTTCTGCGCCCCTTCCAGGGCCTGAGCCAGCGTCCCCACTCTGTCTGTGCTTCATGTGCCTCTTATGTGGTTCATGTGCCAACTTATATATATATATATATATATATATATATTTCTTTTTTTTTTTTTTGCAGGTCTGGGGATGGAACCCAGGGGCATTCGACCTCCGAGCTATACCCCCTGCCTTATTTTCTATTCTTTATTTTGAAAAAGGGTCTCACTGAGTTGCAGAGGGCCTCACTAAGTAGCTGAGGCTGTCCGCAAACACAATCCTCTAGTCTCAGCCTCCTGAATGCTGGGATTACAAGCGTGCGCCACCACGCCCGGCTTGCCAACTTATATTTTAAGGTACAAAAATTTGTCTCTTTCCCAGATTTTTCTATAATGGACAGGGCTTCTAGAATTAGAAAAATAATTTTTAAATTGGGTGGAAAACCCACTTCTCAACTCGAAATGGTTTATGTGTGAAGCTTTTCTTAGATAAAAAGAGACAGATTTTTTTTCTTTTTTGCAGTACTAGGGATGGAACCCAGGGGCATTCTATCTCCGAGCTACACTCCCAGCCCTATTTCTTCTTCTTCTTCTTCTTCTTTTTTTTTGCGGGTCTGGGGATGGAACCCAGGGGGATTCGACCTCTGGGCTACACTCTCAGACCTATTTTATATTTTATTTGGAAACAGGGTCTCTTAAACCAGCTGAGGCTGGCTTCAAACCTGCGCGATCCTCCTGTCTCCACCTCCCAAGCGCGGGGATTACAAGTGTGCGCCACCACGCCTGGCTATTCTTGATTTTGAAACAGGGTCTCACTGAGTTGCAGAGGGCCTCACTAAGTAGCTGATGCTGGCCTTGAACCCACGATCCTTCTGTCTCAGCTTCCCAAATGCTGAGATTAAATGCATGTGCCACGGGCCAGGCGTGGTGGTGCATGCTTGTAATCCCCGCGCTTGGGAGGCAGAGACAGGAGGATCGCGAAGATTCGAAGCCAGCCGTGCTGGCATAAGAGACCCTGTTTCAAAAATATAAAATAAGTCTGGGAGTGTAGCCCAGAGGTAGAAGGGCTTACAGGAACGCCAGTACCACCAAAAAAAAAAAAAAAAAAAAAAAAAAAAAAAAAAAAAAGCATGTGCCACCACACCTGCCCTTTTTTTCTTTATTTTGAAACTGGGTCTCACTGAGTTGCAGAGGACCTCACTAAGTAGCTGAGGCTGTCCACGAACCGTGATCCTCCAGTCTCAGCCTCCCGAGTGCTGGGATGACAAGTGTGTGCCACCACGCCTGACTGAGATAGATTTTTTTAAACTAAAAAGTAGACCAACGCTTTTTTCTTCATATTAGCTTCTACAAAAAGGTAAGCTGTATATTAGACAAAGACTAGAAGTAAAACTGAGAAGAACTCTATCAGGACAATGGTCCAACCAAGGTGCGTCCAGGCAGGGGTGCTTTCACACAGTTCTCCGTGCGATTCTAGCGCACAGCCAGGCTGCAGCCTCTGAGCAAGAGTGACGTGGCCAGAGCTTCTGTCCACCCAAACTTGGAAAATATTACTGTTGTGTAACTTTTCCCACCTACAGAACTGCTTAAAAGACAGGTGCGCAATCTGTAGGAAGGCAGAAGTACCCACGAAGCCAGGGTGAGACAGAAAGCAGGGGAGCACAAATGGTCGGAGCGCTCTGCGCTGAGCAGAGCTGCCTGCTTCATGATCGGATGAAGGAAGAAGGTTCTGCTTAGCCAACACCCACGAGCCACCATCTTCAAAAACAGTAGACAGACTGGGCTTTTCTTACTAGTCAAAATCAAGATCCATTCTGGGGGGAAAATATCCAGTCTGCAGTTAAGATTTGGTTCCTACTGGCCCTACAAGTTTCTGTCCATGGGGCTAAGTCTTATAACAGATGTAAGGAGTTAGTAATTTTATTAAGAAAGCCACTTAAAGTTCATACCCTAAGTAGCTGAGGCTGCCGTGAACCCGGATCCTCCTGTTTCAGCCTCTCAAATGCTGGGATTACAAGCGTGCACCACCACGCCCTGTTCACATCCGAAATCGAGGGAAACATGGTCAATTTTTTTTTTTGTACTGGAGACTGAACCCAGGCATTATGCTCCCAAGCTATACTCCCAGCAATTTTTATTTTTTGCAGTACTAGGAATCCAGGGGCATTCTGGGATCAACCTAATCTATACCACAGCCCTATTTTATTTTTTCTTTGGAAACAGGGTCTTGCTAAATTTTGGAGACTGGCTTAGAACTTGTGATCCTCCTGTCTCAGCCTCCCAGGTACTGGGATTACAGGCATGTATCACCATGCCTGGCTAATTTTTATTTTGAAACAGGGTCTTACTAAGCTGCTAAGGCTGTCCTCGAATCTGGGATCCTCCTATCTCGGCCTCCCAGGTACTGGAGGCACACACCACCACGCTCGGCTCAGGGAGACACCTTCCAATACAGCAGAAGTGGTGCTGTGCTGCACATGTGTAATTCCAGTACCTGGAGGGCTGAGAAGAGAGGACAGAAGGTTCGAGGCCAGCCTCAGCAACTTACAAGACCCTCAGCAAATAAGCAAGACCCTGTTTCAAAGTGAAAGATGGAGTAGAACATCCCTTGTTTCAATCCCCATTAGCCCCCCCAAAAAAGAAGTCTGGAGCCAGGCTACCTAGATTCAAACCCAGGTCTTAGGAATGTGGCGACCTTGAATGACTTACTTAACTCCTCTCATGTCTGTTCCCCATGTGATGTTAGTGAATTAATACAAACCACACAGCATTACACACACCATATGCTCAATAAACACAGCTGCAGGTATTACATGAAGGGCAGCAGGCTTCAATGTCCTACGTAATATTCTAAACTACTGTTGTACTAGGAGCAATGAGCTGAGGAGGAGCTCAATTCCACAGGCGGGACACCAACATCACTAGGTCTGTGGATTTCTAGTTTGTAGAAACAGCCCAGGCGACTAAGTGGCCCCAGCAGGCAACCTAATTTATCAGACACCTTATCAGTGCCTAGAAGAGTGCCGGGCACAGTGGGTGTTCAGTTATCACTGTTGGATGAGCGGCCTAGAGAGAGCACAGCCCTACCCCCGTGCAGAAAACCACCAGAAAAGACCAAACAAGGCAGGGCGGGGATGACTTCATGGCCAATTCTCTCAAGGTTTTTTCTTTCTTTTTGGTGCTGAGGATAGAGACCAGAGGCCTCTACCTCAGACCTAAACCCCAGCCCAATTTCATTTATCTGGAAAGAGAGTCTGACTAGGTTTCTGAGGGCCTTGCTAAGTTGCTGAGGCTGGCTGTGAACCTGTGATCCTCCTGTCTCAGCCTCCCAAGTACTGGGGAAATATATATATATATATATCCATATTTTGAAACAGGGTCTCACTAAGTACCTGAGTTGCACAGGGCCTCACTAAATAGCTGAGGCTGTCCACAAACCATGATCCTCCGGTTTCAGCATCCCAAATGCTGGGATTACAAGTGTGCACCACGACGCCCAGGTAGTACTGGGGTTATAAACAAGCACCACCAAACCCAGCTATTTTCAAGGTTGTTTCTAATTCTGAGATATAATTCTAGTCTAACAAGTTACATCTTTCTTTATGTATTTAGTATTGTAATGAAGGAGGAAAAAAAGCCCTCACAGTTGGAGCCCTTGAATGTCCTGTTTTAGACCCTGAAATTCCACTGAGAGGTGATGAGTTAGGAAACACCTTCCTAGGGCACTGTTCCTGCTGGGCTGGAGCCCCAGGGGCCAGGGGCACCGGCCTGAATTGCTGCAGAGAGGCTGACACCACCACAGCAGGCTAACGTGGCCAGGCCTGGCTTGCCCATCATGGAGGAAGACCAGCACACCTTCTGCCCTCAGCCCAGGCCGAGATGGGGACAGCTGGAACCCAATGAACTGGGCTTCCCAGCACCTTAGCTGAAGGAAGCCAAGAACTCTAAGCTGGTGCCGACGGCACATGCCAAGACTCTGAACTCTCTTCTCTACGTCTGAGAACTGTGTCTTTCCCCATCTACTTCCTCTCTAACAGTGGTGAGTCAAAAGAGGAAACCATCCAGGGCCAAGAAGTAGCTGGAGCCCTAGAGCCCTCGCCGACCCATCAGCCTGCCGTGGGAAGAACTGCCCTGGGGCCTCCTGTCCCCCACTCTGAACCCAAGACCCGCTCAGCAGCCACCGTGGGGCCAGACAGCAGTCCCCAGGACTGGCCGTCCTTCCTTGGTGGGCAGTCCCACTCTCCTTGGGGTCTTGCAGAACACAGAGGAGTCTCTCAATAAACTCTTAGCCATGGAAGAAACTGGAAGGTTCTGGTCTCAGAAATCCTCCTTCCAGGTTAAAAAATGACAGAGACCCATCCCTTCCAGCTTGAGGATGGCAGATATGCCAGGATCTCTGTCTGAACAAGAGGCAATTCCAAATTTCCTCTTGGTTCCTTTTATTTTTGGTGGTACTGGGGATGGAACCCAGAGACTTTCTACCTCCGGGCTACACTCCCAGACCTATTTTATATTTTATTTGGAAACAGGGTCTCGCTAGGTTGCTGAGAGCCTCACTAAGTGGCTGAGGCTGACTTTGAACCTGCACGATCCTCCTGTCTCTGCCTCCTAAGAGCAGGGATTACAAGCGTGCGCCACCACGCTCGGCTTCCTCTTGGTTCCTTTTTTATTCCTACACTACACCTCTAAGAAGCCACTGATAGCCGGGTGTGGAGATGCACATCTGAAATCCCATTATATGGGAGGCTAAGACTGAACGATTACAGGTTTGAGGCCAGCCTTATCAACTTAGTGAGACCCACTTTCAAAACAAAAAGAGAGCCGGGCGAAGTGGCGCATGCTTGTAATCCCAGCATTCGGGAGGCTGAGACAGGAGGATTGCAGTTCATGGACAGCCTCAGCTACTCAGTGAGGTCCTTTGCAACTCAGTGAAAGCCTGTTTCAAAATAAATAAAAAATAGGGCCGGAGGTGTAGCTCAGAGGTGGTAGAATGCTTTTGGGTTCCATTCCCAGAACCGCAAACCAAACCAAAAACAAAACAACAACAAAAAAAAGAGGAGCCAAGTGTGTGGTGCATGCTTATAATCCCAGTACTTGGGAGGCCGAGACAGGAATCCGGGTTCACAACCAGCCTCAGCTACTTAGTGAGACTCTGTTTCAAAATATTTTTCAAAAGAAAGAATAAAACATTTGGCTAGGGGTGTAGCTTGGAGGTAAAATGCCCCTGGGTTCCATCCCCAGTACTGTTAAAAAAAAAAGGCTGAGGGTGTATCTTAGAGGTAGAACGTACCAGTATATAATAGTAAATAGAAACACCAACAGGCCTGAGGCAAGGTGGTGTGTGTGTGTGGGGGGGGGGACTGGTTTACATGTTAACTTCACTGGGTGACAGGAGTCGGCTGGCCCCACCCTCTAAAGCCCAATTTCAGGCCCACAGTCCTGTAAAGCCTCCTCCCTGAGACGTCCTCATGGCCAGGGAGAACGGGGAGAGGGAGGAGCTGATGACGGCTCTGGGGACAAGTGTCCTTACCTGCAAGCCTCAAATGCCAGTCCGCCACCAAGGCCCAAACTGCACTCCGAGTCAGACCCGCTTTCCACGTGTTTTCCAAAGCCGTTGGTCACTCCTGCTGAGGACACACAGAATGAGCGGGGCACAGGCCATCGCGTGGTGGCCGCCGCATGGAGGGCTAGAGAGGGGAAGGCCTGAGCTGATAGAACCCGACAGGGACATTGGCTCTGGCAATGGACACACACTGGGTTTTCCTAGCCATCTTTTTACTTAAAGGAAAATAAGGCCAACTCCTGTGACCATCTTTTGGCCACAAAGGAAGACACCAAGACTTCCCTCCCTGGCAGGCTCACGAGCCTCTCTTGCGCCTTATTTCAAAACTTGATTATCAAGGAATCCTCCATGCCTGCCCACCACCCTGACTTTTCAGACAGACACACACACCCTGCCCAGCACACAGCTGGCATGCCTGGCTTCATTCTTCAGGGAAGGTGTCAGAAGGGGAAGGACAGGATATGGGCTGGGTGTCATCCGCACCCGGAAGTATCTATCACAGCCTGCCAGAGGCAAGGATGGGGACTGTTCGGGACAACCACTGCAGCCCGGACATTCCTGGCGGGGTCAGACCCTGGGGCTCTGTGAGGCAAGCCACACCTGCGAGAACAGGTATCTGAGTCAGCATGTTTGTGCCACCCTGGCCCTGTTGCTAACACGATCACCTCAAGTTAAATCACCGACACCTGTAATCCCAATACTTGGGAGAATGAGTTAGGAGGATCCCAGGTTCAAGGATAGTCTCAACAAGGACTGAGACTTATTAACCTAGTGAGACCCTGTTTCAAAATAAAAATAAAACGATAGGGCTTGGGGTGTAGTTTGGAGGTAGAATGCCCTGGGGTTCCATCTCCAATGCCAAAAACCCCCTGCATGAAAGGAGGCTGAGTGTGGTACACAGAAGGAGCCAGATGCAGGCCCCTCCTCCCCCAGCACACCGCCTCCTCCCCAGGACTGCTGCTGGCCCCAAGGGCGCCTCCAGGCCACCTCACCCTAGGAGACGTGGGGTGCCTCCTGCACCCCGTGTGCCTCTCCACACCCTCACCCTGCACGGCCTGCCTGGGCGTGGCATTCCTATCGCCCAGCTCCAGGCCCCGCGGCCCACGGCGTCTCTGCCTTGGGAGACTACTGTTCCTCCTTGGGCTACACCCTCCTGAATGAGGGCAACTTGGCTGGCTGGCCCCAATGACCAGCTCGTGCTGGACAACAGAAAGGGTCAGTGATCCGGCCCGTGGAGCACCCCTCCTGGCTCCTCACACAGGCACATTCCCACCTCCGGGGCCTGTGTACTTGCTAGTCTGCCTTTCTGGAATATTCTTCCCCCAACATAGCTCGTGCTCTACACCGTTCCCATCTTTACCCAAGAGGCGGCTCCTCAGAAGACCTCCCTGGCCGCCTCTAACACCCTGTGCTCCCTGCCCCCTTCCCGGCCAGCTCTGTCTCCAAAGTTCCTAGTCCAGAGACTGCTTTTGCTTTTAGCATGACCCAAGGGTATTTTGTCTGCTTTGTTCATTGTCAGTTTCCCCCAGCATTTGATAAAGCTAGTTTGTGAACACACTAAAATGAAAGTAGGAACCACATTACCATTACCAAAGACAGCCAAGAGGTCCTCAGAGGCAAAGTAGCCCTCTAAAAGGACCTGCTCAAAGCCCGCTTGTCCAGGTGAGACTGCTATGCCCACCAGCAAGCGCCAGAGCCCCCGACGCTATCGTGCCAGCCATCCGCGCAGGCCGCCAGGGCGGGGCTGACAGGGAGGGCGCGGGCTGGCTGGCAAGGCAGGAGAGGGAAGGAGGAGCACCGCGGGCAGTCACCTGTCTCCTCCTCCCGCCGCGGGGATGGCTCCCCTCCGCTCTCGCTACAGCTCCTGCTCCTCGGCCGCTTCCGGGACCGGTGCTCGTCGGCAGTGCTGGCTGGAGAGGCGGGAGAGCCCGCCGGGTGGTCCTCGCCACTCTCTGGGGTCCTGTCGGGGCTGCGCTGTAGTTTCACCCCATTCTTGGCCTTCTTGAAGAGGACCGATGTGCGGCGACCCACGCCACTGAGTGGGGTGCCCCCGGGGGTGTCGGGGGCCGTGGGAGACAGTCTGCCGATGCCACTGTCGCCGAGAAGGCGGTGCAGGGGCTCGCTCCCCAGAGGGGAGGCTGGCTTCTCCAGGAGCTCGTCTTCTCCCACCTTTCTGGACTTTGGGAACTGGCTTGGAGGTTTGCTATCATCGATGGGCTTCAGGGTGGGAGGATCTGGAGGGGATTCTTGCTCAGACAATGAAGGTGCAGGCCCAGTGGGCTCCAGGGTTGGCGGGGGAGGCAGCTTGGAGTCATCTGTTAGAGCAAAGGGGAATATGCTTGAACATTTTAGAAAGAGACTCCTCCTCCAGGCCAGATACTGACTGACAGTGAGAAGCCAAAGCACGGGCCATCAGAAGGCTTGACACACATCTGGGGTCTTAGATCTGAGGCAAAGAGCTTGACCCACACCGGCAGCTCTCAGCCATGGATGCAGATGAAAATGACCTAGGAGGCTTATTGAAAATTCCAATGGCCAGGCCCTACTCCAGACCAACTAAAACCAAATCTCTAAAAACAGACTTTTAAGCCAGGCGTGGCAGCGTGCACTTCTAATCCCAGCGCTAAGACAGGAGGATCGCGGTTTGCAGACAGCCTCAGCCTCTTAGTGAGGCCCTTTAACTCAGTGAGACCCTGTCTCAAAATAAATAATAAAATGCCGGGCGTGGTGACGCACGCTTGTAATCCCCGCGCTTGGGAGGCGGAGACAGGAGGATCGCGCTGGTTCGAAGTCAGCAGCGCTGGTTTGAGAGACCCTGTTTCAAAAATATAAAATAGGTCTGAGAGTGTAGCCCGGAGGTAGAAGGGCTTCCAGGAATCCCAGTACCACCAAAATAAATAAATAAATAAGTAAATAAATAAATAATAAAAACTAAGGTTGGGGGTATAAATGGGGGTATAACTTAGAGGTAGAATGCTTCTGGGTTCCATTCCCAGTACCGCAAAAAAAAAAAAAAAAAAAAAAAAAAAAAAAGGATAAAACTAAAGAAGGACTCCAAAAGCCTGGCAGGAGCGCTGCACCCAGCACTTTCACCCCGAAAGCCCCGCCTCCTCAGTACCAGGTGAACGGGCAGCTCCGCAGCCCACGTGGCCCCAGTTTCCTCGCCTACTGTCAAGCTGGTGCCTCACCATCAGGGTGAGCTGCACACAGCAGGCAGAGGAAAGGTGCAGAGCGCCGGCCCATGAAGTGACCCCAGTGGCTCCAAACACGTCTGTGCAGCCACCACCTTGACACCCAAACAACGGAGACCTCCACGTCACAGCTCAGAACTCCCTGTGGGAATTTCCGGGAGGTGAGACTGGGAATTTGCTTTTTTGAAACCCTTAGTCAGAGAGTGATGGCAGATGCTTGTAATCCCAATACTTGGGAGGCTGAGACAAGAGGATCTCGGTTCGCGGCCAGCCTCAGCTACTTAGCGAGACATTCCACAACTCAGTGGGATCCTGTTTCCAAATAAAGAATAAAAAAGTAGGGCTGGGGGCATAGCTTTGAGATAAAATACCCCTGGGTTCAACCCCGTGTGTGTGATAAACACACACACACACACACACACACAGGAACCTTTAGCCAGGTGTGGTGGTACATGCCTGTAATCCCAGTAATTGGGAGGCTAAGACAGGAGGACCACAGGTTTAAAGCCAGCTTCAGCAACTTCATGAGACCCTGATTCAAATTAAAAAATAAAACAGTGCTGAGGGTGTAGCCCAGAGGTAGAACACTCTGGATTCAATCCCCAGTACCACAAGAAAGTAATTAAGTTGTGAGACAGCTCCAGAGCCCAGACCACCTGTAGGCTCTCTCCTTCCCCGCGACCCCTCATGCCTCAGCCCAGCCACCCCAAGGCTCCTCTACATGGTGACAGAGGTAGGCAGCTACTAATTTATAATGTACAACATGGCCATAGCAGATGCAAATGCTCTAATTCTTCCTAACTAGCTAATAATAAACAGCACCTCCAACTCCCTTCACCTCTCCACAATCTGGAGCCCAGTCCAACACAACAGCCAACATCTACTTTGACAGCTGAATTTTGATCTCACCTTTTTTTTTTGTGGTACTAGGAATGGAACCCAGGGGCATTCTACCTCTGAGCTACACCTCCAGCTCTATTTTTTATTCTTTATTTTGAAACAGGGTCTCACTGAATTGCAAGGGGCCTCACTAAGTAGTAAATGAGGCTGTCTGCGAACTGCGATCCTCCTGTCTCGGCCTCCCAAATGCTGGGATTACAAGCATGTGCCACCATACCCAGCTTAATCCTTGCCTATTGTTAAAACTTTTTTTTGTGGTACTGGGGATGAAACGCAGGGGCATTCTATCCCTGTGCTGGATTACAGGTGTGGGCCACCACACAGGACTCTTGCTAAGTACCTTGGTCACCCCTGAACATGACCTGGGAGGTGCCCCTTCCTCGGGCTTTTGCTTTACCATGGGCTCAGCCTACACTTATTCCCAGGGCACTTCCGCCTAGCCCTTGCGGGTCCCCACCCCTCCCCTCCCCAGCACCCAGCTGTGACTCTCACCTCTGTCCCCATCGTCTTCGGGCTCCTCCTGTGGGGTCTGCTCGAGCCCGACCGCCTCCCCCCGGGGTGCCCCGGACAGCTCCCCACTGGACACTGCCTCACTGAGTGACGGTGGCCGTGGCGGCGGTGGCTGGGCCAGCTTCTGCCGAAGGACATTGATCTCTCTGCGCAGCAGGCGGACACGGCGGGTGCGGGCCCCACTGGACCGCATGGCGCTCACCACATCCAGTTTCTCCAGCAGCTCCTTCAGCTGCGCCTCCAGGGACAGATGGGCCCGGTTCTCTGGGATGAGGATGTTGTCCACTGCCAGGGGGAAGGGAAGACAAAAGGGACTGAAGGAACTGGGCCAGGGGCCGAATCCTTCAGATATGAAATACTGTCTTGGAACAGTGGCCAGCAGCTTCCAGCAGTGTCACTGTGGGGCCTTGTGCCTGTGACGCCCCTGCCGGGAAGGCTGCCACAGGAACAAGGTCAGAGTGTGGGGCCATCTGCAGGGAGGCCACAGGCACAGGCGGCTCAGCAAGGCCCCGGCCCTTGGAGAAGCAGAAGCAGGGGCAGGGCTAGGCTGGGCAGGGCTCAGAGCCAATTCTGCTTTTCCTCCATGAGCACCACCGCATTCCAGGGTCACACAGGTGACCCTGGAGAGAAGACTCCCGTGGGGCTACAGCCTCCCAGACAGCCCCTCAGCAACCACACCCTCGTTGCCTTCCGTTTGTCCCCCAGCCCCGCAGCCCTGGCTCCCTCCCTCCTACCCAGCCAGGCCTCTCACCGTCTTCCCAGGAGAAGCGGTAGAAGTCTCCCAGCTTGGGCGACTCGGGCAGGTGGGTGCCCCTCGCGGGGTCATAGCCGACGCTCTCCGCCTGCCGCCGGGCGTGCCGCAGGATGGCCCCTCCCAGGTCCCGCAGGCGGACAGCTGCTCGGTGGAAAATTGTGTCTTTAGCATTATACTTCATGCAGTTGGTAACTATAAGGTTAAAGTCCTCCTCAAACTCCTCCAAGGTGCAGTACAGGTGGGACTCCAGCTTCCGCCTCATAGTAGAAAAATCCATTGGCTTGGATATGAATTCCAGGTAATCTGGAACCTAAACATATAAAACCTGTACAATTACAACAACCATTTACTAGCCAAACAGGCGCTCCCTTCACCGGCACCCTTGGCCTCCCTGCGGCACTCTGAGCCCAGGGTGGCTGCCCGGACCTCCTGCTGCACCCAGCTGCGGCAAGGCCCAGCCGTAACCGGTGCCACCCCCACCCCGCACCTGGGAGGCCCCGTGCCCGCCCGACCCTTCCCAGTTCAGGGAGGGCTGCTGCTGGGACTTGCCTCGCTCAGGTTCACCGGCTCAGCGAAGATGTGCGCGGGGTCCTTCTCCTGCAGCAGGTCCAGCGTCGTCCTCAGCAGGACATTGAAAGGCATCAGCTCTAGCTCCATGGCGGCCTGCTGCACCTTGACCTGCAGGCGGCAGGCGGTCAGCACGCGCCAAGGCCTGCCCTCTTCCCATCACTAGCCCGCCGGCCAGCAGGCGACGGGACACGGGGGCTGTCTGCCTCCGCCTGGACAACTGCCGACAGCACCAAGCTTCTGTGGGCGGCTCCGCCCTCAGGAGTGGCTTAGGGGAGTTCTCATGGGAGTGGCTTTGCTATAAGGGGAGCTCTGCTCCCTGGCCCCCAGTACTTTTCAGAGTCCTCTCTGGGCTGTCACCATGCCCTTAGGACTTCTGCCTCAGGGTTCCAAGCCAAACAACTTTCTTTTTTTTGGAGGTGCTGGGGAGAGAACTTGGGACATTCTTCCTCCTAGGACAGCCCTAGACCTATCTTACTTTTTATTTTTTTTTTTATTTTTATTTTTTTGGTGGTACTGGGGTTCCTGGAAGCCCTTCTACCTCCGGGCTACACTCCCAGACCTATTTTTACATTTTTATTTGGAAACAGGGTCTCCTAAGCCAGCGGGCGCGGCTGGCTTCGAACCTGCGCGATCCTCCTGTCTCTGCCTTCCAAGCGCAGGGATTACAAGTGTGCGCCACCACGCCCGGCGTTACTTTTTATTTTTGAAACAGGGTCTCAGTAAGTTGCAGAGGGCCTCAGTAAGTTGCCGAGGCTGGCCACAAATCCGTGATCCTTCTGTCTCACCTTCCCAAGTACTGGGATCACAAGTATCTGCCACCATGCCTAGTTCCAACTTTTCTTTATAAATTACGTGATCTGTGTTACTCTATTTACAGCATTCAAAAAGAGATAACTAAGCCGGGCGTGGTGGTGCACGCTTGTAATCCCAGCATTTGGGAGGCTGAGACAGGAAGATTGAGGTTTGTGGACAGCCTCAGCTACTTAGTGAGGACCTTTGCAACTCAGTAAGACTCTGTTTCAAAATAAAGAATAAAAAATAAGGCTAGCCTGGAGGTAGACTGTCCCTGGGTTCTCCCCCCAGTACCACACACACACACACACACACACACACACACACACACACACACACACACACAAAAAAAAAAAAAGAGAGAGAAAGAAAGCAAGCAAGCAAGCAAGCTAGCTAGCTTACAGAAAGCTCAACAGGGAAAGGTCGGGGCGGGCACAGGGCCTCCCAGGTGCGGGGAATGGCACCGGGTACGGCTGGGACTTGCTGCAGTTTGGGCGCAGCGGGAGGCCAGGGCAGCCACCCTGTTTTAGGATAGATCCTAAAACAGATAGCTAGTGCTTTGTTAATGTTTCCTGTGTATCAAGCCCCATACCAAACCTTCAATCATAGTAAGTTATTATAATAATTAACATTTTTATGTATTTGGGACTGAAATTTAACCCAGGGACATTCTACCACTGAACTGACCTCCAGTCCTTTTTTATTTTTATTTTGAAAGAGAATCTTACTAAGCCGGGCGTGGTGGCGCACGCCTGTAACCCCAGCATTAGGGAGGCTGAGACCAGAGGATCGCGGTTTGCGGACAGCCCCAGCTACTTAGTGAGGCCCTTCACAACTTAGTGAGATCTTGTTTCAAAATAAAGAATAAAAAATAGGGCAGGGGGTGTAGCTCGGAGGTCGAATGCCCCTGGGTTCCATCCCCAATACCACAAAAATAAAAAAAGAGGATCTTGCTAAGTCACCACATGCTGACCTCAACCCTGCGATCCCTGTGTCTCGTCAGCCTCCCAGGTACTGGATTACAGGTGTGCACCACCACACCCAGCCAACACCTGGCACTGTTACAGTACATTCTAAGCACCAGCTGAGATTCTAAATATTTTGTGTGAAGAAGTGACGGTATGACACAGGTAATGAGGTATTTCACAAAGTGGAAGTCGAGGCACAGAGACTGCCCCCACAAGAAGTGGAGTCAGGGTTCTGTCCTAGACAGTGCAGTTCGAGAGTGAGTGCCCTTGCCCATCATGTCATTCTGCGTCCGGAATTGTGTGACCTCAATTAACCACGACTCTGGAGGAAAAGCTATTATCTGCGCTACTTAGTCCCAGTAGTTGGGAGGCAGAATCAGGAGGACTGCAGGTTCTCCGCCAGCCTCAGCTACACGAGGGCCTCGTCTAGTGAGACCTTGTTTCAAAATAAGTAAAAACCAGGGCTGGGTGTAGCTCAGAGGAAGAATGCCCTGGGTTTAATCCCCAGTACCACAATAAACAATAAATAAGAACCCTGGGGTTTGGAGGGAGGATGTCTTCTGGCTAGAGAGCAGTTGAACCCAGGTCTGACTCAATCCAAGAAGAACACTGATAAATCAAATGCACCTTGGACCAGAATTTGGCCTGGGATGACCGAGGCCTCTATGCTCACCCTCAGGCAGCAAACGCCTGCATACAGTTATAGAGGGGTGCTCTTCAATGGCATTTCCTGTGTGTGCCCTAACACGGTTACCATTGGGGAGCCACAAATAAGACTGAAAAGTTCCTGCCTCTTGGCCACTTCAAAACAGGCCCGCCGGTGTTCCCAGGGCCAGGGATGCGGCCGCCGCCTCTTGTTTTTCTGAACCAGGGGCAGCCGGGCGTGGTGGCGCACGCTTGCAATCCCAGCCCTTGGGAGGCTGAGACAGGAGAATCGCACAGGTTCGAAGCCAGCCTCAGCTACTTAGTGAGGCTTTCAGCAACCTAGTGAGACCCTGTTTCCAAATAAAATATAAAAAAGGTCCAGGAATATAGCCCGGAGGTAGAAAGCCTCTGGGTTCCACACCCAGTACCACCAAAAAAAAAAAAAAAAAAAAAAATTGAACCAGAGGCAGAAGAGCAGTGCAGCTGTGGACCATGCCTGGATGGCCCTAACCCTCAACCAGGGAGGCCCCCGAGGTAGCCTCCCTCGGTGTCTGCCATGCTCACTGTGGTGAGGGCTGCTCAGCACCAGAATCGGCACCCGGCTAGTGGCCTGTGGAGGAGGGCCTGGGCTGGAGAGGACGGCCTGAGTAGCGCTCAGAACACTCAGGGCTGGCCTCCTGAACCCGCATCCGGCGTGGGCCTGGCATACAACCTGGAGTTTACCCTGAAGCCCTCCAACACAAGCTTTCACTGCAGAGCGGGCCGCCGCGCCTCCTCACCTGCTCCCGCTTGAGCTTCTCCCTCTTGCGAATGAGCTCCACCAGCAGCCGCGCCCGCTCCAAGTCGTGCCGCAGCTTCTGCCAGTACTTCAGCTCCTCCTTCACCGCGCTGGTCTTCTCGTCCTGCTCTCGCTGCGGAAGGCAAGGCAGGCCCTCCTGACCCAGGGTCTCCAGGAGCCCGCACGCCCGGCCTCCCATCGGCGTCTCCACACAGCATGATCCTGGCAGCGGGGGACCTGGAGCTGCGCTCCTGACCCCCAGGGCACCCAGATCAGCACCCCACAGGGCTGGAAAGGATCTCGCTCTAGAGCCTCGAGCCAGCTAGACAGCAAAGTTCTTAGTCTTCACCTGTACCGACTGGCTTGCGTGAGATGTTACTTTTGTTGTTCAGGGGAGGAAAACAAAAGCACATATTCCACAAAAACATAAAGGCAATAAAAACTGGCCACGTAAACTGAATCTAAACTTCAGCCGAGAAGGAACAAAGTAGAGGGAGGGCCCGGGAGGCGGGGGAGAGATCAGGAAGGCCTCTTGGGGAGTCTCAAAAGCACTTCACACATCGTAGACACCATGGGCAAAGCCGCAAGGAAGCTTCTGGAACTGATGGGACGAGGGGCAGGAGTGTGGAGGTGAGCAAAGTGCGCATCTGGGGGAGATGCAGGAGCACCCCAAAAGCCGTATGGACCCAGCACCAGCTGCCAAGACACCTCCAAGGCCAGCAGAAAAGCCTGGATGTGGCCTGCCTGTGGAAGGAGAGTGCGTCTGGAAAAGGGAGTGAGAGCCTGGGAGTCGCACAGACCAGCCTCGAGCAAAGTCAGCACCAGAGGCCGGGGACCGCAGGACAAGGGCCCTGCTGACGAGTCCCCAGACAGTGTAGGGGGACTACGCCCCTTACGGGGGGACTCGCAGAAAGGAGCTCTTGATGTGAGGACAGGAGGGGGAAGGGTTCCTAAAAAACTGGGGAAGGGAAGGGAGGAGGAAAGAGGAGTTCAGCCTCTAGTATCTGAGGTACAGGTAACTACATGCACCTGGAAGCATCCCACGGACCCGAGGCAGAAAACAAGACTGAGAACAAGACAAAACGCAGGGCCGCTCGCACACACTCCATTGTTTTCAGTGATGACAGTGGCTGCAATCTCCAAGCCAGTGAGTGTACAGCAGAGCTGCAGGCAGAGGGAAGACGGTGCCACAGAAAAGCTCGGACACGGCGACCCAGAACCTGAGGCAGCCTGGCATCAAGGAAACACCTGCTGGGAGGAGGCCTCTGGTGTCGTAGGGGAGGATTCAGGGCAGCCGTAGTCACAAAGGTCAGCAAGAGAGGGGACGGAATGCAGAGGCATCGGCCACGGAAAGGACCGCTGCTTCAAGGGAGCGGCAGTGGAGGGCCACTTAGAAGCCACAAGTAGGTGGAGAGAGGAAGAGCTCAAGATGCATAATCGGAGCAACACACACAAAGTACTCAGCACCTCTCGCTGCTAGTGGCTAACAGCCACAAGTGGACGGACAGGTGTGTCACCCAACTGCGATCATGGCTCTTGGCAGACGGCAGTGTAGCGTCTTGAGCAGAGGGGGCCTCTTCCTAACTCCCGTGCTGGGGCTGTCCTGGCTCAGCCGGCTCACCTCTTGGGACTCTCCACTCTCCTAAGTCCAACCTCTCCCACTAGGAAGGGCGCATCGGCTGACAGCTCCAGTGCTAGAGGCTGTTGCTGGGCAGCTCCCGCCCGCCCCTCTGCAGGCAAAGACTCCAGGGCTGGCTCCAGGGCTGGGGAGGTGCCAGCCCTGGCCCTACCACCTGGGCCCTCCACCAGCCTCCAGTGGCGCTGGACCTACCTGCTCCGCGTTTCTTTGGGACTGCAAGTGGGAGTGCAGGCGCCGGATGAGGGGGACGCCGTTCCGCGCCTGCCGCTTCAGCAGCCAGTAGTTGTGAAGCCGCTGCATAAACTGGGTTTTCCTCTGAAAGGAGAGACCACTACAGATCTTGTTCAACCTTAAGCAGAGGCACAGGGAAGTGAAAGACAGGGTCAGTGCGCAGCGCCGACAACAGCCTGTGCAGCCTAACCTGCTCCGGGATCAGCACTGAGTCAAGGGGTCAAATGCCTCGCCTCCGAGAAAGCCGAGTGAGGACGGGGAGGAAGCGGCAGCTCTGGGCTCCACCTCGGGCAGCAGCCCGGTCCTCGAACTACTTCCTGAGAAAGAGGCTGGTGCCCCCAAGCTCCCACCCTCTGGTGACAAAGGTGACAAGAACTGGAATAAGCATGGACAAGGCTGCCATCTGCTGCTTCCGGGGCTGGGGAGCCCACCCACCCACCCACACAGGCAGCGGCTGCCCTCCATGCTAGAAACAGGAGGCCAGCGGGTCACCCAATGCAAACCCTCAAGGCCGGCTGGCCTGACTTTTCACTTAAAAAAAGCCTAAATATTGTCCAATTTTGAACCAAATTGGAAAAAAAATGGGCCTAAAGGTGTAAGAGGATAAGAGGGTCTGAAGACTTAAACTACCCAAGAAAGAAATCTTAAGGTCAGAGTGTAGGCCAACAACACCTAGGGGGAAGGGAAAGGGATTGGAAAGGAATAAAAACCCCACAATCTCTATCGTTTTTTATTTTTTATTTTTATTTTTTGTGGGTCTGGGATGGAACCCAGGGGCATTTGACCTCTGAGCTACACCCCCAGCCCTATTTTTTATTTTTTGAACAGGGTCTCACAGAGTTGCAGAGGGCCTCACTAAGTAGCTGAGGCCGTCTGAACTGCAGTCCTCCTCCCTCAGCCTCCCGAGTGCTGGGATGACAAGCGTGCGCCTCCACGCCTGGCTCACAATCTGTATCTTAATGCCCCTACTGCAAAAGGAACAACAGTATTCCCAGTCACAAATGATAAAAAAACAGCTTAGGAATACAGGTCCAGCAAAGTGTCCCAGCAACTGAAGTGGCTCTCCTGAAATGGTGTCCGGTGGGTGGGACCCAGGACCTCAGGCTGAGAGCGAAGCACCCAGACTGTGGTCCACAGAGTAGCCAGCCCACCTCTTTAACTCCACACTTCACCCAGGAGAGGAAGTATTGCTGAGAGGGTGGAGCCCAAGGACTGGCGCTTGGGCGGCGCCCCGGCTCCCCTTTGCCTTCTTCAGCTCCACAGTTAGGCGTTTGGCCCCAAAGCCAAGCTTACAAAATCAAGGCCTAAGCCTTTCCCCAGAGACAGATCCCACCAACACCCAAGCCAAGCGCCGGCCTGCCTGCCCACGTGCTGCGGGCAGCCCCTCCCTCTACTACCTCTCGACCCCAGGGTCCTGACAGCATTTGTGCAGGTAGGGAGAAGAATTAACACGATCGCAGCAGCAGCAGTCACCATTTATTGAGCACCTACTATTTGCCAGGCACTGTGCTAAGTACTTCGCTTTTATTATCTCATTTGTCTCTCACAATTTTATGAGGTATCTTCATTTGCAAATAAACAAACTAAAGCTTAGAGCTGTTAAGTAATGGGCCCAAGGCCACACAGGTACTAAGTGAAACTCTGTCTGGTACTTAGCCTGCAAAGCTGGTGCCCAGGAGAGGAACAGCTGTGTGTGTGTGTGAAGACACACTCACTGGGCTGCCTGCGACAGTGTCTCCATCCTCATCTCACCCCGGCCTCCTTCCCAGGCTCCGCCCCAGTCCCCTCCGGCACCCTTCCTCCCTAACCTCGCCAAGCAGGACCCGCAGCAGCTGAGGGGTCACCGGCCCCAGCTGCAGCGCAGGGCCCATCCCTTAGAACAGGATGTGGCAAGTAGGAAGCGCTCAATAAATACCTCGCTGAACGAATGAAGCAGTGTACAACTTTACCTCCCGTGGCCGCGGCTTCTTCATCTGGGGACATGGGAGAAGGTGCAAGGAGCACGTTAGATGACGGGTCGCCAACGTTCCTTCCTGACGCTGCACTCACTGCCCAGTCCCCCGAGATGAGCCTCTGCGGGCAGGCCCCCCATCCCCGCTTCCCTACCAAGCCCCAGCCCTCCAACAGCCCTGCAGCCTCGCTACGGAGATGGTCTCTGCGGACTGAGCGGCCGGGAGGCTTGTGACAACTCACTTTTCCCTGCAGCTAAAGTTTCTGTAGAGAAGGACTGAACTCCCCCCTCACCACCGCCCTGCGAGCCAAGCCCGCCCCTCAGGAGAGCTTGCTGGACGCCACGGTAGGACAGTTCTACCCACGTGGGGAGCGCTGGAGGCTGTCACGAGACTGGGCAGCGGGAGGGGAAGCACTGGCACTTACAAAGACCAGGGATGCTAAACACCTAGAAGGGCAAGGGACAGTCACAACAGCAGGGTTGTCCTGTCCAAAGGCCACTAGTGCCCTGCTAAAAACACTGCCTCAGGGATCCTGTGCCCGTTCCTAAGCAACCTAAGCAAATACGCGACTCTGAGGACACAGTCGAAACCACAACACAGGCCACGTAAGCCCGGGCTCCAAAGGAGAAATTTAAACTGGGGGCCAAAGAGAAGAGACATCCCCCAACCATATTTGGGGACAGCTGGCCAGGACCAAGACCACACCAGGAGGACACCGTGGTGAGTCTTCCAAGAGCACTTGTGGGCAGCTCACCTGTAAGAGGGAATCTGTGGGACAGTGAGCATGGGGACAGTGGAAGGCGTGTCTCGGCCGGCCTCCTCTGGCTCCTTCTTGATCTTCTGTTTCAAACCCAGCTTGCTCTTCTTGGGCACTCCCTTCAGGGGGCCGCCTGCCCCACCTTGGCCTTCCTGCTCTTCTGCCTCCACTTCTTCCTCCTCTTCCTCCTCCCCTCCACATTCCTTCAGCCCAGCCTCAGCCTCCGTCTCGCGGGGGCCTCCAGGGGAGTTGCCCTTCCTCCCGGGAGGAGCAGTGCCCGGTGGTGAGTGGGCCTCGCAGTAGGCCGTCTTGCGCACGGTGAAGATGGTGCCGTTCAGGCTGGTTTCCCGCATGGGCTCGATCTTCATGAAGAGCCCGGCCCGCTGAGCGCAGGTCACATGGAAGGCGGTGTAGCAGTTCACCTTGTGGCACTGAATGGCTGCGCCCAGCCCCTTCTGCCTGCAGATGTAGCAGGTTAGTTTCCAGCGGGCAGGCGGGATGTTATCGATGCCCTCGATGGGCTCCAGGAACACCGTGTTAGCAAAGCAGACCTCGGGGATCCAGATGGCACACACCACGTGGGCCCAGTGCCCGTCGCTGGTCTGCTTGAAGGCGCCACCCTTATTGGGGCACAGGACACACTCGACAGGCCGTGAGGGGGACTGCAGGCAGCAGCGGCACAGCCACTGGCCCTCGGGGATGTAGGGGACGCCATAGCACTCCTGATGGACAGCCAGGTTGCAGATGTCACAGAAGAGGATGACATTGCTGTTGTGGCACTCGTCGTCCAGACACACACAGCAGAAGGCGTCCTCGTCGATGAGCGGCTGCTGCGCCCCGCTACTGCGGCCCTCCAGGTAGGACTCCTTCTCCAGCCGGTCCACCAGCAGCTCAAAGGTGTCCGCCGGCACGGAGCTGTGCCCATCCGCCCGCCGCTTCTCGTTCACCATGTCCAGCCAGGCAAGGTCCTCCTCGTCCATGTCGTACTCCACCTCCGCATCCAGGTCCTCAGGGGGCTTCTCGATGTAGCGGTAATAGGCGGCGGGCAGCGGGGGCGCTTCGGGCTGGCTGCCCGGGTCCAGCACGCGGACGCTGGGCTGCGGCAGGTGGAAGGAGGCGCCGGGCCCATGCTTGGAGCAGGCCTCCTTCTTCTTGCCCTTGGACGAGGGCTTCTTGCACTTGCCAGGGAGCGGAGGCTGCTCGCTGTTCTCCTTGTTGCTGTTGCACTCGGTGATGTCCTGGGCCGTGAGCTCATCCTCGGTGATGATCTTGAGCGGGTCATAGATGCTGATGCGATGCAGGCGTCCATCAATGTCCACCTCGACAATCCGCTGGGCCTGCGCGTAGGTCAGGGTCTCCCGGGTGGGCGAGCACTTGAGGCTGTAGGGGGAAGGGGAGCGCCGCCCTTCGGCATTCTGCCTCGACTTGCGGCGAGGCTTCCTCATGGCAACGAGGCGCCCAGGAGACTGGCCTGAGGAGAAAAGGCCAGAAGGCATGAGTGGCCCTTCTCTCGAGCGCACTCCCCCTAGCTCCCACCTCCGCCACCCACCCCTCCAGCGCCCACAAGACTGCAGTTCCTCCAGGTCCTTCCACACACGTCGGTGAGACCTTCTCATGACCTAAAACCACGCATCCTCTTCTCTACTAGCACAGGACGCACATCTTCTACCATGTTCGTAAGGCACCGATCTATAACATTCATCGTGTTTCCCTCTGCTCTAAGGTAAGCTCCGGAGGGCTGGGGAGGCTCGCCTGTCTTCACTGCCGCGTCCCCAGTGTCTGCAGTGATCCTACCCCTGGAGCAAGTACCGATGAATGAACCCAGACCCTTGGGATCCCAGCCTTCAAGGAGCTGTCTGAACTGAAGGGACAGAAAAGTAAACAGAGTCTAACAAAACATGGAAGACTGGATGTTCAAAAGACAAACAGAAGGCTATGGGACAGCAAACTACGGGAAAAGAGAAGGCGGTTAGGGCTTCAGGAAAGAAAACAGGCTGGCCCGTGTGGTGCACGCCTGTAGTCCTAACTACTTGGGAGACTGGGGCAGGACACTGCAGTGTATGAGTTTAAGACAAACCTGGACAATGTATCACGATCCTATCTTTGCCAGGCATGGTGGCTTACGCTTGTAATTCTTGTGGTTTGTGGAAAGCCTCAGCCACTTTAGCAAAGCCCTTCCCAACTTAGTGAGACCCTGTTTCAAAAATAAAAAGACTAAACACTAGGGCTGGGGGTGTAGCTCAGAGGTACAATGCCCCTGGGTTCCATCCCAAGGGCTGGGGAAAAAAAAATCCTATCGCAAGAAAAGGAGCCGGACCTGATGGCACGGGCTTGTAATCCCAATACTTGGGAGGCTGGGACAGGAGGATCACAGTTTCATGGCTAGCCTCAACTACTTATTGAGACCCTGTTTCAAAATAAAGAATAAAAAATAGGGATGGGTATAGCTCGGAGGTAGAATCCCCTTGGGTTCAATACCCAGTATTAAAGAAAAAAAAAAAAAAAACCTCAGAGAATTAAAAATCTTCCAACTCTTTTTTTTTTTTTTTTTTTGGTGATACTGGGGGTGGAACCCAGAGGCTTTCTACCTCCGGGCTATACTCCCAGACCTGTTTTTTATACTTTATTTGGAAACAGGGTCTCACTAAGTTCCTGAGAGCCTCACTAAGTAGCTGAGGCTGGCTTCGAACCTGTGCGATCCTCCTGTCTCAGCCTCCCAAGTGTGGGGATTACAGGCGTGTGACACCACACCCGGCTCTTCCAACTCATTTTTATCTTGATCACAAACCTGTCTTTTCTGTCTCTCTTGCAATGCTGGAGATGATACCCAGTTAGGCAATGCACCCTACCTCATAGACACATCCCCAAACCTTTTTTCATTTTTATCTGCGGGTCTGGGGATGGAAGCCGGGGGCATTTGACCTCTGAGCTACACCCTCTGCCCTACTTTTTATTCTTTAATTTGAAACTGGGTCTAAGTTGCGGAGAGCCTCACTAAGTAGCTGAGGCTGTCCGCGAACCGCGATCCTTTGGTCTCAGCCTCCCGAATGCTGGGATTACAAGCATGCGCCATCACACCCAGCTCCCCCAACCCTTTTATTTTATTTTATTTATTTATTTTTGGGTGGTACTGGGGGTGGAACCCAGAAGCTTTCTACCTCTGGGCTATACTCCCAGACTTTTTTTATATTTTATTTGGAAACAGGGTCTCACTAAGTTGCTGAGAGCCTCACTAAGTAGCTGAGGCTGGCTTTGAACCCATGCGGTCCTCCTGTCTCAGCCTCCCAAGCGCGGGGATGACAAGCGTGCACCACCATGCCCAGCTCTCCCAATCCTTTTAAAATTTTACAGAATCTCATTGAATTGTATAGGCTGACTTCAAACTTGACGTCTTTCTGAATCAGCCTCCTGAGTAGCCGGGATTACTTACTTATTTATTTATTTATTATTCACTTATTTATTTGCAGTACTAGGGATTGAATCCAGGGCATTTTACCTCTAAGCTACAGCCCCAGCCCTATTTTATTGTTAATTCTGAAACAGGATCTCACCAAGTTGTGGAGGGCCTCACTAATAACTGAAGCTGGCAGCAAACCTGCGATCCTACTGTCTTAGTGCCCAAAATACGATTTTAAGCATGTGCCACCATGCCTGGCAAACTTTTTTTTTAATTTTGAAACAGGGTTTTATTAGGCTGATGAGTCTGTCCTCAAATCTGTGACCCCTCCTATCTCGGCTTCCCAAGTACTGGAATTACAAGCATGCACCACCATGCCTGCCCAGTTATACTTTTACAAATTATAAAGCCCATTTCCTTTTGTTATTGCTCATATTATATTTGGAGCCTGTATAGCTACTATCATGTCCATTTTACAGATGAAGAAACAGAAGCTCAGAGCCAGGCATTCATGGGAGGGCACACCTGTAATCCCAGTTTTGTTTTGTTTTTGGTGGTACTGGGGATTAAACCCAGAGGCATTCAGCCTCAGAGCTACAGTCCAGCTTGATTTATTCCTTATTTGGAGACTCCCCCATAAATAAATAGGGCTGGGAGTGTGGCTTGGAGGTAGCATGGCCCTGAGTTTAAGCCTCAGTACAAAAATAAATAAACTGAGGGAAAAAAAGCTCAGATAGGTGCCACTCAACCCAAAGCTACCTAAGTGAAAGCTGGTCTGGTACAAAAAGGGCAAGCTCAGTTCTTACCTCGGCTGTGTATAGCCCAAAGAAAGTCAATCTCTCTGTGCCACCACCAGTAAAATAGGGGCAATAAAATCTACCTCTTTTTTTCTTTTGGTGGTACTGGGGTTCCTGGAAGCCCTTCTACCTCCGGGCTACACTCCCAGACCTACTTATCTATCGATCGATCTATCGGCAGATCGATCGATAGATAGATTTTTTGAAACAGGGTCTTTTACGCCAGTGCGGCTGGCTTCAAACCTGCGCAATCCTCCTGTCTCCGCCTCCCAAGCGAGGGGGGGGGATTATAAGCGTGTGCCGCCACCACGCCGGCTAAAATCTACCTCTTAAGGGTTGCTATACGTTAATAAGTATTATTAACTTTTTTTTTTTTTTGGTAATGGGATTGAACCCAAGGACCCAGCTTTTTTTTGGAAAGTTACAGAGGCTGGCCTTGAACCTGCCATCCTCCAGTCTCAGCTTCCCAACTCCTAGGATCACAAGTGTGTACTACCACATCCGGCCATTACCATATTTAGCTATCTCTTTATTTATTTATTTAGTGGTGTTGGGGACTGAACCAAGAGGCAGTCTACCTTTGAGTTATACCCCCAGTCTGATTTTATTTCTTACTTAAAAACAGAGTCTCACTAGATTGCAGAGAGCCTCACCAAGTCCTGGCCGCTGTCCTTGGACCCGTGATCCTCCCCACCCAGCTTAACATCCTTATTTAAAAGGCCTTCCAGGCCCAACTTGACTGGAACAAAACAAAAAACTTGCCCGAGGAACAGTGCTCAGCAGGTACACACCCCATTTGGAGATAAAGGACACAGAATCCTCATAGCAAATTTCTTTCAAGTTTCAGAGATCCTTGGCCACTAGATTCCTTAAAGATAGATTATCAGGTCCTTGGATGGAGAATATAGCACGTGCCGAGACCCTGGGTTTGACACCCAGCACAAAATAGAGCTGAGTGTAGTGCCCACGCTATAATCCCAGCATTTGGGAAGCTGAGACAGGATGAACTCAGGTTCTAGGCTAGTCTGAACTCGGTGAGACCTGGTCTCCAAATAAAAAATAAACCAGGTATGGTGGGCCACGCCTATGATCCCAGAACTTGGGAGGCTGAGACAGGAGGATAGAAGGTTGGAGAACAGCCTTAACAAGTAGTGAGCCGGGCGTGGTGGCGCACGCTTGTCATCCCCCGCGGTTGGGAGGCTGAGACAGGAGGATCGCACAGGTTCGAAGCCAGCCTCAGCTACTTAGTGAGGCTCTCAGCAACTTAGTGAGACCCTGTTTCCAAATAAAATATAAAAAGGTCTGGGAGTATAGCCCGGAGGTAGAAAGCCCCTGGGTTCCACCCCCAGTACCACCAAAAAAATAATAATAAGTGGTGAGACTCTCATCAACCTAGTGAAACTGTTTCAAAATAAAAATAAGAGCTGAGAGCTGAGTGTGACGGCCAATGCTTGTAATCCCAACATCTGGAAGGCTGAGACAGGAGGATCGCAGTTCCCGGACAGCAACAGCGTGAGCTACTTAAGTCCTTTGCAACTCAGCGAGACCCTGTTTCAAAATAAGGAATAAAAAATAGGGCTGGGGGTGTAGCTCCGTGGTAGAATGTCCCTGGGTTCCATCCCCAGGACTGCAAAAAATAAAGATAGAAAGATAAAAACAAGAGCTGGGCACAGTGGCACACGCCTGTAATCCCAGTCCTTGGGACGCTGAGACAGGAGGATCGCGGGTTCGAGGAGACCTCAGCAAGCAGCAATAGTCTCATCAACCTACTGAGGCCGTTTCAAAATAAAAAAATAAGACTGAGGACTGGGGGTGTAGACTGTAGGCACAATGTCCCCGGATCCAGTCCCCAGTACCACAAAAATGGACAAAAAATTAAAAAGAGGGCTCGGGGTGGCGCTTGGAGGTAGAGAGCCCCCGGGTCCAATCTTAGCACCACAAATACACATACTTATCTGTGACTGCGCCGGGAGGCCGAAGGCGGGGGTGCGGCCCGGCGGAAAGTGCCTGCCCGGGCGCGCCGGCAGGGCTCGGACCCCCGGCGCGAGTCGCAGAGCCGACCGCGGGCGGGCCCGGGCGCCTCCACCTACCTCGACGCCAACTTTGCAGAGTTTCCAGCGCCCCTCGCCCGCCCGGGGCGGGTCCTGCTCGCGCGTCCCCGCGGCGCCCGCCCCGAGCGAAGGCGCGCGGCCGGGCAGCGGGCGGCCGCCGCGGGGAGCCCGCCGCGTTTTGGCGGGAGCTGCCCGGCCGCCGCCCCCGGCCCGGCCGACTCGGCGTGACGCCCGCGCCCGCGCTGCAGCCGCGCCGCCGAGGCCGCCCGGCGCCCTCCGGGGGGAGCCCGACCCCGCGCGAGGAGAAAGGAGCGGAGTCACATCGCCTCCCCGGCGCCGGAGCCCGACGGACGCCGAGGGCGACCCTCGCAGAGAAAGCCAGCGCCGGCGAGCGGGCGCGCGGGGCCCGGGGGCGGCCGCCCATTGGCCGCCGCGGCTGCCCGTCACCGGGACCCCGCGGGCCCGGGGCCGCGCGGGGGGCGGGACCCGCCGCCGGCCCGGCCAATGGGGGCGCGGCGGGGGCGGGGCCTGGCGGCTCGGCTTCCCGGGCCGGGAGGAGACAAGATGGCGGGTGCGGGCGGGGGTCCTCGCTGTGGGCCGGCCCTCGCCCGCCCGCCCGCCCGCCCGCCCGCGCCCCGGCGGAGACCGGCGCCGCCCGGCCTGCGCGGACCCCGGCGGCCCCGGCCCGCCCGCCGCCGCCGCATTACCTCAGCCGCCGGCCGGCCGGCCCGCCGCGAGCGGCCCTGGGCTGGGCGGGCGGCGCGGCCTCCTCCGCGCCGAGCCGAGCCGAGCCGGCGCGCGCCGGGCCGCCGCCGCGCCCGGGGGAGGAGGCAGAGCGCGGCCGCCGCGCCGCCGCCACGGAGCCGGGAGGAGGGGCCGCCCGCGCAGGCCCGCCCCTCGCCGCCGCCGCCCGCGGCAGGTGCGCCGCCGGGCCGCTCCCGCCCGAGGCGGAGCCGGGACGCGAAGTTGGACGGCGGGCCCGAGGTAACCCGCTCTCACGGTGGGCGCGCACGCCGCCGTCTCCGCCCGCAGCCTGGCGTGGCCGGGAAGCGGCGAGTGACTGCCCTGGGGCTCTCGAAGGCCGACCCTGACACGTTGGCCACTCTGGGTTTAGAAAACAAAGTTAAGGAAGAAAAGGCCCCTTACCCGCAAGTTGAAAAGCGTGCCTCGCGCGATGGCAGGCTAAGCACCCATTTGTAATGTTTCCAAAGCGTCTGGGGCAAGCCGCCTTCGCCCGGGACGATGAGTGACCCACTCTGAAAGCGTTTCCTCTGTCCGAGCCGATGTAGCGGGAGAGACCTTCACGATTTCTTGCTTGGTTCTGATGACCCTGGACCTGGGTTCTCGAGTGGCGAGAATGAAAGCTCAAGTCTCAGGACGCAAGCCTTTCACACGTTTAAATTGCACCTTCTAGCCGGGTGTAGTGGCATGCGGCTGAAATCCCTGTACCTGGGAGGCCGAGACAGGAAGATCTCAGGTTCCAGGACAGCCTCAGCAAGTTGTGAGACTCATCAACCTAGGGAGAGACTCTGTTTCCAAATAAGAAATAAAAGCCGGGCGTGGTGGCGCACGCTTGTCATCCCAGCATTTGGGGGGCTGAGACAGGAGGATCGCGGTTAGCGGCCAGCCTCAGCTACTTAGGCCCTCTGCAACTCAGACCCGGTTTCAAAATAAAAAGAATAAAAAATAGGGCAGGGGAGCGGATGTAGCTCGGAAGTCGAATGCCCCTGGGTTTCATCCCAGACCCGCAAAAAATAAGAAACAAAGAAAGAAAATCGGGCTAGGGAGCTCAAGAGCAGAATTCCTCTGGGTTCAACCCCCAATCCCACACACAAAAATAAATAAACAACGAAATAAATAGCCTGTATTGCCTCTTTGGGAGAATAGGTATTCGTTATCCTAAGAATTTAAGTACAGAGTTTAAAAGTTTGTTTAGCCCTAGGGAGGAAGTTAATTTGCTTTAGAAAAGTGTTTTCTGAGTAGATCTTAGCATTTTGAGGGGAGAGGGATGCGAAAGACTTCTGTTAACCATCTTCTAAGGAGGAGGAGTGGTCCGTGGAGCCAAGCCAGGGCAGGGTAATGTCTTGGTGGCTGTAAAGATGAAACAGTGTGCCTTACAGTCAGGCGTTCTAATGCTCCGGAGAATCGTCATGTGAAGGGAACCTGTGGGAGAGAAGACAATTAATTGTGGAAGAGAAAGCCCTAGAGGCGAGAGAAATTGCAATTACTTTTAGTTTAAAAAGGAAAATCTGAAGACAGAAACAAATACTGAATATCATTTTTTGCCCTTTTTAAATAGAGTTATCAACCATTTTTACATATGACTGAAAAGTTATTTCTTCTTACTTTTTTTGTGTGTGTGGTACTGGGTATGGAACCCAGGGGCATTCGACCTCTGAGCTACACCCTCAGCCCTAGTTTTTATTCTTTATTTTGAAACAGGGTCTCACTGAGTTGCAGAGGGCCGCACTAAATAGATGAGGCTGGCAGTGAACCGCGATCTTCCTGTGTCAGCCTCCCGAATGCTGGGATTACAAGAGTGCGCCACCACACCCGGCTTAGTTATTTCTTGAAGAATTTGTGATGGGCAGCTCACTTTCCCCACTAAAATGAAGGAACAAAGACTTGAGAAAGTGCTGTGGCTTCTACATGTTACAAGACAATGATTGTGTGTGTGCCTGTGGTACTGGGGATTGAACCCGGGACATTCTACCTCTTAAGATACACCCCAGCCCAAATTTTTTTTATTTTTTTTGTTTTGAAACAAGGCTCGCTAGGTAGTTGAGAGTCTCACTACCTGCTGAGGCTGACCTCGAACTGTGCTCCTCCTCTCTCAGCCTCTCAAGTCCTGGGATTACAGGGCTGCACCACCATGCTCAGCTAAAGTAATGATTTAAATGCTGTTGAATACACATTGTCAACCTCACATGAGTGATTTCCAGGCTTTTACATTCAGTGCTTTCATGTTAAGACCTTATTCTCCCCCGGTGCTTCTCCTCCATCTTCACCTTCCACCTTTTTTTAATGGCAGCATCACACAGTCATCCTCGGTTTCATTTTTCACACTGGGGATTGGTTTCTGTTAGCATAACTGCACACATTACCAGTTTGCTGTGATGTAATCTCAAATGTAACATGGAACAATTATGTCATTAAAAACAAATTTGGAACATATATCAAAGATCCCAGAGGCACTGAGCACAATTGGCTTTAATCTTTAGCTATTTTCAAGAGTTTAAATTCACCAGCCCCTGGCCTTCCCATTAAACCATACAGCAATTAAGGTCAGTGAATAGGAGCAGGAGCCTTTGATTTCATATAGTTGTTTCTACAAAAAGTCCTCCATCTCGACGTAGACACTAACTTATTTGGAATAGGAGAATGCTTTACATTCAAAACTAAAAGAGGCGGGGGAAAAACTAAAAGAGGGAACAAATACAAAAGTCCCCATTACACACACACACACACACACACACACACACACACACTTTTATCTTTTTGCCCCATCATCTCTAGGTATCTTTTCGGTGTTTTATTATATCAATTCTCTCTCCAGGATAGAAACTGTGTAAAGAGTCAAATACTAAAACCACTGGATTAATAAAATATGTATAAGAAAAAATAGGCCTTGACTGATGGCTAAATTATTTTTAATAGAAGATTCCTTCCTTAGACACTTAGCTAAAAGAATTCAAAACCACAATTTGGAGGAATGTTGGAGATTGGAATCATTGTGATATTTTTAAATGCTATAAGGCAAATGTTTTAAGAATATGGTTTGCTTAGAAAAAGGGGAAAAAAGCCAGGCATGGTTGTGCACACTTGTAATCCCAGCATTCGGGAGGCTGAGACCAGAGGATCGTTGTTCACAGACAGCCTCAGCTATTTAGTGAGGTCCTCCACAACTTAGTGAGACCCTGCTTTAAAATAAAGAATTAAAAAAAAAATAGAACAGGGGTTGTAGCTCGGAGGTCAAATGCCACTGGGTTCCAACCCCAAACCTGTAAAAAAAAAAAAAAAAAAAAAAAGAGAAAAATAAAGTTTAGTTAGATTAACAACAGGTTTTAAATAGAAACCACACCCTCTGAATTTCAGTCCATTTATTTATTCCTAAAAAATACGTATTGGCCACTTATTTTCTATGTCCCACGGGTACAAGTTTCTTTGGAAAATAATGACAAAAGTTCAACCTAGAAAGGGACGAGTGATCATCTGGAAAGGCAATATTTTTTCCTTGCCTAGAGTAGATACACTCAAGAAGCCATCCAGAAATTACCAGAAAACATGCTGGAGAAATCAGATGAGGCAGTGAATAGCAGAGACACCTCAGTTCCTCAAAGAGGGCTTCTGGAGGGCGGCAGCTTCTTCAGCCAGGTTCTAGATGGGGATGGATGTGAACTGGGAATGGTGTGTGATCTGATGACAAGCAGCATGGGAGAAGGGACGGTATGGACAGCAGGGGATGGTCAGGAAATTATCCCAGCTGGTCTGTACGGGCAGGTGTTAGAAGAGACAAGGCTGGGGCCGGGCGTGGTGGCGCACGCTTGTCATCCCCGCTCTTGGGAGGCAGAGACAGGAAGATTGCGCAGGTTCGAAGCCAGCCTTGCTGGTTTAGGAGACTCTGTTTCCAAATAAAATATAAAATAGGTCTGGGAGTGTGGCCTGGAGGTAGAAGGGTTTCCAGGAACCCCAGTACCACCAAAAAAAAAAAAAAAGAAAGAAAGAAAGAAAAAAGAGAGAGAGACAAGGCTGGGCCTTTAGACCCAGCTACTCAGGAGACTCAATTAAAGCAGGAGGCTTAATTGAACCCAGGAATTCAAGACCAGCTGAGGACCAGAGTGAGACCCCATCTTAGGGGGGGGGGAGGTTAAACTGGGAAGGAAGTATGGCAGGGAAATTGGGATTAAAAGAAATACCTACATGGTGGTACACACTTGTAATCCCAGTACTTGGGAGGCTTAGACAGGAGGCTCACTGATTCAAGGATACTCTTAGCAAGTAATGAGACTCATCAACCTAGTGAGGCCCTGTTTAAAAATAAGAATAAAATAGGCTGGGGGTGTAGCTCGGAGATAGAACGCCCAGAGATAGAACGCCCCGGGTTCAATCCCCAGTATCACACACAAAAAAGAAAAATTCCCAGCCAGGTATGGTGGTGCACGCCTGTAATCCCAGTACTTGGGAGGCTGAGGCAGGAGGATTGCAGGTTCCTAGCCAGCCTCAGGAATTTAACAAGACCCTCAGCAACCTAATGAGACCTTGTTTCAAAACAAAACCAAAAAATGCCAGGTGAGTGGCACACACCTGTTAATACTAGTATTTAGGAGATTGAGACAGGAGGATGGCAGGTACAAGGACAGCTTCAGCAATGTAGTGAGACTCAGCAACTTAGTGAGACCCTGTCTCACAACAAAAATCTAAAAAGGCTGGGGTGTAGCTCAGAGGTAGAATGCTCCTAGGTTCAATCCAAAAGAGAGGGAGGCCGGGCAGACAGGCTGGCCAGAAGGAAGGTTGGCTTGCCATGAGCAAGGTGCTTACTCTATCAAGAATCCTTGCTGCACTTAACAGGAAACCAAGTCAAACTAGTTTAAATAATAAAGGAAACATGTTGACACTCATAACTAGACAGCGTATCTAGCCTTAGGGAAGGTCAAATCGAGAGACTCAAGGCATGCAGCAGGACACGCTCTTACGGCTCATCGTCTGCCAGGTACGAATGGTACAGTGGTGAGGAAGCCCTGCGGCCCGGAGGGAGGTCAGACCTGGGGCACGGCTAGGGCCAGAGGGCACGGCAGGAGGCGCTTCTCCAGAGACTGGGCACGCCCTACTGCATTTGGCAAGTCATTAGCTTCATGAGCTAGGCAGGATCGGATCCCCAGTATCCCCAGTGTAGACTAGAGATGACAGGGAGACGAGAAAGAACTTACCACGGGAAGGGAGGCGCTATGAGAGTAAAAAGGCGTCACCCAGAATGATGGGAAAGGGAGGCTCTGGCCGACACTGGCGAGCCACTGATGGAGAAGATGGAACGCAGTGTGGCTTCAGGTGTTTTCCCTGGTACAGCCGCGGCAAATGAAGAGGGGCAGCTAGCCAGTGGCGGCTCACGCACACCTGTGATCCCAGGACTCGGGAGGCTGAGGCAGGAGGAGCGCAGGTTCCCGGCCAGCCTCAGCAAGTCGTGAGAGTCTCATCAGCCTAGTGAAACCCTGCTTCAAAATAAAAATAAAATAGGCTGGGGGTGTAGTTCCAATGCGGAATGCCCTGGGTTCAATCCCCAGTGCCACAAACAAAAGAAAGAGGTGTCAGAGAGGGGAGGGGTGTGAGCTCCTGCTGCAGCTGGGACCCAAGGGCCAACCGAGTCTCTGGAGCCTGAAATGCACATGCATCCCATGATGTTTTTGTGAGCTGCTGGTCAGTTTCTGTACCATAATTATCAAGGCCAGAGAGATGAGAAGGATGTGTGTTCAGACTCAAGGCTCTTCAACCTACTCACGAGAATAACTGGAGGGGTGCGCGCCTCAGAAGCCAAGCCCCTCGGGAGCCAGCCAGCCTTGGAGCAGGGGCAGCTCAGTCCTGGGGTCGACCCCAGGCCATTCTCCCGCCTAGCGCCAGCTCAGGGAAGAGGATTTTGAGGGGATGTGGTTCAGGCTGAGCCACCAGCGTGAGGGAAGAGTCATGTGTGCCAAATAACATACCAACCAATGAGCTTCACAGATCTAATTGGCTTTTTTTTTTTTTTAACAGTACTGGGGATGGACCCAGGGGCATTCTACATCCGAGCTTCACTTCACCCCCAGCCTTATTTTTTATTCTTTATTTTGAAACAGGGTCTCACTAAGTTGTGGAGGGCCTCACTAAGTAGCTGAGGCTGGCCAAGAACCCGGATCCTCCTGTCAGTCTCCCGAATGTGCTGGGATTACAAGCGTGCGGCACAAGTGTGCGCCACCACGCCTGACTTCTAATTGGCTTTTGCTAGCAGTTTGTGAACCAGAAGGCAATCCAGTCCACGCAACAGAAAGGCGCTCCTGCTCTGGAGAGCAGGAAGTAAGCTGCAGAGCGAGAACGGTGAGCACATCCTCAGGATCCACAAGCCCGGGCCTCTCTCCTTGCACGGACGCCAACAGAGCCTCACCGGCTTAGTGGCTGCGGCTCTTATCTCCCGACTTCTCGAAGTCCCATCTTACAGCAGCACAACTTGAGTTTTGCTCTGGTGTCCTGGACCCTCAGCAGAAGTGACTCCGCTTGGGGCCTTGTCCTTTTCTTTACCAGGAGGAACAATAGAAAATTGATTAAGAAGCAGTGAAGTACCCTACGAAACGTAAAAATGTGAGGTGTGAGTGGGAAGGTGCGATGGAGTCGGAGCCAGGAGTCTGGGGGTGGGAAACAGACCTGCAAAGACCTGTCCTTGAGAGTGTGGAACAGGGAGATGACTCCAGCGACTCCCTGCTTTAAGACATGCAGGCCAAACTGGGCTTGGGTGCGCACACCTGTCATCCCAGCACTTGGGAGGCTAAGACAGGAGGATTGTGGTTCTGTGGACAAGCTCAGCTACTTAGACCCTTTGCAACTTAGTGAGACCCTGTTTCAAAAAAAAAAATAGGGCTGGGGGTGTTACTCAGAGGTAAAATGCCCCCGGGTACCACACCCAGTACTGCAAGAAAATAAAAATAAATAAATAAAAAGAGGCTAGGCGTTGTGGGACACACTTGTACTCCCAGCATTTGGGAGGCTGAGACAGGAGGATCGTGTTTTCCGGACAGCCTCAGCTCCTGAGTGAGGTCCTTTGCAATTCAGTGAGACCCTGTTTCAAAATAAAGAGTAAAAACTAGGGTTGGTGTGTAGCTCAGAGGTAGAATGCCCCTGGGTTCCATCCCCAGTACCGCAAAAATGGGGGGAGGTGACTATGAAGGCTGACACCAGAATTCTAGAATTTGAGGCTTGCTTCGTAAAGCAAGGTCCCCCTTACCTTGCCCACAGCAAGGCAGACCTCCCGTGCTCACAGTCCTTAGTGAGAGGTGTTTCTGTTTCTACAACATGAGCGGAAAACCAAAGATGGCCGCACTGAGAAAGGCCTCCCCATGCAAATGGAGCCCAAAATGGAAAACCAGAAAAACTTCTGATGCTAGAAACAATTCAGGAGACAGAATAAAAACAATAAATAATTCATATTTTCTGAGATACAGCTTGATACAGCTTTTTTCATAAAAATAAGTTGTAACTGTGAAAAATGAGCAAAGACAAAAATGAATTTTTGAAAATTGAAAACACAATTTCTGATTTTAGTATGATGATGGCATTGTTTTTATTTTAAATTTTTTGAAGGCATATAAAATAAGTAAACTGCATCCAGGCATGGTGGCAGATGCCTATCATCCCAGTACTTTGGAGGCTGAGACAGGAGGACACAGGTTTGAGGACAGAGAATAGTCTAGCTAGCCAGGAGTGGTGGCGCACGCTTGTAATCCCAGTACTTGGGAGACTGAAACAGGATTGCACGGGTTCGAAGCCAGCCTCAGCTACTTAGTGAGGCTCTCATCAACTTAGTGAGACTCTGTTTCCAAATAAAACATAAAAAAATAGGTCTGGGAGTATAGCCTGGAGGTAGAAAAGCCCCTGGGTTCCACCCTCAGTATCACCAAAAAAAGAAGAAAAGAAAAAAATAGATCTGGGAGTGTAGCCCAGAGGTAGAAGGCCCCTGGGTTTCATCCTCAGCATCACAAAAAAAAAAAAAATAAATAAAATAAAAAATAAAAAAAAACCCAAAACCTTAGCTATATATGTTTTTTTTTTTTTTTTTTTTTTTTTGTGGTACTGGAGTGGAACCCAGGGGCTTTCTACCTCCAGGCTATACTCCCAAACCTGTTTTTTATACTTTATTTGGAAACAGGGTCTCACTAAGTTGCTGAGAGCCTCACTAAGTAGCTGAGGCTGGCTTCGAACCTGTGCGATCCTCCTGTCTCAGCCTCCCAAGTGTGGGGATTACAAGCGTGCGCCACCACGCCTGGCTATATATGGGGTTCTTTAACACAGTATAATTGAATTTGAAATGAACAACAAAGGGGGTACATTTTATTTATTTATTTATTTATTTATTTATTTATTTATTTATTTATTTGTGGTACTGGGGTTTCTGGAAGCCCTTCTACCTCCGGGCTACAGTCCCAGACCTATTTTTTATATTTTTTTATTTGGAAATAGGGTCTCTTAAACCAGCAAGGCTGGCTCCAAACCAGCGCAATCCTCCTGTCTCCGCCTCCCAAGCGCAGGGATTACAAGCGTGCGCCACCACGCCCGGCAAAGGGGGTACATTTTAAAGCTCACATGTTTGGAAATATAAACAAATTATAAATAACTTATGGCTGGGTGTGGTGGTACACGATTGTAATCCCAGTACTTAGGAGGCTGCGACAAAAAGATCAGGATTTATGGCCAGCCTCAGCTACCTAGTGAAGTCCTCTGTAACTTAGTGAGGCCCTGTTTCAAAATAAAAGAATAAAAAATCAAGCTGGGGGTGTAGCTTGGAGGTAGAATGCCCCAGGGTATAATTCCCAGTACCACTAAATAAATAAATAATTTATGGACTCAGGCTGGACATGATGGCACACACCTGTAATCCCAGTACTAGGGAGATTAAGACAGAAGGATCACAGGTTTGAGGCTGGCCTCAGCAACAAAGTGAGACCTTTATCAACTTAGCAAGACCCTGTTTCAAAATAATAAAAAATATTCTGGGTGTGGTGGTGGCATGTTTGTAATCTCAGTACTTGGGAGTCTAAGACAGTAGGATGGCAAGTTCAAGGACATTCTCAGCAAGTAGTGTGAGATTCTCATCAACCTCGTGAGACCCTGCTTCAAAATGAAAATAAGCCAGTGTGTCACACGCTTGTAATCCTAGCATTCGGGAGGGTGAGACAGGAGGATCACGGTTTGCTGACAGCCTCAGCTACTTAGACCCTCCACAACTCAGTGAGTCCGTTTCAAAATAAAGAATAAAAAATAGGGCAGGGGTATAGCTCAGAGGTAGAATGACCCCAGGTTCCATCCTTGATACTGCAAATAAGTAAATAAATAAATAAATAAAATAGGGCTGTGGTGTAGCTAGTGGGCAGAAGGCCCCTGGGTTTCACCCCCAGTGCCACAAAAAAATTCTGGACCCCAAAAGAGAAACATAATGAAAATTTGGAAAGGATATTGAAACAATGACTAGCAAAACCCACACCAAACCCACAGAGTTGAGGAGGGCCTGCTAAGTGTCTGAGCAGGGCCACAGTCCTGCGTCCCGTTCCAGCCTCCCAGGTACCGAGATCACACAGCGTGCACCACCGTGCCCGGCTCTCAACATTTCCTTCCTTCCTTCCTTCCTTTCTTTTTCTTTCTTTCTTGTTGTACCGTATTGTGGGGCTGACGATTGAGCCCAAGGGTATTCTACCTCAGAGCTATACCCCAGTCCTTTTTTTTTTTTGAAACAGAGCCTCACTAGGTTGCTGAGACCTCCCTTAATCACAGAGGCTGTCCTTGAACCTAGGATTACGGGCGGGCAGCACCATGCCTGGCCACCAATATTATTTCTGGCGGTACTCATACATGTCTATGATCATTGTGTCTTTCTGATGAAGACTGGCCCCCTTTCATCTAATAACGGGGGCTGCTTCCAACCTCGGCAGCTAACAGATGGCCGACTCCAAAGCTGCCCTTTCTCCTCGGTTCTTTGAGTGTCCTCCAACCCCTGTTATCAAATAACACATTCTCATCCCTTGACTGTCAGAGGACGACTCGCACCTGTGGGTCTGAACTGACCCAAGGAAGACGTAGACCCGAACTGTGCCCTTCTGATAAACACACCAGCGGGAGCTGCCTCTGTGGAGCTTCAAAAGAAAGGACTCAGAGAAGACCAAACACGAATGACATCCCTTCCGGTGGGTGTGCCTGCGTGGCCCTGAAGAGCTAATGCTTCAAAGGGACTCGATTTCTTTGGGTAGAATTCAGGGCCGGTTCCTGAATGCTTGAATTCGCTGCTTTCTCTGATTTGATAGTAAATTAATGAATTTCTTTTTCCTTCTTCCCAAAGGATTGCCCCAATTATTTGATTTGGCAAATTGGGACAGGTGCCGGGGTTTGGTAATAATCGGATGTGCAGCCCTCTGTCTCTAGTGATGCTTCTGGTCCTGAAAAGCTTGTGCTGGATATGGTGTAGCCACTCACGGTGTTGTGTGCTTATTGTTTGCGAGGTACGTGACTGTTTAAAAATTCTAATCTAAGCCAGTTGTGGTGGCGCACGCTTGTAATTCCTGCATTTGGGAGCCTGAGACAGAAGGATTGTGGTTTGAGGACAGCCTCAGCTACTTAGTGAGACCCTTTGCAACTCAGTAAGACCCTGTTTCAAAATAAAGAATAAAAGAATAAATAGGGCCAGGCGTGGTGGCGCACGCTTGTAATCCCAGCATTCGGGAGGCCGAGACCGGAGGATCGCGGTTCACAGACAGCCTCAGCTACTTAGTGAGGCCCTCTGCAACTCAGTGAGACCCGGTTTCAAAATAAAGAATAAAAAATAGGGCAGGGGGTGTTGCTCAGAGGTCAAATGCCTCTGGGTTCCATCAAAACAAACAAACAAACAAACAAACAAAAAATCCACAAGTGTGCACCACCATGCCCAGCTCTATTTTTTTTTGTTTTCAGTACTGGGTATGGAACCCAGGGGCATTCTACCTCTGAGCCACATCCCCAGCCCTACTTTCTTATTCTTTATTTTGAAACAGGGTCTCACTGAGTTGCAAAGATTCTTTTCTATTTGTTAAATATACTTTTTTTTCATTTGAGTTAATTGAATATTTTAATCTATTTCAGTTTTTATTTTGCATTATTTTATAGTGGTTCTAGAAATTTTAATGTGTTTCCTAAACTTAGAATAGTCTACTTAGATTTAATACTGTGTCATATCACTCAGAATATAAGAATCTTGAAACAGAACAGTTCTGCTTATCCCAATCTGTCTTTTATGCTGTGATTTTCATAAATATTACATGTAAATATGTTAAACTCCACAGCATAGTGCTATATTCTCTACTTTAAATATTTGTATATCTATTTATTTATTTCTTGGCATTTGTTCTACCTCAGAGCTACACCTCCAGTTCTATTTTATTTTTAACTTTTTTTTTTGTGTGTGTGTGTGTCTGGGTCTGGAACCCAGGGGCATTCTACCTCCGAGCTACACCCCCAGCCCTAGTTTTTATTCTTTATTTTGAAACAGGGTCTCACTGAGTTGCAAAAGACCTCACTAAGTAGCTGAGGCTGCCCGCGAACCACAATCCTCCTGTCTCAGCCTCCCGAATGCTGGGATTACAGGCTTGCACCACCACGCCTGGCTTAATTTTAATTTTGAAACAGCATCTCACTCAGTTGCTGAGGCTAACCTCAAACCTGGAATCCTCCTACCTCAACCTCCCAACTACTGAAATTACAGGCATGTGCCACTGAGCCTATCAATGTGTGTGTGTGTTACTGGGAATTGAACCTAGGGGCATTCTACCATTCAGCTATACCTCCAGCCCTATTTTACTTTATTTATTTATTTATTTATTTATTTATTTATTTATTTATTGCAGGTCTGGGAATTCTTTCTCCGAACTACACTCCTAGCCCGGTTTTTTTTATTCTTTATTTTGAAACAGAGTCTCACTGACTTGCAAAGGGCCTAAGTAGCTGACGCTGTCGTGAACTGCCATCCTCGCCTACAAGAGTGTGCCAGCGTGCCCAGCTTCCTCCAGGCCATTAACTGGCCGGCTCACACCTTCAAACGCGGGTCTCAGGAGACTGCTTTCAGTTTCTATGTGTTTTGCTCTGTCCCAGGTCGGCCGTCAGCCAAGGGTTTGACTGAATTTTATATACACTTTTAAGAAGCTTCTGTGGCTTCTCCTTTTTTTTTGGAGTTGTTTCCAAAGCCTGTTCTCTGACTTGTCAAACCAGTATGACTTGCAGCTTACACTGGAATTCTGGCTCTCCACCTGCTCACAAGTTCCTCCCCTCCCTTCCTCTTTTTTTCTTATTCTTTTGGGGGAGGGACTGGGAATGGAACCCAGGGTGTTCTATCTCCGAGCTACACCCCCAGCCCTTTGTATTTTCTTTTCCTTTTTCTTTCTTTTTTTTTTCTTTTTTTTTTGCGGGTCTGGGGATGGAGCCCAGAGGCATTTGACCTCCGAGCCACACCCCCTGCCCTATTTTTTATTCTTTTTTTTTTTAGAGATTATTTATTTATTTATTTGTGTGTGTGTGTGTGTGGTACTGGGGTTCCTGGAAGCCCTTCTACCTCCGGGCTACACTCCCAGACCTATTTTTACATTTTTACTTGGAAACAGGGTCTCTTAAGCCAGCACGCGCGACTGGCTTCGAACCTGCGCGATCCTCCTGTCTCTGCCTCCCAAGCGCGGGGATGACAAACGTGCCCACCACGCCCGGCTTTTATTCTTTATTTTGAAACAGGGTCTCACTGAGTTGCCGAGGGCCTCACTAAGCAGCTGAGGCTGTCTGCGAACCAAAATCTTCCGGTCTCAGCCTCCAAATGCTGGGATTAGAAGCGTGTGCCACCACGCCCGGCTTGCATTTTTTTTTTTTTTTTTTTTTTTTGAAACAGAGTCTTGCTAAATTGCTGAGGCTGGCCTCAAACTTGTGATCCTCTTGTCTCAGCATCCCCAGTCCTGGGACTCCAGGTGTGTACTACTAACATGCCCAACGCACACCTGGACCCCTCGAGTGTCTCCCTGCTGCGGGCCTCTCAAGTGCCCTCAGATAATTGTGTCTCTTCTGATACTACACCAGCACGGCCCTGGCCCTCAGTTCTGAAGAAGAACCGACCCAATCTGGGCATGATGGCGCACGCTTGTAATCCCAGTACTTGGGAGACTGAGACAGGAGAATCGTGCAGGTTCGAAGCCAGCCTCAGCTACTTAATGAAATTACCAGCAACCTAGTGAGACCCTGTTTCCAAATAAAGAATAAAAAATAGGGCTGGGGGTATAGCTTGGAGGTAAAATGCCCTGAGTTCAGTCCCCAGTACCACAGAAATAACAATAGGCCGGGTGTGCTGGTGCACACTTGTAATCCCAGCATTTGGGAAGCTGAGACAGGAGGATGGCACAGGTTCGAAGCCAGCCTCACCTACTTAGTGAGACCCTGTTACCAAATAAAGTATAAAATTGGTCTGGGAGTATAGCCCGGAGGTAGAAAAGCCCTGGGTTCCACCCCAGCAAGAAAAGCAAAAAGAAATCCTAGCGAGTTGGGCAGGATCGCCAAGAGCCTGGAAGGCCACTGATGAGCCCGCCGTGGAGGGCGGGCGTAACATGATGCGGACCAAGTAGATGGGAGCCCAGCTATTGAGGTGGGGATGGAGAGGTCAGGAAGACAGGGGGGACGGGAAGGATGCAGTAGAGAAGACAACTGTGACAGGGAGTGTGTGTCCACTGTACCGGTGTGTTCCCGACTTCTTCGGTGTTATCACCCCCAGCTTACAGATGAGGAACCTGAGCCCAGCACAAGCGTAGGCTGGTAGGGAAGGCTGAAGCCAACACCCATGGCCGCCAGGCCCGAGGAAACCCACCTGCCGCCTGCAGCAGGCCCCTGCTCCAACTTACACGGAAGTCCTTGAGTGTGTGGAGCCCACGACCTGGGGAGAGCCGCCCAGCTTCGGTCTACCTAACGCCCCTGAGGCTGTTCCAGGTAAGAGCTTGCCAGCCACAGGTAGGAGAGATACCGTTCTGCCATTTTACATAAGAAGGGGCCAGGGGCACGGGCACACGGCGCTGCCTGGGCTGCAGCGCTCACAAGCCATCTCCAGGACAGCAGCAGGTGCGGGCCACCTGGCCCTCCCCACGCCTGGGCTGCACGGTTCTGAAGACTGATATAATTTATCGTTGCGCTGGGGATTGAACCCAGGGGCATTCTACCACAGGATACATCCACAGCCCTTTTTTATTTATTGTTTTTATTCCGAAACAGGGTCTTGCTAAGTTGCTGAGGCTGGCCTTGAAGCTGTGAGCCTCCTATTGCAGCCTCCCAAGTACTGGGATTCCAGGCGTGCAGCACCGCACTCGGGTTCCAGAGCAGCACTCCGGAGACGCTCGGGCAGAGCCACACTGTGGCTCCCGAGTGAGGTGCACCCAAAGTGAGGCGCACCCGAAGCCCTCAGGCTCCACTTTTAACTCGGGGGTCCTGACCAACAGCCGGGTGGGGAGTGCAGTGAAAGTGGCTCTAAGCACGCCTGGTAGGGTTAGGGCAGCCGGCTGGGGCGGGGACGGCCCAGGCTCACACGCACAGCCCAGGCCTGCTGAGCCGACCCACAGCCGGCCAGCTGTCTCCCAATAAGCCCCAGATCTGATGTGACGCGGGGACGCCCGACACTCCTACACGGAGCTCCTGCCAGCGCGCTTCGGCTGCTGCAGAGCGGGAGGCGGCTGTCAAGGCCACTGAAGCTCCTGCGGGCGCCGAGCAGGAGGATCAGTGTGCTGCGGAGCCAGGAAGCGGCCGTCTCTGCCTTCTGCAGCGCCTACCCCCAGGCCCACTCTCTTTCTCTCCTTTTTTTTTTTAATTGTTTTTGAGGATCTGGGGGTGGAACCCAGGGGCATTCTACCTCTGAGCTATACTCTAGCCCTGTTTTTTATTCTTTTTTTTAATGGGTCTGGGGATAGAACCCAGGGGCATTTGACCTCTGAGCTACACTCCCTGCCCAATTTTTTATTCTTTCTTTTCTTTTTTTTCTTTTTTCTTTTATTATTATTTTTATTTTTATTTTTATTTTTGTTGGTGGTACTGGGGGTGGAACCTAGAGACTTTCTACCTCCGGGCTATACTCCCAGGCCCATTTTTTATATTTTATTTGGAAACAGGGTCCCACTAAGTTGCTGAGAGCCTCACTAAGTAGCTGAGGCTGGCTTCGAACCCGCGCGATCCTCCTGTCTCGGCCTCCCAAGCGCGGGGATGACAAGCATGGCCACCACGCCCGGCTTTATTCTTTCTTTTGAAACAGGGCCTCTGAGCTGCAGAGGGCCTAAGTAGCTGAGGCTGTCCGCGGACTGCGGTCCTCCCGTCTCAGCCTCCCGAGCGCTGGATTGCAGGCCTGCGCCACCACGCCGGCTTCCGCAGGCCGGCTCTTGCTTCTTTTCTTGACTGCTCCTCCCAGCCCAAAATAACCCGAAGGCGGCACTCGGCCTCCCTCGCCAGCTTTGGCAGCCAGGTGCCCTGCGTGCGCAGTCACCAGGCCGGAGCCCAGCCCACAGGCCCTTCCTTGAGGCCACAGGGTGAGTAGGTCTCACATCCCCGCCTCCTGGGTCCTCAGAATGTGACTTGACTTGGACAGAGTCTGCAGACATAGTTAGTGGGATGGAGGGTGATCCCTGGATCAGGGTGACCTGGAGTCCTTTCGCAGTGGTTCTTTTTATTTTTTAAACAGTTCTTTATTTTTTGTGGCACTGGGGATTTAACCCAGGGACATTCTACCTCTGAGCTATACCCCAGCTCTATTTTATTTTTCGCTTTAAAAGAAGGTCTCACTAAATTGCTGAGATTCTCGCTAAATTGCGGAGGCTTGGCCTCAAATCTGCAACCCTCCCGTCTCAGCCTCCCAAGTACTGGAGTGACAGGCATGCACCACCATGCCCGGCTTCCCACCAACACTTGGATCGTGGACTTCTGGCCTCCGAATCTGTGTGAGGATCAATTTCTGTTGTTTAAGCCTCCTGGTGTGAGGTTGTTTGTTACAGCTGCTCCAGGGAGCTGGGGCACATCCGTGGCCACAGCCCCGCCTGGCTTAGCTGGCTCCTCTCAGCCCCGCGGGTGCTGGCAAGGGAAGGGCCCGGCACTGGGTGATTCCCCCACTCCTGATGATCGAGCTCTGTCTTGACTGGCATCTCCGACTTTACCCTCTGGGCCCGATGCCCGCGCCAGGGAAAGGCACTGACCTCCCTCGGGAGGCTATATTCCAATAGGGCTGAGGCTTGAGCAGTGAGAAGTCCCGGGCTCAGTGGGCAGCAGTCACAGGCTCGGCGGGCCGGGCGGGCCGGTCACTGCAGCTTCATGCCACTCCGGCGCCGCGAGTCTTTCCGGGCGATGGGGCTGAAGTTCACGATCTCCTTGTAGATGTGCTCTGGGAAAGATGGGGGGCGTGCGCTTGAAGGTGGGGGGTCCTGAGGAGGGAGCCCACCCCCTGCAGACAGTGGGCAACAGGCTCAGCCCAGGAGAACCAGGCATGCATGGAGATGCAGCCACTCGGAAGAGGGGGAGTCTGGGAGCCAGGTGAGCCCACCAAGGCCACGCGCTAAGCCTGGGTGCCAGGAACACGAGGACGCTGGAAGACCCCAGTCTTACGTTTCCACTCATCCACCGTGAGTTTCTCATGTTCTAAGGAATCGTCAAATGGCTGCTGGGCCTCTGTCTCCTCCTCAGGGTCCCGGAAGGGCTCGAAGAAGGGGTGGGCTAGGGCCTGCGAGGCCGTCAGCCGCTTGTCCACGTCCAGCTCCAGCATCTTCTCCAGCAGATCTGTGGCTACAGCAACAGGGCCGTGGTGAGCCTCGCGCCCCAGCCCAGCCGGGGAGCCCGCCCGCAGGATAGGTGGGGGCCAGAGCAGGCGGGGAGGGGCTCACCCTGTGGGCTGGCGCGCGGGAAGAGCTGAGTAAAATCCTTCTTAGGGCTCTGCGGCAGGGACTGGATATAGGATTTGGCCTGGGGGACAGAAAAGCATGGGGCCCCTCAGGGCTCGGGGCTCAGGTCAGAGCAGGAGGGAAAGCTCTAGTGAGAGTCCCTCCTGGGCCCCTGCCTGGCCTGCTGGCTGGGTCAGCCACACACTTGGCCTCCGCAGCGCAGGCCCTGCCACCACCCACCGCTTTGTCGTTCAGCTTCTGCACAAACTCCGTGCCCGGCACCCCGGTCACTTTCAGGATCTGGGTGAGCTGGTCCAGGTCTGTGTGGCTGGTTAAGGTGCAGCTTTGCTCTTTGCTGGGCCCTCTCACCCGCCCCGCCCCCAGCTGCCCACGTGGGAAGGAAGGGTCTCCTGGCAAATGCTTCGGGGAGTGTGGCCTTTCCAGACCTGGTCCCACCCTGCCAGCTGTCAGCCTCCCGGTCTCTCCCAGGACCCTCATGCTGGCAGCTGGGCCCTACAGACCTGCCTCTGCATCTCCTCACCAAAGGCCAGCCGGCTTCTGCACGGTAGCATACTGAAGGGATCTATTTTTATTATTTTGCATATCTGCATTTTAAAACTATTCTAGCTGGGTGTGGTGGCGCAGGCTTGTAATCCCAGCATTCCAGAGGCTGAGACTGGAGCATCAGTGTAAGCAGACAGCCTCAGCTACTTAGCCAGGCCCTTCGAAACTCAGTGAGACCCTGTTTCAAAAAGTAAAAAGACTAGAGCCGGGCGCGGTGGCACACGCTTGTAATCCCAGCACTTGGGAGGCAGAGACAGGAGGATCCCACAGGTTCGAAGCCAGCCTCAGCTACTTAGTGAGGCTCTCGGCAACTTAATGAGACCCTGTTTCTTTTTTTGTTTTGCGGGTCTGGGGATGGAACCCAGGGGCATTTGACCTCTGAGCTACACCCCCTGCCCTATTTTTTTATTTTGAAACAGGGTCTCACTGAGTTGCAGAGGGCCTCACTAAGTAGCTGAGGCTGTCCGCAAACCGTGATCCTCCGATCTCAGCCTCCCAAATGCTGGGATTACAAGTGTGCGCCACCACGCCCGGCTTAGTGAGACCCTGTTTCTAAATAAAATATAAAATAGGTCTGGGAGTATAGCCTAGAGGTAGAAAGCCTCTGGGTTCCACCCCCAGTACCACCAAAAATAAAAATAAAAAGACTAAAAAATAGGGCTGGGGCAGTAGCTCAGAAGTAGAATGCCCCCCTAGGTTGCTTCTCCAGTACTGCAAAAAGTAAAAAAATATTATCCTACAGGGTGCGGTGGCACAGTACTTAGGCCGAGACAGGAGGATTGGAGATTCAAGGCCAGCTTCAGCAACTTAGCAGGACCCTGTTTCAAAATAAAACATAAAGCAGGGCTGGAGGAATAGCTTAGTGGTAGAGCATCCCTGGGTTTAGTCCCCAGTACCACAAAATGAATGAATAAATACAATTAAATAAAAAGGGCTGGGAGCATAAATCAGTAGTAGAACACCTCTGGGTTCAATCCCCAGTACCACAAATAAATAAATAAATAAATAAATAAATAAATAAATAAATAAATAAATATGCCAGCTGTGGTGGTACGCTTATAATCCCAGTATTTTGGAGGCTTGAGACAGGAGGATCCCGGTTCACAGCCAGCCTCAGCTACTTAGGGAGGCCCTTTGCAACTCAGTGAGATCCTGTTTCAAAGTAAAGAATAAAAAATAGGGCTGGGGGTATAGCTCAGAGGTAGAATGTTCTTGGGTTCTATTTCTACTACTGCAAAACAACTATAACAAAATGTGATTATTCTACAGGGAGTATGTGTCACTGTCTACTAAGAAAAAGAGCTATTTAAGCCAGACATGGTGGTGCATGCCCGTAATCCCAGTACTTGGGAGTCTCAAACAGGAGGATGGCAGTCAAGGCCAGCCTCATCAATTTAGTGATGCCCCCTGCAACTTAGTGAGACCCTATTTCCAATAAAAATAGGGCTGGGGATGTAGCTCAGAGGTGGAGTACCGCCGAATGAATGAATGAATGAGTAAATAGGCGAGTTATTTTGTATGTGGCAGGAAGGAGCCCCTGCACTTGGTTTCCAGCACAGGATACAATCTTTCCCCTTGAACAGAGTCTTCCCGGTCAGCATCTCTGCCATGATGCAGCCCACAGACCAGATGTCCACTGCGGAGGGAGAAGGGAGGGGAGGGGCCGTCCATCAGACCAGGCCCAGGCTCCCAGGACGCCCACCGGCCCACGCCACCACTGACCGGTCTGGTTGTAGTGCATCCAGCTGAGGATGACCTCGGGGGCCCGGTACCAGCGCGTCACCACGTAGCCGGTCATCTCTGCATCCGCATGTCGCGCCAGCCCGAAGTCCAGGATCTACGGCTCGGAGAGTGCAGGAAGGAGGAGCCGGCTGAGGAGAGGGCGCTCCCGAGCAGCCTGCCCCACGCCGCTGCCTCGCCGCCCCACGCCACTCACCTTCAGCTCACAGTCCTCGTTCACGGCCAGGTTGCCTGGCTTCAGGTCCTGGGGGCAGAGAGGGAGCCCGGGCTGAGAAGCAGAGACACGCCTGCATGGCCTCCATCCCCTCCCTTCCTGCTGGAGGGCGCGCTGACCTCGGCCAGGGCCCTTCCCTCTCAGGCCTCGGTGTCCTCCAGCGGCTGGTCTGGTTCTGCAATGTCCCCGGCCCCAGGGGTCCAACTTGCCAGCTCAGGGCGATCGTGTGGGCAGCCATGCCCCCAGACATTCTCAAGAACATGGAGACCCTCCCACACGCCTCCAAGGCCAACGCTGGGTCTGAGCGCTCATCCCGAGTCCGAGATGCCTCCTCTCCCTCCGTTTTATGATTTTGGTACTGGGGTTGAACCCAAGGGTTTCCACTCTCTGAACTATGCCCCCAGCCCTTTTTCTGTGTGTGTGGTACTGGGGTTCCTGGAAACCCTTCTGCCTCTGGGCTCCACTCCCAGACACCTGTTTTTTTATGTTTTTATTTGGAAACAGGGTCTCTTAAACCAGCAAGGCTGGCTTCGAACCTGCACGATCCTCCTGTCTCCGCCTCCCAAGCACAGGGATTACAAGCGTGCGCCACCATGCTCTGCGCCCCCAGCCCTTTTGAAACAGGGGCTCGCTAGGTTGCTGAGGGCCACGCCAAGTTACAGAGGCTGGTCTCGAGCTTGCGGTTCTCCTGTCTCAGCCTCTCAATTACTGGGATTACAGGTGTGTGCCATCATGGCCGGCTTCTCTGCCATTCCACACTCCCTGGCTGCCAGGAGACCCCACTGCCCCAGGAAGTGGGCCCCAAGAGGAAGCACTCACCCTGTGGACAACCCCAGCTGAATGGATGTACTGTGTCGGGGTGGGAGAGAGAAGGGGAGAAATCAAGGCTGCACCGCAGGCTCAGGACCCTCCAGCCCACCCGGGCATGCTGCCCACCCTCCCAAGCCCCGAGTCCCCTCTGCCACCCGCCACCTCCGCCCACCTTAAGACCTTTGAGCATCTGGTACACCAGGTACTGGACCTTCTCCTCGCTGAACTCCATCCCCATGATCTTCTGCAGGTCGGTCTGCATGAAGGGCATTACCAGGTAGCTGGAAGGAGCGGGGACCTCTTGGTGCCACTCCAGCCTCTATTGGGGCTCCTGGCTCCCAGCCTCCCCCAGGGCCGGCTGCCAGGTTGGCAGTCGCTGGATGGAGCCAGGTTCCCGCTCTTCAAAGGTGCCCTCTCCCTGCCCTCCGTGCCCTGCAGCACCACAGAGGCGGGTTAGCAGCCTCTGCCAGTGCCTCCTCCCCTGAGGACCATGCCCGCTGAGCCTGCTGCGTGCATAGCCACGCACCGGCCCCTTGAGAGGAAGCCAAGACCTCAGGCTCTGGGGGTGGGGGAAAGTGGCTGAGCTCTTGTGCTCTGGCAGGACTCTGAAGGGCCAAGGTCAGCGAATGGTAACTGTTACTCAAGGTAGTAACAGCAGAATCCCTCCACAAAAAATAGATTAGAAGCAGGGCGCATGCTTGTAATCCCAGCATTTGGAGGCTGAGACCGGGGATCAAGCTGAGGACAGCCCCAGCTCCTTAGTGAGGCCCTCTGCAACTCAGTGAGACCCTGTTTCAAAATAAAAGAATAAAAAATGGGGCAGGGGGTATAGCTTGGAGGTCAAATGCCCCTGGGTTCCATCCCCAAACCCGCCCCCCACCCAATAGAGTAGAAAAGAAATAGTTCTGGTAAAAAAGGAGACATGATGGGGCCATCTTCAGGAACCTCTGGATGTTTGTTTTTACAGTACTGGGGTTGGAACCCAGGGCATTCTACCTCTGCCTCTGAGCTACATTCTTTTTTTTGTGTGTGGCACTGTGGGTAGAAAGAACCCAGGGGCTTTTCTACCTCCAGGCTATACTCTCAGACCTATTTTATACTTTTATTTGGAAACAGGGTCTCACTAAGTTGCTGAGAGTTTCACTAAGTAGCTGAGTCTGGCTTCAAATCTGTGCGATCCTCCTGTCTCAGCCTCCCAAGTACAGGGATTACAAGCATGTGCCACCACGCCTGGCTGGCCCTATTTTTATTTTTTTATTTTGAAACAGGGTCTCACTGAGTTGCAAGGCGCCTCCCTAAGTAGCTGAGGCTGTGAACCGCGATCCTCCTGTCTCAGCCTCTCGAGTGCTGGGATTATAAGCGTGTGCCACCATGCCTGGCTTAGTTTTTATTTTGAAATGGGGTCTCCCTCAGTTGCTGAGGGCCTCCTGGCGATTATGCTGGCCCAAGCCCACGCTGCAAGCCCAGAGCTTTCTCTGCTGAGGCCCAGATTGATTTGCCAGTGCTGATTAAACATGCAGGCGCTCAAGGCTCTCTAAGAGGGAAGGGCCCAAAGTCTTATCTTGCCCCCAAGGTCTGTTCTTCCTGCCCCTCAGTATTCCAGTCAGGAGCCCAGGCACCTCCCACCCGTGCCAGCTCACTCGGACACTGTATCCGGCCAGACACGACATTCACTTGGTGCTACCTGACCACAGGTCCCAGAGAGCCCTCGGCACCCCATCTCTGCTGCAGGCGGAGGTCCGAATCCTGAGCCCCCATCTCCGTGCCCCCCCCCCAGAGGTGCTCCCTGCCTGTGCAAAAGCACCCGTCAAATCCACCCTGACTGCATGGCCACTCTGCTCAAAACCTCCATGCAGCCAGACGTGGTGGCCCACACCCACAACCAGCAACTTGGATGACAGAGACAGGAGGATCGCAGGTTCACAGCCAGCCTCAGCAACTTAGGCCCTGTGCCATTTAGTAAGGCCCTGTTTCCAAATAAAAAAGTAAAACAGGGCCAGAGTATGATTAGAGGTAGGATGATCCTGGGTGCAATCTCCAGGACCATAAAAACACACAACAACCAAACCTCCACACTCGGGCTGCCCATAGCGGAGTTGGGACTCCAGGCCTGGAGCCGTGGGCTTCCCCTAGCACCCGGCATTCTCAGTATCGTCCCAACAGACCAGCCTCATTCGAGTAGGACACTAGCAAAGCCGGACATTTAGCCACTTCACTTCCTGGATTAGGTCACCCAAGCCTCAGGTCACACTCAAAAAAGGCCCAGGTCCCGAGCTACTCCTGGGTGAAGGGAGTTGGTAGGAACGCTGGGGGCTGGGGGCCCACCCTGGTGTTGGTAAAGCTGGGTAACGGCAGAGTAACTCTGCAGGCAGCTTCCTCGGGCAGGCACCCATGATACCCATGATGCCCCTGCCTCTCTCTCCACCCCTGGCAGAGGCCCCTTGACAGCCCAGGGACACCAGGATGCCGGGGCAGGAGGCCCCCCATCCAGGAGAAAGAATCTGGATGCCCCCCAGCTTCGTGGCCGGCAAGCCTTGGGCCCTTGTGCCCCACTCACAAGTCATGGAAGTTGCGCAGGGAGGAGGCCGGGGTGAAGACATCCAGGAGCCCGATGACCTGGAGAAGAGGTTGCCACTGAGGGCTGGGCCGCCATGGCTGCTTCTGCCCTCTCCCCAGTCTGCCGGCGCCCACCCGTCCCTGGCACCGACTTACAGCAGCAGGCAGGTCCCCAGGATGGAAGCAGTAGAAAGGGTGAGGCCAAGGAGGAGCCCCAAAGGAGGGGGAGGAGGTGGGGGGGATGGGGCGCTCACTGTGGTATGAGTGGGCTCAGACCAGAACCACAGGGTCCGCAGGGAGGGAGGGAGGGAGGACGCCTCTCCAGGCTCCCTGACCTCCGTCCAGCCCACAGGGCTGGCCTGCTGGAAGGGGATGGCAAGCCCTCTGACACGTTCCCCTCCAGCTGGGGACCCTGCAGGGAGGACCTGTGGTTCCTCTGGCCGCTCCCACCAGACAGGACAGCCCAGTGGTCACACGCTCAGGTCTGGATTCAAACCCAGCCCTACCACTCACTGACTGCACAGCCGGGGCTTTTCTGAGCCTCAGCGTGCCCATCAGTGACACCGGGAGCCGCTCCTTCCGGGTTATGGAGAGGGCTGCGAAATTAGCTCCCGCCAAACCCGCAGAGGAGGGCCTGGTGCTGCTGTTGGTAGCAGGATCCCCTGGGCCAACCTCGTCCCAGCTGGGCAGGTGCTCATAGACAAGCAATCACGCAGTGCCTGGCCTGCTTCCTCCTGACCAGCCAGCTGATGTCGGGAAGTGGGCAGGGCAGGCCCTGGCAGCCCTCCCTCCCCACCCTTCTCCCAGGCCTGCCCGGCCTCCGGCCTCCGGCCTCCCTGCCTCCCTGGCGTGCCTACGTTCTCATGGTGCATGTGCTTCAGCAGCAGGAGCTCCCGGTAGGCCCGCTTGGCGAAGATCTCCGACTGGAAGGGCCGGCTCAGCTTCTTGATGGCCACCCTCTCCCCTGTCCGCTTGTCGATGGCCGAGCTGTCGGGCGCAGGCAGGTGAGCGGCAGCCCCAGCCCACCCTCGCCTTGCACGGCGACCACCACCCAGGCGCGGACTGCGGGGCAGGGGACAGGGGAGGGGGCAGGGGAGAGGGACGGGGGGCAGGGGAGGGGGCGGGGGCAGGGGCAGGGGCAGGGGGCAGGGGAGGGGGCAGGGGCAGGGGCCGGCCCCGGCAGGCCACAGGGGCCGGGGGAGGGGGCCGGGGCCAGGGAGGGGGCCGGGGGAGGGGGCCAGGTCCGGGTCCGCCCCGCCGCCCCTGGGTGCCGAGCGCCCGGCCCCGGCCTGGCGTGTGTCTCCCTCGCGTCCGCGCAGGCGGGCTGGGGGCTCACCACACGGCGCCGTAGGCCCCGCTGCCGACGTGCGCCGGGCTCAGGTAGGTCCTGGGCAGCTCCCAGGCGGTCTTGTTGACGTCCTGCTTGTAGAAGCCCTTCTTCCGGAGGAGGCTCATCCCGGGCTCCGGTCGATCGCGGCGGCCCCGGCGAGCTGCGGCTGCGCTCTCGGCCCGCCCGCCACCTGCCGCCCGCCCAGGTGCCCAGGTGCCCGCCCAGGTGCCCGCCCAGGTGCCCAGGCGCCCGCCCAGGTGCCCGCCCCCGCCGCGGGACAGGCGGGGCGGGGCGAGAGGGCTGGGGAGGAGCCAGGGCGGTCTCCCGCCGACCCACACCCCACCCGGTTTTTTAAATTTCTTATTTGGCGATAGGGTCTCGCTAGGTTGATGAGTCTCACTAAGTTCCTGAGGCTGTCCTCGAACCCGAGATCTTCCTGTCTCAGCCTCCCAAATGCTGGGATTACCAGGTGCCCACCACGCCCAGCTCTAAACTCTTTGTTTTGAGACAGGGTCTAAGTGCAGAGGCCTCACTGAGTAGCTGAGGCTGGTCACGAACCTGCGACCTTCTGTCTCAGCCTGCCACGTGCCGGATGACAAGCATGCACCACCATGCCCGGTTCTCTCCCATTTTGAAGAAAAGCCAGGCAGCATATCATTTTGTTCATATTTTTTTGTATCTGTGAGTGATAAAGATAAAAACCCCACAAGGTCATTCTGTGTGTGGTACTGAGGATCGAACTCGGGGCATTCTGCCTCTGAGCAACACCCCCGGCCCTTTTGATTTATTGAGAGACACCGTCCCACTCAGCGGTTGAGGCTTTGCTGAATTCCTGAAGCTGGCCTCCAGCGTGATATCCTCCTGTCTCAGCTGCCCACGAGCTGGGATTACAGACGTGCGCCACCACGCCTGGCCCTTTTTATTTTTTTGGTACTGGAAATTGAACCCAGGGACATTCTCCCTCCAAGCTACACTCCCAAGCCGATTTTTATTTCTTATATAGAAACAGGGTCTCAGTAGGTCACTGGGTCCTCCAGCAAGCTGGGGTCTGCACTTCTGAGCCCCCGAGCCCTGGGCCGCAGCCCCTCCCGCACTGCCCTGCTACGGAAGGGTCATTTCAGGGCGGGCGGGGGAGCTGGATCCACGGAAGGCCCTGAAGTGTGGGCAGGGAATCCGTCTTGCTGGCAGAGTAGAGTAATAAGTATGCGAAGCTGGGCGCGTTGGCGCGTACCTGGGAGCCCAGTACTTGGGAGGCTTAGACAGGAGGACTGCAAGTTGGAGACCAGCCTCAGCAACTTATTGAGACCTTGTTTCAAAACAAAAAATAAAAAGCGGAGCCTGGTGACACACACGTGTAATCTCAGCATCTGGGAGGCTGAGACAGGAGGATAACATTCGAGGCCAGCCTCAGCTCCTTAGTGAGGCCCTTTGTCAAAATAAAGAATAAGAAATCAGGCTGGGGTGCAGCTTGGAGGTAGAATACTCCTGGGTTCCATCCCCAGCTCCACGAAAGAAAGAAAGAAAGAAAGAAAGAAAGAAAGAAAGAAAGAAAGAAAGAAAGAAAGAAAGAGGGAGGAGGTGTAGATCAAAAATAGATTGCCTGTAATCCAGCACTTGGGGGAGGCTGAGACAGGAGGGTCGCACAGGTTCGAAGCCAGCCTCAGCTACTAACTGAGGCTCTCAGCAACTTAGCGAGACCCTGTTTCCAAATAAAATAGAAAATAGGTGTGGAGTATATCCTGGAGGTAGAAAAGGCCCTGGTACCACCAAAAAGAAACAGATTGCCCCTGGGTTCCACCCCCAGTACTCCCCCCCCAAGAAATGATGAAATGATGCGATTAAGTGTATGGGATGCAAAGAGGAATCGGCCCCTCTGATACGAAGACACCTCTGTAGTGCCGCTGGGCTGGCCGTGTGCCGCCGGCCATTACTCAATGGGGCGTTTTACCCCGGCTCAGGAGGGTGAGAGACTTGTGAGTCAGTGCTGCCATTAGCCTTATTTAGCGATGAGGAGCCTGAGGTCCCCAAGGTGAAGTCACTTGCGCAGGTCACGGGGCAGGGAAGGGACAGAGCTGGTGACTGAGCTGTCCGGGTCTGGTGTCAACCCGCACGCATGGCCCCGAGGCGACGCGGTATCTCCACGCAGATGGGCCCTGGTCCCCAAAAGAAGGGCCTGTGCTATTTATGTATTTATTGTAGTGGAGATGGAACCCAGGGGCGGTCTATCTCTGAGCCACACCCCGGCCCTAGCTTATTGTTTATTTTTTTGAGGTACTGGGAATGGAACCCAGGGGCATTCTACCTCTGAGAGACACCGCAGCCCTATTGTGTATTTTTTATTTTGCAACAGGGGCTCACAGAGTTGCAGAGACCTCACTAAGTAGGATCACGTGAACCGCGATCCTCCCGTCTCAGCCTCCGGAATGCTGGGATGGCAAGCGTGCCCGCCACGCCCGGCTCGGCCTGTGTCCTAAATACCCTGCCTAACGGCCTCCCGAGGCCGTGTCTACTACCCAGCCATGTCTCCCTGGGTGCAGCCAACCCCAGGGCGCTGGATGTGTCCCCTGCCTCCCCTGGGCTCTGCTCTGGCCCTGAGCACCTGTGGGAGGGAAGCGCCGGGGTGGGTGCCAGGGTGCTGCAGGACTTGGCAGCACTAGCCAGGGCCCGGATTCGGCAGCAGGGTGGGCCCGGGGAGTCGGATTTGAGGCCGGGCTGCGGGCAGGTGAAGCTGTCCAGAGGGACCCGGGACCCGGGCCTCTCCAGGTGAGGTCCAGCAGGAAGTGGGCTTGCACCAGACCCTGGGTGGCAGCTGGAGCCTCTGTCGGGTGTCTCCGGGAAGCTGAGCTGGGGAGAGGCTGAGAATCTGGGGTGCTGCCCTGTCCGGCACCGGCTCGGAAGCCACTTGAGTAAGGGTCAGGAAGTGATTCAGGCCGTGGACTCTGCCGACACGGACCTCAACCTAGGGCCTCACTGGCCCTGTTGACTCAGAAGCCTGACGGCCTGGGTGGAAAGGCCTTGGGGTCCACCTGGAGGAATGGAGAAGGAGGACAGGGAGGAGGAGGACGGGGAGGAGGAGGGCAGGATGCTGACTCTGGAGCTCTGAGGGCCCCTGCTCCTTCTCCCCAGACACAACATGGCCGTGCCGCCCCTGGGCTGTTTTGCAGGGACAGGAGTTTGGAAAGAACCCGGCGTGTCCTTGCCAGCTCTGCCTGTACCTTCTGTGTAACCTTGGGCAGAGCTCCTCCCCTTCCTAAGCTTGTGGGTCCTCTGTGTAAAATGGGGTGATTTATTTATCTTTGTGGTACTGGGGCTAGAAGCCAGGGGCATTCTACATCCGAGCTATACTCCCAGCCTTATTTTGTAGTCTTTTAGTTTATTTTATTTGTGGGTCTGGGGATGAAACCCAGGGGCATTCAACCGCCGAGCTACACCCCCTGCCCTATGTTTTATTCTTTATTTGGAAACAGGGTCTCATTGAATTGCAGACGGCCTAAGTAGCTGAGGCCGTCAGTGAACTGCGATCCTCCAGTCTCAGCCTCCCAAATGCTGGGATCACCAGCATGTGCTGCCATGCCCGGCTTACCCTTAGCCCTTTTTACTTTTTTTTGGTGGTACTGGGGCTTCTGGAAGCCCTTCTACCTCCGGGCTACACTCCCAGACCTATTTTTACATTTTTATTTGGAAACAGGGTCTCCTAAACCAGCACGTGGCTGGCTTCGAACCTGTGCAATCCTCCTGTCTCTGCCTCCCAAGCGCGGGGATTACAAGCGTGCGCCACCACGCCCGGCGTCTTTTTACTTTTTATTTTAAAACAGGGTCAACCTTCAGTTAAAAAAAAAAAACAAAACAAAAAAACAGAGCCAGGCGTGGTGGCGCACGCTTGTAATCCCAGCGCTTGGGAGGCTGAGACGGGAGGATCGTGCAGGTTCGAAGCCAGCCTCAGCTACTCAGTGAGGCTCTCAGCAACTCAGTGAGACCCTGTTTCCAAATAAAGTATAAAATAGGTCTGGGAGTATAGCCCGGAGGTAGAAAAGCCCCTGGGTTCCACACCTAGTACCACAAAAAAGGGAAAGTCAACCATGGTGGCGCACGCTTGTAATCCCAGCATTTGGGAGGCTGAGACAGGAGGATCGCAGTTCCCAGACAGCCTCAGCTCTTGCTTAGTAAAGCCCTTTGCAACTCAGTGAGACCCTGTTTCAAAATAAAGAATAAAAAATAGGGCTGGGGGTGTAGCTTGGAGGTCGAATGCCCTGGGTTCCATCCCCAGTACCGCAAAAAAAAAAAAAAAAAAAAGAGGGGGTACAGAGAGGTCGAGGTGACTCCCCCAAGGCCACACAGCTCATGGACACTGACACCAGGACTTGGCGGAGGCAGCTTGCTGTCAGCTGGAGGCTGCTGTGCCGCAGCACTGCATGGGAAGGGCTGTTTTGCTTGTTGTTGTTGCTGGGGTGTGTGTGTGGGGGGGGGAGGGGGGTGCCTGGCATTGAACTCAGTGGCATTCCTCCCAGTTACACCTCCAGCCCTATTTTATTTTTTATTTTTAAACAGGGCCTCACTAAGTAGCTGAGGCTGGCTTTGAAACCCACGATCCTCCTGTCTCAGCCTCCCAAGTCCTGGGATTACACGTGCGCCACCACACGCGGCTTTGCCTTTGAGAATGTTTAATTTCCGCCGCGGGCTACACAGCACTTTCTGGAGATTCCTGGCTTCTCTAACCAAGAATCTCCCGCTGCCGGGCTCCCAATCTAATCCCGGGAGTGGCCAATGCACCCCAGGGCTGTCAATCGCCCCAGTGGAAACACCCCGCCCAGGCACCTTCACGCCATCAGCCCCGTGTCACTGAACACGCAGCTGAGTCGCCAAGTCACACCTCAGAGGTCACGATGAGCTGGCGTGGTGGTGCATGCCTGTAATCCAGTTGTAATCCCAGTACTTGGGAGACTAAGACAGGATTGTAGGTTTGAGGCCAGCCTCAGCAACTTAGTGAGACACTATCTTAAAAAAAAAAAGACTGGGAGTGTAGCTCAGAGGTAGAACCCCTCTGGGTTCAGTCTTGGTACCAATCATAACCGCCATTGCGAGCTCCAGGGTGCCACTGTCAGCCCAGGCAGGGCTGCAGCAGGATGAGCAGGAACCGTAGCTGGTGCAAGCCACGCGCCAGCGCCCCGAGCTGGTCCCGGAAGGAGGGCGGGCAGGTGAGAGATGGCGGCGCTGATTCACCTTCCTGACCAGAGCCGCTCCCGCCAGCAGCCGCCAGTGGCCAAAGTCCACATGTTCTGGTCTGTGACAGGCGGGCGCAGCCCTGGGCTGAGCTGTGACCGCGGGTCCGGGTCCTGGCCCTGTCCCGCTCTGCTTCACGGGGAACTCAGTTTCTCTCCCTCCCTGATTGCGCCCCTGCCTGAGCTGTCCTCCCATCTCAGCCTCCCATGTACTGGGATCAGAGGCGCGAGCCCTGTGCCTGGCTAAGTTTTCTCTTTTCGTGGTAATGGAGGTTGAGCCCAGGGCATCCTACCTACCTCCGAGCGACACCCCCAGCCCTACTTTTTATTCTATTTTGAATCAGGGTCTCACTGAGTTGCAAAAGGCCTCACTAAGGAGCTGAGGCTGTCTGAGAACCGTGATCCTGCTGTCTCAGCCTCCCAAATGCTGGGATTTCAAGCATAGGCCACCACACCTGGCACTTATTTTTATTTCAAAACAGGGTCTCGCTCCTTGCTACGTTGCTGAGGCTGGCCGCAAACCTGTGAACCTCCAGTCTCAGCCTCCCAAGTCCCAGGATGACAGGTGTGCGTCTAGCCTATCAGTGACCTTTCAGACAAAACTCAGTTGTAAGCATCTTGAGGGTATGAGCCGGATTTCTCCTGGTGCCGTCTGTCTAGGTAGCAGTGGGTCACACGTCTGGAATAAGGTGGCCCATTGACGGCCGGGGAGGAGGCGGTTCCTCCAGCTGAGCAAGCAGGTGGTTGTGTACTTTGAAGGACAGAGGCTAAGGAATTTGTAGCTTTGGCAAGACTGAAATTATGGCAGGTCCAGAAAATAATGCCCGACTCCAGTTCACTGGCATTAAAAACCTTCCAACTCATACTTTCACAGGATGAATGGACTGTGTACCGGCCACTCACGAAGGCACTGCTTTGTCTGATACTTTAGCTACAGTCAAAGAACTCCAACTGTGAGAGCGACATAAATGCTTCTCAAGTGTCTGGCCACATCTGTAAGCTCTCAGGCCTGGAGAAGCTCACATCAGCTCGTCAGGTAATATTCAATTTGTATAATAAATTATGAACCTGGAAAATAAAAAATAACAAAATAGGGCTGGGGGTGTAGCTTGGGATGCCCCTGGGTTCAATCAATCCCTAGTACCACACACAAACATTTTTTCTTTTGGTGGTACTGGGGTGGAACCCAGAGGCTTTCTACCTCCGGGCTATACTCCCAGACCTGTTTTTGGAAACAGGGTCTCACTAAGTAGCTGAGAGCCTCACTAAGTAGCTGAGGCTGGCTTCGAACCTGTGCGATCCTCCTGTCTCAGCCTCCCAAGCGCGGGGATTACAAGCGTGCGCCACCACGCCTGGCTTCACACACCACGTTTTAGTCATGCCAGGAAAGAATAATAGTTAGGAAAAGCCGAATGCTGACCACCTACATTCCAGTAAATTCAGCGCAGGACAGGAGGGGGGAAGCCACCACCTGCTGGCCGTGGGCGGAGGAGTTTCCTAACCCTGAGCGATTCACTGGCTGGCCTCCAGCTGGGGACACTCCCGCCACGAGGGCTGGCGCCATCACCTAGTCACTGCCGGCTCACCGGGCTGGACGTGGGCTCCGTCACGCCTGTGCAATGGCCTCGAGGAAATGGCCCTCCGTGTCACAGCACCTCGTGCTAAAGGCAGATGGCAGAGGCAGCTGAGCCTGGGCCTTCCCCGGAAAGCCCATCACCCAGAGGCGGACTGGCCCAGAAACAGCTCCGAGCGTCCTGTTGTTCTGCTGTGCCAGAGCCAGCTCCAGGACGGCTGGGATTTGATTTTAGTTGTTTCCCATATTTCTGGTGGCTGACACACAGATGGCGCCTATAGACAGAGATCAGAATGAATCAGGTGTAGCCGGGCGTGGTGGGCATGCTTGTAATCCCAGCATTCAGGAGGCTGAGACCTGAGGATCGCGGTTTGCGGACAGCCTCAGCTACTTAGTGAGGCCCTCTGCAACTCAGTGAGACCTGGTTTCAAAATGCCCCTGGGTTCCATCCCCAGACCCGCAAAAAAAAAAAAAAAAAAAAAAAGAAAAAAAAAAGAATGAATCAGGTGTAGTGGCCTGTGCCTGTAATCTCAGTACTTGGAAGGCTGAGCTAGGAAGATCACAGGTTCAAGGCCAACCTCAGCAACTTAGACCCTCTGCAACTTGGTGAGACCCTGTTTCAAAAAAACAAAACAAAACATACACATGTGGGTGGGGGTATAGCTCAGAGTAGGATGCCCCTGGGTTCAATTCCCAGTACCAAAGGAAAAAACAAACAAACAAAAAAAAACAGGGTTTAGTTAAATTAGAGAGCCTCATGAGGTTGCTGAGGCTGGCCTCGAACCTGTGATCCTCCTGTCTCAGTCTCCCAAGGATGCACACCGCGCTCGGCTTAGGCCCTACGGCTTGTAGGTCATTTTGTAGGTTTCTGTTACAACTCAGCTGTCCCTGGTCCAAAAGCAGTCCCGGACGATATGTAAACAAACGAGTGTGGTTGTTATCTGATAAAACTTTATTGACGGTACTGAATCTGAATTGCACATTCCTTTTCACATGCTACGAAAATATTGCTCTTTTGATCTTTCCCATCCATCTACAAACGGGAAAAGCCATTTTTAGCAAGCTGTACAGAAGCAGGAGGTGGGCAGGACTGGCTCTGACCCACCACCAGGCCACTCTCACACCCCAGGTGGTAATACAGACGGTTCCACGCAATACCTGGTTTATCTGCTTTCACGAAGCCACGCCAATTCCCGGACTCATTTCACCAGGACTATTTAGCCAAGGAGCTCTTTAAATGGCTTCTAAGTTTTACAAGTCATAGCAAGACAGTCAGAAGTGTAGGCCAGACCACAGCAGAAAGAACATTGACATAATGCCATACTATGCATTAAATAAAACGGCCAGGAGAAAAGCAGTCAATTTGAGAAGAGACTCACTGAATGTGAAAGCAGGCTTTATTTCACCAGTGGCAGTTACTGCCCGAGTCCTATGGCGTAGCCGGTTCCAGCCAAGTCTGTGAGTGCACACGGAGCGGCAGCTTGCCCCGTCCTTTGTCTCTGTTCAGGGAAACCAGGAGCTGGGAGCGTGATCTCGGAATCGGCAGCTCCTCCCACGGGCTCCGGAGCACGCAGCCTCCCAACACGTATGTGGTCCATGTGCAAAGACCTTTTCTTAACAGAAATATCTGGAACAGTGTTTCTGTTGGAAATCACACTAGCGTTTGCAACCCAACACGGCTGAGGAAATCCATCCTGCCGGACGCTGGCTTCCCTCCGAGGGCGGAGGCCTCCCTGCCTCTGGCTGAGAGCGCAGGTTCAGCCTGGCCCTGGGCACGCGTGCCACGCACTGGCAGAGGGGAGGCCCCGGGGCCTGGTAAATGCCAGATGCGCCACCCTGTCCCGTTACACACAAGGCCTAAATACCTGGGCCCGATGCTGAAAACTCAGAAAATCATGAAGACGATTCTTCTCCACCCCTGAGGATATTTCATCTTTATAAAGGCGAAAATACAAAATATCAAAATAATTTGCCCTTTCTCCCCATCTAAAGGAATCACATTTTCAAAGGATTCCTGCAAAATACAAAATCCTGAAACAAAAATTTATTTCTCCCCAAACCAAGACCAAGAGATCAGTCACCGTTCAGCTGCCTAGAGGCCCTTTTCCACGGAGGGGCAGAAGAGATACCTGTGACCTGACCGTTCAGAGGGAGAGCAGAGGAGCTTGCGGCCTCACGAGCTTTTATTTCTCGCTTTGACTTTCAGCAGTGGTCTTGGCGTTGGCGTTTGGGAGTGGAGAGGATGATTTGTGTCCCAAAGTTTGGGACAGTCCGGGGAAAGCTCCGGTAGCTCCCCAGGTCGCTGAAGCCCAGATGGCAAGAGTGAAGACGCTCTGCAGCCAGCGGCCACCGTTTCCCATCAAGGGCACCTGGAGCAACCACTGCGCAGCAGCCTGCGGCGCCGGAGCTGCGGCGGAGGGTGCAGGGGGCGGCCGGACACGCGGCCGCGCCTGCTCAGACCCAAGACCTGTCAGGCGCAGCCGCCCTCGCTGGCAGTGGCGGGCACCGGCCTCTGCACCCAGGCGAGGGCAAGCGGAGGGCAGTGGCGCAGGGGCAGGGACGCCTGGGCTCCCGAGGAGCCGCCGCAGCCCTGTCCACTTGCCTGGCTCGGAATATCAGTGCGGGGACTTTTCACAACGATACTCTCCTCTCCTCCTAAGGCACAAGCATGTCTCCAGTTTCCAACATCCGTCAAGTTCCGAGGGCCACACAGCCAGCCGTCCACGGGCCGGTGCCCGGAGGTGGCGGGCGCTGGGGGCTGTGCGCGCGGCTGGAACGGCGGCGAGGCCTGAGCAGCCAGGTGCGGGCCCTGGCTCCCGGCCCTGGCCCCCATGCTGGGGGGTCACCAGAGGCCAAGCAGCAGGCGCATGACGGGACAGGGGCCTTCGTGTTTTACTTGCGTTTGACAGACTCTCAGGCTGCCTGGGGGACTCTCAAAGGAGCAGGCAGAGGGGCAGGAGGCGGCCACGAGTCCACGCAGTCACTGGGATCAGAGTTCGCTCACGCTCGGACCCTTCCTAAAGACAGACAGACAGACACACACACACACTCACATTCGCACACGCACACACGCGGGGCGCACACACTCCCAACTCCTTCCACCACAGAGGGGATCTTCGCAACAAGAGGCACTTGAATGGTATCTGGAGAGTCCCCGCGGGAAGGTCCTCCCTCACAGTGAAGCTGGCCCGGCGGAGCGCTCAGGACTCCATCTCTTCCTGGTCGAGGGGCGGCGGCACGAAGCTGATGACTTCATCGTAGGTGAGGCCTAGCAGTGGGGGAGAGCAGCGTGAGTCTTTGCTAGGGAGCCTGTCGAGGCTGGCGGCTGACGGGCCGCCCCCAGGAGGGTCTGGTCCCTGTGCGCGGCTCCCTGACCTGCGGTTGCACAGGAGAGCAGAGCCCTCCTCGCTCCCCGTGCTGCTGAGCAGCGCGACAGCTCTGAGAAGCTCAAACTCAACGGGGACGAGAGCGGCTGTGCCCAAAGCCAGAGACAGACATCTCAAGGGCCCAGGGCCAGCGTGGGGCGCACGCCTAACCCCAGCATTCGGCGGCACTCGGTGGCCAGCCTCAGCTACATAGTGAGGCCCTCCGCGACTCAGAGGGCCTGCTTCAAAATAAAGAATAAAAAAGGGCCGAGAGTGCGGCTCGGAGGCAGAGGCCCTGGGTTCCATCTCAAGGCGCATGTGCAGGTCTTGCAGACCTCAGGACTTACTTTTCCACTCATCGATAAGGAGGTCCCTGCTTTCAAAGGACTGATCGTAAGGGTCGGCTACTGGCTCATCGTCAGGGTCGTGGTACTGAGCAAAGTAGGCGTGTGCGAGGGCCTGGGCGGCTGTGATCCTCTTGTCTGAGTCCAGCACAAGCATCTTTTCCAGCAAGTCAACAGCTGTGAGCACAAGTTGGAAGGAGAAACAGTGTGAACGTGTTACAAAAAACTATGCTGTTAATAAGCAAATACGATTCTGACCCTTCATATCCAAACAAAAGAACTCTCCAAAGTAGCTGTTCTAGGATATACACACACACACACACGTTTTTATTATGTATACATGTATGTATACATACATGAATGCACGGACATGTAGGTATATATGTATACGTGTGCATGTACACACACATACTATACACACTTTGTGTGTGGGGTACTGGGGGTTGAACCCAGGAACATTCTACCTCCGAGCTACACCCTCTGCCCTATTTTTTATTCTTCTTTCTCTCTTTCTCTCTCTCTCTTTCTTCTCTTCCCTCCCTCCCTCCTTCTTCCTTCCTTCCTTCCTTCCTTCCTTCCTTTCTTTTCTCTTCTTTTCTTTCTTTCTTGGTTCCTGGCCTCGAAGCTGTGCGACCCTCCCGTCTCCGCCCCGAGCGCGGGGATGAGCGGCGTGCGCCGCCACGCCCGGCTTGTTCTTTACTTTGAAGCAGGATCTCTCTGAGTCGCAGAGGCCTGATCAGCTGAGGTGCCCGCAAACTGCGACCTCCCGCTTCAGCCTCACGAATGTTGGCATGACAAACATGCGCCACCACGCCCGACTTCGTGTGTCTGTCGTTTTTTTTTGGTGGTACTGGCGTTCCTGGAAACCCTCCTACCTACGGGCTACACTCCCAGACCTATTTTATATATTTTTTATTTGGAAACAGGGTCTCTTAAGCTTTGAAGCCGCGCCATCCTCCTGTCTCCGCCTCCCAAGCGCGGGGATTACAAGCGTGCGCCACCACGTCCGGCTTCATGTGGTTTTTAAAAGAATCCAAAAAGAGCTGCACATGGTGGCACATATCTGTGATCCCAGCATTTGGGAGGCGGAGACAGGAGGATCTCAAGTTAGAGCATAGCCTGCAAGCAGTGAGACTAACAACACAGGTGGACCCTTTTAAAAATAAAAATAAAATAGGGATGGGGTGTAGCTTAGAAGTGGAATGCCCCTGGGTTCAAGCCCCAGTACAAAAACTTAAAAAAAATCTAACAATACAAACACAATAAACACCATGCTTATCATGCTCCAAGACTGACTTAATGGTGCTCTACTTGGTTAGAAGGAAAAACTTTAAATCCCCAACTAAGATCACAACCAATTTTACACCACAAAGTGAAGACACGGTCAACTTACCCAAGGGGTTGGCACCAATAAATACATTTGCGAAGTTCATCTTCGGCATCTGGTTCAAAGACTGGATATAGTTTCTTGCCTGTAAAAACAAGGGCTTTCAGAGTGGCTCTGTTCAGGAGGCCACTGCCCTGGATGTGCCGTGGCTCTGAGGAGGAGCAAGGGTCGGCTGGCTGTCCCCTCGCTGGCCCCGACGCCGCGCCCGACTCTGTAGGAAGGCTTCCCTCTCGCTGCTGCCCTGCCGCCCCCGTGGACGGCCACCCCATCCATCCCTGCCGTGTCCCAGTTGTAAGCAGCGAAGCCCCTTTCATTAGCGTTCCGTGAGAGCAGAGTTGAAAAACAAAGGCTCCGAGAGCTCAGACGGCCCTTCCCGAGAGCTTCCCTACACAGCTAGCTTTGCCAGAGGCGGCTTTGCGCAGCGGGCAGAATCTCTGTGATCAAAGGTAGACGAACTCCGCACACACGCCTGGCTGGGACCCCGCCCGCCTGAGCTCGTGGGCAGAAGGAAGAGAGGTCAAAAGACCCGTCTTCTGCAGAACAGCCATCCTGCCTCCACACGGCTGCAGGGGCACCTCAGCTGCTGGAAAGGGCCCGCTGTGGCGCTGCCTGCTCCCAAACCACGGAGGGCACCTAGGAAGACGTGCCCAATCACTAACCCTCAGGATGCAGGCTGAGCCGAGGCCCGAGATCCTCTTGTCTCAGCCTCCCAAGTACTGGGATGACAAGTGTGCGCCACCATGCCTGGCACCTTTAAATTTTGAAACAGTGTCACTAAACGGTTGAGGCTGGCCTTGAACCTGCAATCCTCCTGTTTGTCTCCCAAGGACTGGGGTTACAAACGTGCAACAACGTGTCCAGTGCCCATCACCTCTGATGGTCAAACTGAAATAAGGTTAAGTGACTAAGATCTGGTAAAGAAAGCATCTAAGTATTCTCAATCACTCTCTAGTATCTGTATATTTTCTTTTAAATATAGTACACCAATTAGTACTATTATTTTATTTTACTTTGCGAGCCTGGGGCTGGAACCCAGGGGCATTCGACCTCTGACCTACACCCCTATCTTGTTTTTTACTCTTTTAGTTTAAAACAAGGTCTCACTGAGCTGCAGAGGGCCTAAGTAGCTGAGGCTGTCTGCGAACCGTGATCCTCTGGCTTCAGCCTCCTGAATGCTGGGATTACAAGCGTGCGCCACCACGCCTGGCTCTAGTACTGTTATTTTATAGTTGTTTTTTTTTTTTTTTTTTTTTTTGCGGTACTGGGAATGGAACGCAGGGGCATTCTACCTCTGAGTTACACCCTCAGCCCTATTTTTTATTCTTTATTTTGAAACAAGGTCTCGCTAACTTGCAGAGGGCCTAAGTGGCTGAGGCCGTCCGTGAACCTGCGATCCTCCCATCTCAGCCTCCCAAGTACTGGGATTACAAGCGTGCGCCACCACGCTAGATTTTCTTAATAAAGAATCCCGTGATCATTAGTGAAGATTGACCCAGAGAGCATGCTTGTAAACTCTCCAGGTCATACACCTCTGGAGAAGACATCGCCGGGCAGTGTACCCTGGCGGTGGGCATAGGGCCTAAGCCAGCCGGCCCCCAGAGCACCTGACTCATGTAGTCCAGTAAAGAGAACTTTGTTTCCTGTTTACGAGCCTAGGTTACAGTCTGGAGCCCACAGATCGGATGACGTGTTATCCTGAGTGCCAGCACCCCGCAAGAGCACATGGGCAGCCACACAGTGACGTGAACAACCGTGCTGGTTACAGATAGACAGGCACCGAGAGGAGAGTGGCCTTCCGCGCCCACATCCCGGCCAGCCCGCTCCTCCTCACCTCGTGGCTCGGCATCCTGTTAATGAGATAAGCTGGGGGGGTCCCCGTCAGACGCATAATCTGCTGAAGCTGGTTAATATCTTAGATGCCTGGTCAAGGGCATTGTTAAATATATGGTGCAAAAAAACAGAAAGACAAAAACTTGCAATTCAAAAATTAAAAAAAAAAAAGTAAAAAAGCTACCCTAAAACAAGACAAAACCAAAAATCCTACTCCTCGCCCACCTCGGCAGGGGCACGTTTCAGTGAGCAGCACGCGTTATCAGACACGTAACCAGTGGGCGGCCGTGCAGGGAGCAGAAAGGAGCTGTATCTGGTCTCGGCATCAGCATCACCGTTATCACCCTCATTCTGGGTACTGGGCATGGAACCCAGGGGGCATCTACCTCTGAGTTACTCCCCCTGCCCAATTTTTTTTTATTCTTTATTTTGAAACAGGGTCTCACTAAGTTGCAGAGGGCCTCACAAGTAGCTGAGGCTGGCCTCGAACTTGCGATCCTCCTGTCTCAGCCTCCCAAGTACTAAGAGGACAAGCATGTGCCATCACACCGGTTCTGTATCCCTATTTTTAAGATAAGCTCTTGTAGACTGCTGAGTGCCTTGCTAAGCTCCTGCGGCTGGCCTCAAACCTAGAAGCAGACCCTTCTATCTCAGCTTCCCAGCTCCTGGGATTACAGGTGTGCGCCAGCACACAGCTTAGCATCATCTGTACAGTTAAATATTTTAGGCTTCCTGGAAACAGACTGATCCAGGATGATGCCAGACAGACAGCTGCTCTCAAGTACTGACAGCCAAGCCTCTTTGCCCGTGGGATGGAAGCAGACAATGATTTAGAAAAATCTGACTCAACCTCGGGCCAAATAAAACATCCAATGTATTAATTCAAGGAAGAGCCATTTCTGGGGCACAAGTTTTCCAAGGTACTCTCTCTCCCCACTAAGACACAGGGGGGAGCGTGGGCTGAGAAGTAATTAGTACATTTAAAATACATGCTACAAACACACGATGTAAGAGGAGGTGGGGGTAGGGGTCAGGGCAAAAGCAGAACAGAAGCCGCAGGTTGCACAGTATCAGAGCATGCCGCGAGGATCGCCTGTCTAAGCCTCTCCAGCGAGTGGGCAGATTAACACTGACAGCCAGGAGAAAGCGCGCAGAACATTCTAGAATTATCTGCAGAACAAAGGGCGGAGTTACAAGGCTTTCCTCACGTACAAGCACACACTTAAGTTGCACTCCAAACGTCTCCCTTTTCACTGTGCCATTAGTATCGGCACAATCCTTTTTCTTCCAAAATATTCTAAATATTCATTTATTACACCGTCCCACCGAAAGCAGGAGTGATGGTGTTACGGTTGGTTTGGAATGTCCCCTGCAGAAAAGCTCCTGGGCTGGAAACCGTTCCCCGACAACAAGGTTCCGAGGTGGGGCCGCTGGGGAAGGTGGGCCACTGGAGGCGTGGCCACCCCACAGACCTTCCCGCCCGCCAGGCCGCTCCTGTCAGGTATTCTGGTCACAGCAACACGAAGCTGAGGAAGGCAGACTGGCACCGACAAGTAGGAGTGCGCCGCGACAACCCCGGCGGCGCTCAGGGCACCTGGGCACTGGCCTGCGAGAGGGATTTGGGAAGGACTAGAGACGCAGGCCGGAGAAGTCTTAGGATGCTGCGGGCTCAGCCGAATGGGCGGTTCTGGGGGAGCGCAGAAGGCCAGAATGCCAACAGGGACGTGGACAGTGAAGACTGAGCTCGCGGGGGCAAGGAGGGCTCCACGTGGGGCGGCCTGCACGCCAGAGCTGTTACATGCTGGCAAAGATGGTGTTTTGACCATGTCCTGAGACTTTCTGTGCGACTGAATTTCAAGGTGATGGACACCTGGACTCAGAGGAGGAAGTGTCAGAGTATTCAGGCAGCAGCACGGACACTGTTGTCCACCTTCAGCCAGCTTCACTGTGAGGAGCAGAAGCAGAAAGCAAACCAGAAAGACCTTAAAACCTTGCAGTTTGGCCAGAAAAGCATGTGGGAAATGGAGCCACGGAAGGTGCATTGCTGAACAGAGGTTAAGTACTTCACAGAGACAAAAGAAAGAGCACAGAGCAGCTCCAGGGAGCAAGAGCCCGCGGCAGGCGCAAGGTTCTGAGCGTGAAGCTCGGGGAAAGAGCTGTGGGGCACCCTGCTCAGAGCGCCTAGAGCTTGCTCAGGACGCACTCCACCGCGCTCAGCCGCTCAGGCACGCAGAGGCCCCTGCAGCCCTGCTCACGGACGGCCCAGGCACTGGCGGCAGACCTCGGCGGTGTCCACGCGGTGCCGATTCTGTAGGAATGCACGACGACGCTGGGGCTGGGTCATGGAGACTTCACCCAGATCCCACGGGAAGTCCCGGGAGGCCAGGCAAAGCAGCAGGGCAGGAACCCCTGCAGGCAGGCCCTGGGGGCACAACTGGTGCAGCTGTGGGGGTGAAGCTGCAGTGGAGACCCCCATAATGAAGAGCTGTCAGGAACGAGAACATCTGGCAGGAAGGATTAGAAGCTGCAGGCGGTGGGGTGAGCACACCAGCTGCGGCCCACAAGGGCACAGGCCGTGCAGCTTCTAAAGCCCACCGTGGTCACACGCACACCATCGCCCCAGGCCTGACCGGAAACCACAGAACCGGAAGGCACCCTGCTGGGTTGGTCCCTCCCCCCCCAAGCCCCTTCCTCCCTTCTGGAGTACAAATGTCTACTCCATCCCCTCAGATACTGAAGAATGTAACTTGCTTTTTATTTTTACACAGGCCTGCTGCTGAGAGTTTACCTTGAGTCTCAGAGGAGACTTTGGACTTTTGAGCAATGCTGGAACCGTTAAGACTCCACCGGGGTAGAGTGCACTTTGTACTGTGAGATAAGCGGAAGTTCTTCATGGCCAGGGCACAGGGTTAGGGTCTGCGTCTAGAATGCTCCCTCAAGAAAGCGCATATACTGAAACATGGGCTGTGGCCTCGAGGGCTGTCAATTCCCAGCCACGACCGTTCTGTCTCCGCTTCTTACCGCCAAGACCAGGGCAGCGTTCCTTGACATGCTCTGCCCCGTGATTTCTGCCTTGGAGCCAGCCAACTATGGACTGAAACTGCATGCCCCAATAAACGTTCCCTCCTTTAAGTTATTTTTGTTTGGCATGGTGATGAAAAATCTGCCTAAAACACATGCCCGGTATTTAAAATTCTCAACATCAGGCTCACCTCTTTTTTCAATTTTATTAGTATTATTTATTGCGCTACTGGGGATGGAACCCAGGGGCATTCTGCCTCCAAACTACACCCCCAGCCCTAATTTTTATTTTTTATTTTGAAATAAGGTTTCACTAGGTTGCAGAGGGTCTCACTAAGTAGCCGAGGCTGGCCGTGAACCTGCGATCCTGCCTCAGCCTCCCGAGTACAGAGATTACAAGGCTGTACCACCTCGCCTGACTCGAAGCCCCTTTCTTTTACCTTCCTGGCTAACGGTTAACTCACTCCGCAGTTCAAGTACCTCTTTTTTTTTTTTTTTTTTGTGGTACTGGGGATGGAACCAGGGGCGTTCCGAGTTATACCCCTGGCCCTACTTTTCATTCTTTTTTCAATTTTATTAGTATTATTTATTGCAGTACTGGAGATGGAACCCAGGGGCATTCTACCTCTGAGCTACACCCCAGCCTTATTTTTTATTCTTTATTTGGAAACAGGGTCTCACTGAGTTGCAGAGGGCCTCACTAAGTAGCTGAGGCTGTCCGTGAACCATGATCCTCTGTCTCAGCCTCCGAACACTGGGATCACAAGTGTGCCACCACGCCCAGCACCGCATTGTTTCCTGAATAATTTTCCCACTTAAGTTCACCTTTGACCTCCTGGGGCCAGCCATGGGCTTCCTCCACCCTTCCTGCTCCTGAAGCCCAAAGACAGAGGCAGCAAATCCAGTCATGTATCGTTTTTCTAACACTCGAACAACAATCTGTAGATTTACCCTTCAACAAATGACATAACAAACGGTAGTTTGCACGCCAGATCAACAGAAGGGGGTCACAAGCAGCAAGGGCAGGCGGCGAGTCAGGCCTCTCTCCCTTCTGCCAACAGCACTCGGCCAGCGCTTGCTGTTCCCTTCAGTCAAATAGGCTGAAGGAGGCCCCCGCCTGCCAGGTTAAGACTCTTTCTAGAGAAGAATGCAAGTCAGGCATTTGCTTTCTTTTTATCTTTTGTGGTACTAAGGATAGAACCCAGGGGCGTTCTGCCTCTAAGATATACTTCTGGCCCTATTCTATTTTTTATTTGAAACAGGGCCTTGCTGAGCTGGTAAGGCTGGCTGCAAAATCTGTGATCCTCCTGTCCCACCCCCCAAGTGCTGGGTGACACGCGTGCGCACCACGCGGCCGGCGGGGCTTCAGCCGTCTTCAAATGATCTCGCTCTTTCACCGGTTCCCACAGGTGCTGGGACACCAACACCCATCAAGTAGGTTCTCTGCTCTCAGCCTCCATCAGGACCGTTTAGATAAACTCCCTCCCATGCCACACCCTCTCACTAACATCCTATTACTTCTTAACTGGATTTCTTCATAAACACTAACATTACTACCTCACTATGCGCACGCACGTGTGTGTGCGTGTGTGTGTGTGTGCGTGTGTGTGTGTGTGTTGCTGGAGATGGAACCCAGGGATGAGCGTCTGCAATGCTTCTGTCCTGGCCTTCCAAGTACTGGAATTAAAAGTGGGAGTCCCCGTGCCCCGGTACTTTGCTACTTCTTAGGAGTAATAGAGACAGCCCTCGGCTTTCCATTTCTGCAGTAATGTCTCTGTTAATGTTTGAAATCTTTGGACAACTGTACTTACCTGGCTTTGTTATTTTTCCATTCTGCACTCCAGAGATCAGTGCTTTTAGGATAAAAAGGGACACAGGCAGTGTCATGAACATCTGCTTAATCTTGCCTACCTTTTTGAATCCATGATTTTCTTTCCTTCCTTCCTTTCTTTCCTTCTTTCTTTCTTTTTTTGGTGGTACTGGGGTTCCTAGAAGCCCTTCTACCTCTGGGCTACACTCCCAGACCTATTTTTACATTTTTTTAAAATTTGGAAACAGGGTCTCCTAAGCCAGCGCAAGTGGCTGGCTTCGAACCTGCGCGATCCTCCTGTCTCTGCCTCCCAAGCGCGGGGATGACAAGCGTGCGCCGCCACGCCCGGCCCCATGCTTTTCTTAACTAGGCTTTTCCCCAAGCCTCCCTCTGCCTCCACGCCCGTTAGCTAACCTAAACAAATGCATAAAAGAAAAAAGACCCATCCATCCGAAGATCTTCTCTCTTCTTCCATTCACTCTAATTCATCTTCTGTATCTTACAAAGAAAAACACCTCTCCTTGTCGACACTTTCACGAGAGATTGCAGTTGAGGTCTCGTTATCAGAACACCTGGAATCTATACTCAGCTCTGCCAAACCACTCAGCGCAGGCCTGGCGAGCCACAGCTTTTCTTTCCCTTGCTCCCTTATTTTAAAAAATTAAAAGAAAATGAAATAGCGTCTACACAATCTTCTGTTGGGGTAGAAATTTAAAAACTGGTAGGCAGGTGTGGTGGTGCACGCTTGTAATCCCAGCATTCGGGAGGCTGAGACTGGAGGATCACGAATGGTGGACAGCCTCAGCTGCTTAGTGCGGCCCTCTGCAACTCAGTGAGACCCTGTTTCAAAATAAAGAATTTTTATAAAAAATAGGGCAGGGGGTGTGGCTCAGAGGTAGAATGTCCTCGGGTTCAATCCCAAGTACCACAAACAAAACAAAACAAAAAATCCAGGCATGGTGGTGCAACCTTGTAATCCCAGCATTCAGGGGGCTGAGACTGGAGGATCACGGTTCGCGGACAGCCTCAGCTACTTAGTGAGGCCCTCCGCAACTCAGTGAGACCCAGTTTCAAAATAAAGAATTTAAACTAGGGCAGAGGGTGTAGCTCAGAGGTCGAATGCCCCTGGGCTCCATCCCCAGACCCCTCCCCCCCCACACAAAACAACCCTGCATAACTAGACGGTGGTACTCTCCATCTTATTAGGGACGCGGTGCGCAGCTAAAACTCACCTGCTCGTGCCTGCATCAGCCCACCCAGCAGCCCTCGCACCAGGCAAGGAGGCCTGGGCAGGCGAGCTGGGGCCGGGCTCCAGTCGCGTCCCCTGGCCCGAGCGCCTGGCAGCAGACAGGGGAAATGGGGAGGCTGTGCTTTCACGGCTTCTCTCCCACCTCTGGCCCCCAAGTGGCCAATGGCAGGCAATGAGGGCCGTGGGCAGAGTGGCATTATCTAATGTCCCAGCCTTTCCACGGCACAGAGGCCGGAGGGAGGCTGGCCAGCACCCACCCCCACGGGCCCGGGAGAGCAGGCTGGAGGGTCTCCGCGGAGTGCTGAGGGGTGGGGAAGACCCCCCCACCCCCCCGCACACAGTGAGGGAGCTGCCGCGTCTAAGATAAACAGCCAAGTCGGCACCGGGGAGGACACAGCGGTAAGCAATGCGCGTCGCGTCTGGGGTGTCCCTTCCTGCCTCGTCCACACTGCGCTCTATCAGTGATGGGTTTACAGAAAGGCTTGGTAAAGGTCACGACCTGGGATCGAACACTGAGCAAGATGCAAAAAGCGCTCTTGAACATAAGCAGGACTTGAAGAGAGATGAAGTCAGGACTCGAGAAGACAGAGACAAGTTTCCCAGAAATCTCTTAAATCAGTCGGAGTCTTGGATCTCATTTTTGCTAAGAGGCAGTAGCTCAAGAGAGGTTCCCGTGATTTAAGAACATACCCAGATAAAGACAGAAGAAAACACACGCTCCCGCAGGCAGGCAGGCACAAGCATGCACACAGGCGTGTGCTCACACACACCAGGGTCAAAGGACAGGGCCAGCGCCAGAGCCCCGGGCAGAGGGCACAATCGGAGCAGAGGGTCCACTCACAGACTCCGAGGAGATTTTCTTCAAAAGCTCAGCCCCTGGGGTGCCGACGAGTCTTAAAATGAGCTTCAGCTGATCAATATCTAACGGTGGGCTATAAAGGAAAACGCTGGGACAATAAAATGCAACGACACGCAACGACAAACACAACATACAGACAAGACGCCGCCGGCTCCATGGCCGGCTCCTCCGTGGCGTGCACGTGGCGGCTCCATGGCCGGCTCCTCCGTGGCGTGCATGTGGCCCTCGTCGCCCAGCCGGCCAGGCCAGCACCCTCGGCAGCCTGGCTGTCAGCGACAGCGGCGCAGACACAGGCTCGGTGTCCACCACGGCGGCAGCGGGCCCATTGGGGCCCGTGCCCTCGCGCTTCACAGAAAGCGCTCGCGGGGCAGCAGAGGCCGGCTCGGGTCCCCGCAACCAGTCAGGGACCGAGGAGGCCCCCAGCCTCGTGGAGACAAGGCAGCGATGTTGGAGGCGGGGCTCGGTGTGCGCACATAAGTCAGCAGTTCTGGACGGTGACTTCCTAGGGCGGCCCCCACCTCCCCAGTTAGAGCCAGCAGCCTCTCCCTCCTGCTCTGGCTGCAGGCAGGGCGTGTGCGGCGTGACCGCCAGCCAGCAGAGGGCGCCCTGCCCCCGCGTGGCCTAAGGAAACCTCAGGCAGGCCAACCCAGCAGATGCCTCACACCTTGGAAGGGCTCTGGCCTAAGCCTGGGCGCCAAGCCTCCACCTGCAAGCCAGCACCTGGGGTGTGCACCAACCGGAGGAATAGGGTGAAGGAGGGGACGTCGGCCAGCTTGTGCTCTGCCCTCCGATTTCTCGGCACTGGGATTGACCCAGAGGCGCTCTACACTCAAGCTACACCCCAGCCTGACTTCCTTATCTGGAGAGGTCTCCCTAGGTTACCGCAGCCGGCTGTGAGCTTGGGGTCCTCCCGTCTCAGCCTCCCAATACTGGAATTACAAGCGTGCCACCACGCCTGGCTACTTTTTATTCTTTATTTTGAAACAAGTTCTCACTAAGTTGCAGAGGGCCTCACCATGCAGCTGAGGCTGGCCATGAACCTGTGATCCTCCTGTCTCAGCCTCCCAAGTACTAGGATTACATGTGTGTGAACCACACTTGGCTTTTATTTTTATTTTAAAACTGGGTTTTACTAGGTTAACGAGAGTCTCACTACTTGCTCAGACAATCCTAGAACTCGCGATCCTCTTGTCTCAACCTCCCAAGTACGGGGATTGTAAGCGTGTGTCAGCATGTCGGCCGATCACGCTTTTCAACTCCACTCTGCCCTCCACACCAGGACAACCACAGCCCATGGCGAGCAGTCCAGAAGCAGCACCTCACTCGATACCGGGCTCCACAGAGGCCTCACGCGTGCACCCACAAGAACAGGCAAGTGTGGTGCCCACGGAGCACAGACAAGGCAAGCCTTGATGGCCTGGCCGCCGACGATCAGAGGTGTGCGAACCTGACGTGGAATTAAACACGCCCAGGTCTGCAAGCACCGGCGTCAGGAGACGTCCCCACAGTCCTCAGAGCTGCCGGCTGGCCCACGGAAGCACAGGCCAGCCTCCCAACAGGAATGGCTGCTGCGAGGCCCCGGTGCTATCTGGGCGGCCAGAGCCAGCTGGGCCGGGAGCGTGCCAGGCGGGTTGCTGCGTCCTGACAGCCCCCCGCAGCAGCCTCGGCCTTCTTCCCCAGACACAGGACGTGCCTCCTGTAGGGTTAAGATGGGCTTGAACTGTAATGGTCACCCCGCCAATTTGAAATGCCTAACTCTCCCAAATCTTTCTAATGGAAATGAAGACGACAACCACTCTGGTCTGAGACGGCTTTCTTATCTACTGGGATTAAACCCAGAGGCAATCTACTGCCCAGCAACATGCCCAGCCTCCGTTACTTTTGTTTTGAAACAGGGTCTCGCTAGTGGCTGGAGCCTGCAGTGCCCCACCGCCACCTCCTGGGTGCTGGAAGCACAGGCCTGAGCCCCCGTGCTGGCCCAATGACCACCTCTGGGAGCAAGCTCTCTGTAACAGAAGGAAGAGGTGGTCGCATGAACAGTAAGCAGGACAGACAAACCAGCAAGCAGGCCAGAAACACCGACCGACAGGGAACGGGGGCTCGGACACGGGGCAGGCGGGCGTCCTACCACCTCCACGCACTGGGCGCTCCCATACCCTCCCCGTGCAGGGAGTTGGAGAAGAACACTCCAAAATCAATAAACAGTAAGCAAAGCGGTAGATAAATAAAAAGAGGACGAGCACCAGAACAGGCTGCAGGACCGAGCTGCTTCAATGAAGTAACTCCAGAGACGGAAGCTGACCCGTGTGTGTGGGGTGGGCGGGAGCCCCGAGAGTGACGCAGGACAGCCTCCTCCTTCTCTTCTGGGTTGTCAAGTCATTTCTCCTGTCACACAAAAATTTCCTAAGAAACCTGTTAATTGATGAACCCGAGGACTCAAGTCTTCTCTCAAAATACAACGTCAAGAGAAAACAAAGGACCATTCTAAAATATTTTTCTTCTTCAACATTTATTAAGATACTTGCTTTTAGCATCTATAGTAAAACTGCTTTTGAAAAATGAAGAGCCGGTGTGGTGGCGCACGCTAGTAATCCCAGCATTCGGGAGGCTGAGACCGGAGGATCACGGTTCACGGACAGCCTCAGCTACTTAGTGAGGCCCTCTGCGACTCAGTGAGACCCTGTTTCAAAATAAAGAATAAAAAAATAGGGCAGGGGGTGTAGCTCGGAGGTTGAATGCCCCTGGGTTCCATCCCCAGACCCGCAAAAAAAAAAAAATAAAATAAAATAAAATAAATAAATAAATAAATAAAATAAAAAGACTAAAATATAGGGCTGGGGATGTAGCTCAGAGGTAGAATGCCCCTGAGTTCCATTCCCAATACTGCAAAAAAATAAAAAATAAATAAAAAAAAAGAGAAAAGAAAAGTGAAGAAGAAAGCTGGGAGCAGTGGTGTGCACCTGTAACCCCGGTACCCGGGAGGCGGGACAGAGGAGCTCAGGATTGAGGTCAGCCTCACAACTTAGTGTAACCTGCGGGCACACTGGGTCCAGCCCCAGCCCCACAAACAGGAAGGCGGAAACAGAGAAGCGTATCTGAAACAGCGAGTGCCCGGGGGGCTCGTGGCCGCCGTGGCTCACCACCCGGGCAGGGAGCACACGGGAACTTGTGGTGCTGCTCTTTGTCGTGTGGCTTGTCTGAACTCTTTCACGATGTTTGGAAAAGAACAACAACAACAACAACAATAAAAAGGAGTCCACACGCAACACGCGAGCCGGGAGCAGCTGACCGCCAGGGGCTCCCAGCGCGCCGCCTCCCACCACACCGTGAGAACCCGCCTCTACGGGGAGCTCCTGCACCGAGTGTAGTGACCTGACGCCCCGGGACAGGGCGATGCCGAGCAGCGTGGAACGCATAACAGGGCTGAGGATTCACCTTCTCTCTTCCTTAAGCTGCCGCGTCAAGCGCCAGTTACATCCTGAGTTCAAAGTCAGCGGCACCTGAGTGAGTCGGCACTGCAATCCCCAGCCGGGACGCGCGGCACAGCGGCCATCCCCCGCGTCGAGGTTGGGCTGGGCCCGGGCGCCTACCCGAGCCACTCCCCTGCCCTTTCTATTTTGCTGAGGCTGGCCTCAAACCTGTGACCCCCTCACACGGCCTGCCAAGTACTAGGGTCACAGGCGTGTGTCTCCATGCCCGGCTGAGGGCTCTTTTCTTGAATCTGCAAAGTCACAAGAATATTAAGACAGTGGAGAAGACTGTCCAACACCATGAATATAATTAATGCTAGCAGATTATATAGTAGATATATACAATATAATGAATGCCAGTAGATTGTATACTTAAAAATAGTTAAAGTGGTAAATTTTGTATTATATATTTAACCACGAAAGTCCTTTTTTGTGTGTGGCGCTGGGGACTGAACACGGGGCATTCTTTCAGCTACTCCCAGCCTTTTCATTTCTTGTTTTTGAAACAGTCTCACTAAGTTGCTGAGCCTCAAACCTTGTTGCTGAGGCTGGCTTCAGACCTCCCAATACTAGGATTACAAGCCTGCGCCACCAGGCCTGGCTCACAAAAATGCTTTGAACTCAGTTTCTAAGTTCTGAAAGGGTCTGCCATCTGAGAACACAGCAGCCATGCCACAGGACTTGAAGGCCTCAAGAACCACACTGCCACCTCTAACTGGCCCCGGCGTCTGCCCTTCACTAGCACAGAACCGAAACCAGCGTCGGCACCGTTAGTGCCACACAGGCACCATGGGGTGGGCGGAGGGAGGAGCAATGTCCGCCAAGGCCCGAGAAGACAGGCTCCGGGCTGAGCGCTTGCTAGACAGCACCTCACGGAGGCCTCGCGGCAGCCTCCTGAGCTCTGCACCACCACATAACGAAGGAATCCGGGAGGCCTGTCAGGCTGCTGGAGGCAAAAGAGCTAAGACCCCACCTTACGCCTGACCCCTGGTCATGGCTGCGATGCTCACGGCACTGTGTCCACGGAGGCGCACGGCTCCAACAGACCCCTCAGGAGAGCCACTGCTGCAGAGGAGGCGCCAAGGGGAGGCCAGACTTTACCCTAGTTCTCTCTGCCTGGACTGTAAACTAACTCCCCCCAACACACACTTGCTAAGAAACAGGTGTGTGGTAACAGAAATAAAGAATAAGAGAGACATACTAGGATTAGACTAACTTAAATCCAGCGGTGGGCAAGAGGCGGCGGGCGACTCAAGGACTGCAGGTCGGAGAACAGTCTCAAGTAGTGAGACTCTCGGCAACCTAGCAAGACCTTGCTCCAAAACAAAAAATTAAAAGAGCTGGGGGTGCAGTTGGGAGGTAGAGCGTTCCTGGGTGCAACCCCCAGCAACGCGCACACACCGGTGCAGGGGTGGGTACGAGGTGAGCTACGCAGGGAGCCCGAGCTCCCGCCATGCAGTCCTAGCCAGAGAGCAGCTTTACCTGGGGAACAGAGGCTTTACGGTTCATGAGGAAAGTACACTGTCTAGCAGATGGTTAGAATGGACACACGGATAGATAACATGAACGTCCTGGTCACCACAGAAACGCTCTCCAAGGGTTAGGGAAGGCAACAGACGCTCTGGTTTATAAACTCAGTGGGTTCAACGTGGGGGAGAGCTAAGATGGCTTGAGATCTCTGAGTGACTGAGCAGAGGTAAACTGGCACTTCTAAAGCCTAACCAAGGCCGCTGGAAGGCCAGTTCACTGAATTTTATCAAAACAACCCCAAACAAATTCTAGACTTTTTTTTTGTACTGAGGATTGGACCCAGGGGTACTCTACCTGGCCCTAGCCTTTTTAATTTTTATTATTTTGAAATAGGATCTAAGTTGCTGAGTCTGCCTTGAACCTGCCGTCTTCCTGTCTCAGCCTCCCAGGCAGTGGGCTTACAGGTGTGCGCCACCACTGCCACCAAGACACGTTTTAACAATGTCTCTCCCCTAAACAGCTCTCCCAGGTGGAATGAAGGGAGTTCCCACAGACTCCACTTTGATGACAGGATTACTTAACTGTAAAAATAAGAATGCGGTGATGAGGAAAGGGGCTGAAATCAAGCGGTGATCAGCCATGAACTAGATGGGGTTTAGGGATAAGCCTCGGTTTGTCAGCCACGCGTGCTGGAGAACACAGGCACAGGGGGACGCGACCGTCTCGCTCCTGGCGCGACACAGTCAGCGGACACATCATTGCGGGGATCCAGCACAGCACACACAGAGCGGCCAGGCACGACACCCTCGCATTGTAGAGGGCACCTGTGCTCACTGGGGTTTGTCCGAGGACACCGACCCTGTCGCTGGGCCTAGAGCGTCCCCTGAGTGTGTGCGGATCTCTGAAGAGCTGTGGGCGGTCACAGAGTAAGGGATTTGCTGAGGAAGGATGGCAGGTGAAAGGGGTTTTCAGCTCATGAAAAGTTTTTTCCAACTCACAAAAACAAAGTAAAGCCTGTTTCCTGGCAAACTCCTCAGCGAGAGGGCAGACCTCGTAACGCACGTCCAGAATGTAGACAAGAAATAGAGAAGCTTCCCTGCAGGTGAGTAGAGCGAACACACGTCCACGGACACTGGGAGACAGACCCACCGGAAGCCGGAGCTTCTTAAAGGATACGGTCGGTACCAGGAAACAAGGTCCTCCCGGTCAGCAGCTCCGCCATGATGCATCCCACCGACCAAATGTCCACTGGCAAGAGGAAAGAGAAGAGGCACGCGGTCACTGCGGCCCGCCTGCCCAGTGGAGCCGAGACCAATGTTTAAGACGGCTGAGGTTCAACATCATACTCTCCTTTGGCGGGGACTGAGCGCGGGGGTGTCCTGCCGCCCAGCTGCTCGCTCAGTCCTCTCTTACTTCCTGTCTCAAACGTCCTGCGAGGTGGCGAAGTGTCTCACTGCTTGTGGGGATGTCCCAGAACCTGCGATCCTCCCGCCTTAGCCTCCCACATACTGAGATTACGGCCATGCGACACCATACGTGGCTTCATACTCATTTTTATAGAAAAAAATAAGCTTATTAAGGCCTTTACCTCAGTAGAGGGCTTCACAGGTGGGTAAGTCAGAACATGCTTAAAAGAACTAAGCTCTTCACTGACAAAGTAGTGGGCTCCCCCGAGTGTTATCAGGGTTCAGATGATGAACCAAGCAGTTGTCTTAGGTGGAGTACTCAGGAAATGGCACGGACATCTCAACACACACACTCAATGGGTCGTCACGCAGTGTCAACGCTGTGTGGAAAAGCCACTTCCCGTGTGAGCGACTGCAATACGCTCTACTGCGAGCTATAAAAAGGGTTCCTGTGGGAAAGAAGTCCCTCCTTCCCGCCACCTCTACTTCCATGACTCTCAAGTGCATCCAGTGTAGTCTTTTGTTTGAAATTTTGATTTTTTCGTGTGGTCTTGGGATTGAACCAGGAGTGTTCCACCTCTGAGCTACACCCCCAGCCCTATTTTTTTTAGCAGGATCTCACTAAGTTGCAGAGGGACCGTGCTCACTTGCCGAGGCTGTCCTCGGCTCACCACACCCCGTCCCGGCGCCCTAAGCGTGGGGACGACAGTGGCGGGCGCCGTGCCCGCCAGCAGGGTCCCCCGCAGACCCGCAGCAGCACCTGTCTGGGTGTAGTGCATCCAGTTCAGCATGATCTCGGGGGCCCGGTACCACCGCGTGGCCACGTAGCCGGTCATCTCGTCGTCCGTGTGCCGCGCCAGCCCGAAGTCCAGGATCTACGGGAGAAGAGACACCGCCGCTGAAGCAGCAAGCTGCGAGACACACAAGGCGGGCAAGAGAATCTGTGCTGTCACGCCAAAGGGACTGGACGGCACTTCCGTGAACAGAATTCTTCGTCCAGGCTGAGAATGCACGGTAGACACCCTACAGGGACATTAAAATATCAAAACAAAAATGTTCTCCCTCCCAGCACTCGGGAGGCTGAGACAGGAGGATTGCAGGTTCACGGCCAGCCTCAGCTACTTAGTGAGGCCCTTTGCAACTCAGTGAGACCTGTTTCAAAATAAAGAATAAAAAAATAGGGCTGGGGGTGTAGCTCAGACGTAGAATGCCCCTGGGTTCCATCCTCAATACCGTAAAAAAATTTTAAAAAGCTAAAAAAACCCTAAAAAAAAAAGGCCTGGGGGTGCAGCTTAGAGGCTGAATGCCCCTGAGTCCAATCCCCTGTACCACACAAAAAACAAAACAAATAAAGAATAAGTGATACACTGCATTTCTAATTTAACTTTACTTTAAAATAAAAACATACCATCAAAACCCATTTTCAATGTCTGTTTCATTTTAAACACTGACTCAGTCTATGGCTTGAATTTCAAAGTCTGATCTTCCTCAGGACCACTTGAATTTTCGGATACAAAGCCATCGCTTCCAAATCCACTCCCCTAGGAGTCTTCCAGGTCAACCCAAAGTGTAGGCGGGACGGAAGCCAGCGAGTAGTGTCTTCTCCCCTTACCTTCAGCTCACAGTCCTCATTCACAGCGAGGTTGCTGGGTTTTAGGTCCTGGGGGCGAGCAGACAGAGGTCACGATTAGGAGCCTAACAGGTCACGAGGATCCCACAACAGCAAGAGCCCATTCTGCTAGGAACAGCCAATCTCCATCCGGCGTCAGTATCTAGACCCAGTTAGATCAAAACTGACACAAACAATCCTCCCCCTTCATTTCCTGTGGTACTAGTTAAGCCCAGGGGCGTTATGCCTCCCAGCTACGCCCCACCCTATTTTCTCTATTTGGAAACAGGGTCTCACCAACTTGCTGAGTCTGGCCTTGAATGTGCAATCCTCCTGTCTCAGCCTCCCAAGTACTGGGGTTATAGGCATGCACCACCACGCTGGGCCTAATCTTTCCTAATCAGTCTGAATTTGGAGCAAAGTTGCAATCAATTGACAAGACTGCTTGGAAGGCTGAGACAGGAGGATCACAGGTTTGAAGCCAGCCTCAGCAATGTGCTGAGATCCTGTTTCTAAATGAATCAGGGCTGGGTGTGGCCTGGAAGTAGAAAGCCCCTGGGTTCCATCCCTAGTAGAACACCCCCCGAAAAAACATTCGACCTGCCAGAACTCTGGTGAGCTACCCCTCTTCCACTCCCCACCCCACACCCCAAGCGTTTCGATCAAAGCCACGATACATACCCTGTGAATGATGTCGGCTGAATGTATGTACTGCAAAGAAAAAGAAAAGGAGTTCAACGAGAGCTGGGCGCCTCGGCCGCAACCTCTGCAGCCTCGGCTTCTTTGTAGATCGTCTTCATTCACCGTGAGCACTGCCGGCTCAGAGCCAGGCCTGGGGGCGCACGGGAGGCCGGGACAGGAGGATCTGGGCTCGCGGCCAGCCTCCGCTACTTAGCGAGGCCTCTGCAACTCAGTGAGACCCTGCTTCACAATGAAGAAGGAAAATAGGCCTGGGGGCGCAGCTTGGAGGAAGAGTGACCCTGTGCTCAACTCCCAGGACCACAAAAAACCACAAAAACAAATAAAACCTTAATTATGAGCACGTCATTCACCTCCCCAGTGAGTTTGCACTGCGTGGTGCTAAGGCCGGGCTCCGTAAGGGCTGGGGCCACTAAATATCAAGGACAGTTTAAATTTAGAGCTCTGTTTATCTGCTCCTCCCGCAATTAAATTAGGTCCTTGAAGAGGTTTTAAAGCCTCAATATGACAGTGACTAGATAAGTAGATTGTTATCAATAAACTATTATATTTCAGATGTAACAATTAAATCCTTCTGTCTCAGATATTGTGTGTGTGTGTGTTACACTGGGAATTGAACCCAGAGATATTCTACCTCCGAGCTACATTCCCAGACCTATTATTATTATTATTATTATTATTATTATTATTATTATTATTTTGTGGTACTGGGGATGGAACACAGGAGCATTATACCTCCGAGCTACACCCCCTGCCCTATTTTATATTCTTTTATTTTATTTTGAAACCAGGTCTCACTGAGTTGCAGAGGCCCTCACTAAATAGCTGAGGCTGTCCGCGAACCACGATCCTTCTGTCTCAGCCTCCTGAATACTGGGATTACAAATGTGAGCCACCACACCCGGCCTAAGTAGCTGAGGCCCTATTTTTTTATTCTTTACTTTATTTTTTATTTTATTTTACTTTATTGTTATGTTTTTTGGCGGTACTGGGGTTCCTGGAAACCCTTCTACCTCCGGGATACACTCCCAGACCCATTTTTGTTTTTATTTGGAAACAGGATCTCTTAAGCCAGAGAGGCTGGCTTCAAACCTGCGCCATCCTCCTGCCTCCGCCTCCCAAGCACGGGGATTACAAGCGTGCGCCACCACGCCCGGCTATTCTTTATTTTGAAACAGGGTCTCACTAAGTTGTGGAGGCTGGCCACAAATGTAGGATCCTCCTGTGTCAGCCTCCCAAGTACCAGGATTACAGGTGCACATCACCACACCCAGCTTCGGTCTCAGGCATTTACACTGAAGTGTCTGTGGATGGGATGATGGTGCCTAGGCTTGCTTTAAAATAATCTGTGACTTGGGAAACACAAAAGACATAAGGTAAGAAATAGTTTTGGCCAGAGTGAACATGATACAATCTTTACTGTGATTCTGCATTTGAATTTTCCCTAAGAAAAGTTATTTATTTCTTTTAAAGCCTTAAACGGGAAAGAGGGGAAAAAGAGGAAATTAGCTTCTCAAATATATGCTCTCGCCGCACCTTCAGACCTCGGAGGATCTGGTAGATCAGGAACTGCACGTGGTCGTCCGTCAGCTTCTGGCACTTCACGATGTTGTTCAGGTCGGCCCCCATGAGATGGGTCACCAGATACCTAGGGAGAAGGAGCACCAGTCATCCACTCCAGGCAGGCTCCTGTCTTCAGAAGACTGTCACAAGTTTTCAGGCAGGCACCAGGCTCAGGGGCAGGGGCTTGCCCAGCATACCTGAGGTCCTAGTTTGCATCTCCAGTACTGCCAAAAACATGTTAGGCTGGGAGAAGAACTCCACGTGAACGGTGCTCTCACGTGTGCACGGGTTCCTAGGTAGGATCCCAGGCGCGCACACACACACACACACGTAATTTTTTAGCCAGGTACAGTGGTTCAGGCCTGTAATTCCTGTATTTGGGAGACTGAGACAGGAGGACCGCAGGTTTGAGGACAGCTTCAGCAACTTACTGAGACCCAGATTCAAAATGTAAATAATAGCTGGGCGTGGTAGCACACGCTTGCAATCCCCGAGCTTGGGAGGCCGAGACAGGAGGATCGCACAGGTTTGAAGCCAGCCTCAGCTACTTAGTGAGACCCTGTTTCCAAATAAAAAATATAAAATAGGTCTGGGAGTGGAGCCCGGAGGTAGAAAGCCTCTGGGTTCCACCCCCAGTACCACCACAAAAAAAAGTAAATAATAATCATCATCATAATGATATTAATGATAAAAGGGCTGCGGGTGTAGCTTGAGGGCAGAATGCCCAGATTCAAGCCATAGTGGTAACTAAAATCTCTGCGACTACTTACTGAGGGGCAGTGGCAGCAAAAGCTCATTGTGACGCCCTGTTCTAATCTGACCACCAGCCACTGTGTCTGAGTTTTACGGTCATTCCCGTCTGACTCATCTTTCCCGTTTCTCTAGAGTAGAGAGCAGCACGGGACGAGCCGGCGCGCCGGCGTCCGCTTGGTCGCAGCGCTCCCCTCGCACGCTGAGTGCGTTCCCAACCCACCAAGGGTGTGCGCCTCCAGGCAGCCGTGCCCGCTTGCAGCTCCGGAAATGGAGTATCCTTAGATCTCCAAGCGCGACTCTCCCCTCACAGGAGCCCAGTCAGAGGCCGCCGGTGACAGCACTCCTGCTGAGGGAAAGGCAGGCAGGAGGAAGCCTCCAGAACGCCTTCGCCCGCAGCGCGCGGTGCTGCGGATGGGCGCCATCTCTACGGGGAGATGAGCTTCACGTCCAACAGGTTCACCTCGGAAATTCTAGACACAAGACCTTAACCCACTCAGTACGGCATTACACGGTAGGAGAAAAGACCGGCCTGGGACTAAAGCGGTTACATTTTAAAAGTTAAGGTAGGTGTTTTCCTTCCTAGAAGAGGAATTGAAATTCTTCTTTGTCCTGATCTTAAGGTTAGACTTCAGCATTTCTCTTATTTATTTATTTATTTATTTATTTATTTATTTATGGGTCTGGGGATGAATCCAGGGGCACTCGACCTCCGAGCTACACTCCCTGCTCTATTTTTTATTCTTTATTTTGAAACAGGGTCTCACTGAGTTGCAGAGGGCCTCACTAAGTAGCTGAGGCTGTCTGCGAACCACGATCCTCGGGTCTCAGTCTCCCGAATGCTGGGATTACAAGCGTGCACCACCACGCCCGGCTTCAACATTTCTTATTTTTATTTATTTTCATTTTATTTTATTTTTTTGGTGGTAGTGGGGTAGAACTAGGGGCTTTCTACCCCTGGGCTATACTCCCAGATCTATTTTATATTTTATTTGGAAACAGGGTCTAAGTTGCTGAGAGCCTCACTAAGTAGCTGAGGCTGGCTTTGAACCTGTGCGGATCCTCCTGTCTCAGCCTCCCACGAGAGGGGATTACAAGTGTGCACCACCACGCCTGGCACATTTCTTATTTTTAAAACATGCATGTCTGTATTACTTTGAAGAGAAGGTAAATGAACCCTCAACATAATTTGTGTGTGTGTGTGTGTGTGTGTGTGTGTGTGTGTGTGTGTGTGTGTGGTACTGGAGTTCCTAGAAGCCCTTCTACCTCCAGGCTACACTCCCAGACCCTTTTTTTTTTTTTTTTTTGAAACAGGGTCTCTTAACCGCGATCCTCCTGTCTCCGCAGGGACTACAAGCGTGCGCCATCACGCCCGGCGAACCCTCAACATAATTTAAAGCATAAACTAGACTGGGTGTGTGGGGGGACTGGCCTAGGACCTCTCGCGTGCTAGGCAGGTAAGTTAGACTCTTTGAAGCGCTTCCTAAAGGCAGCTTTGGTTTCAGAGGAGCCGCAAGCACACAGGAACGGGCGGAGGCGGCAGCTCCTGCGGGCCTCGTCCCTCGGCTCCTCCAGGGTCCCAGCAGTCTGCACGCTGAGCCTCACAGGGGCCCCGCTGCATACAGGAGGAAACGAAAGAGGACGAGGATCGAGAGCCTGCTCAGGAGAGGGGCTCAGTCCCTGGCATCACAGAACAAGAGCGGAGCCGCGTACTCCAGGACGCAGAATCAGAGCGCTATCTTCGGGGAGCTCCCCCAACAGTTAATACTTATGATCAATAATGACCTCTTTTCTTAAAATTGATACTGGGGATTGAACCCCTGGGCATTCTACAACTGAGCTACCCCATGGCTCTATTTTATTTTTTATTTAATAGAGCCTCGCTAAGTTGCTGCGGATCTTTAGTCTTAAGAAGAACTGCCAAGTCATTATGCATTTTTTACCTCAAATTGGCCTTTATTCTGGTCAGTGTGAGAACACTATGGAAAGCTGCTTGTTGGTGGTGCTGGGGCTGAACCCAGGGCTTTGTTTAGAGCATGCAGGGCAAGTGCCCTGCCACTGAGCTCTCCCAGCCCAGCTACAGGCCTGAAGTCAGAACTTCCCTCGAAAATCTGGGGTAATGAGGCCAAGACTGCAATGCTAATAACGACACAATTCACAGGCGGAGGGACACAGAACCCACTTTCAGTCTCATAAGCATCGTGTACTTTTGGTGGTACTGGCAATTAAACCCAGGGGCATTCTACTTCTGAGCGACACCCCAAGCCATATATATATTTGGTGGTACTGGGGTTCCTGGAAGCCCTTCTACCTCCAGGCTACACTCCCAGACCTATTTTATATTTTCACTGGAAACAGGGTCTCTTAAGCCAGCAAGGCCAGCTTTGAACCTGCGCGATCCTCCTGTCTCCGCCTCCCAAGCACAGGGATTATAAGCGTGCGCCACCACGCCCGGCTATTTAATTGTATTTTAATAAAGACAAATCCAATATTGTCACTGTAGTTGTCAAATTCCTAAGATAAATGAAGGGCAGTCTGACGTAAGCACAGGTGGAAAGCTATGTTGTTCTCCCATCTTTATGAAGATGGACTCCTTGGAGTTTAGTCAAAATAGAAAGGGCATAACCCACATTCCTCAAAGGGTCTGGTGGGGAGCAGCCAACAGGCCGCGGGTGGTTTTCAGCACTCTAGACAGCACCCCTGCCCGAGCCTCGTCTGCTCAGCACGCTTGGGTAATACCCATCTGTCGAGACCTCCCTCTTTGAAGCGTGCGATACAATCAGAAAGAACCTGCGCAGGAAAAACATGTACGCCTCTAGATGGGTATCTCCGCTGCAAAGGCCATGTTCAGAGCAATTGCCAGAAGGCGGAAAGCACTGCTTCCCTGTTTAAACAGGTGTTTAAAACAATCACAGGAACTGGCAATTTGTAGCCACAAGTCTCTGAGACACGGCCCATGGTCCTCAGGATCACTACAGGCCCTTGTCAACACAAGTGGCAGAGTCTTCAATAAACTCAGCAGGTGTGGTGGTGCACACCTGCAAATCCCAGAACTTGGGAGGCTGAGACAAGAGGATCACAGGTTGAAGCCAGTCTCGGCAACTTAGCAAGAATCTGTTTCCAAATAAAATAATTAAAAAAGGGAATGTAGTTCAGAGGTAGAAAGCTCCCGGGCCCAATCCCTAGCACCACAAAGATAAAATCAGAGAAAATATGAAAAACATAAGGGCTGAGGGTGCTGCTCAGATGTAGAACAACCCTGGGTTCAATCTCCAATACAAATAAATAAATAAATAAATAAATAACTCAGCACATGCCACTCCTCTCCTCAAAAGACTCCCTGCTACACCCGAGTGAACTACAGAAACCCTTCACCACCCCGCGCTGCCCGCTCCAGGCTGACGTGGGCGTCTCCGCCACGGGCCTTTGCCCTGACTGCACCTGCTGCCTGGAGTGCTCTTCCCCGGAGCCAGGCCTGCCTTCCCAGAGTGTGCGCAAAATCCACCTGTGGCGGGTGCCCTTCCTGCTCAGGCCTCCGGCCCTCGTGCCCGCCCCGTCCCTGCGCTGCCCTTCTTGTCTGCTACCACACTGGCCCTTCCTCTCACAAGCTCACTCCTATCCAGCTATCCAGCGCTCACGGGTTTGTGCGTGGAGTACCAAGAACTGCCTCCGGCAGGTACATGTGAGCACTCAGTTCCTCCTGAGCCGCGTGACTCAGGGCAACTCATGAGCGTCGGAAAGACCAGGCCAGGCTGCGCTTTCCTGAGCGCGCAGCCCAAGCCTCGCCTCTGGTCAGCAGACCATACGTCCTGGTGTTGGGTGGAAGACCATTCGGGGCAGCTCGTGAGCCTGTCTCGTGACCGTGACCACCGTGACCGTTCTCATCTGCTGCAAAGACACCCACCAATCAGACTCGCTCGTCGAGCACACAGTCCCAGCAGAGGATAAGACAAGTTAAGACGGGCACCGTGCCTGTCAACGCACCACTGATGCTAGCCAGGTAGGCGGCGGCAGCACCGGCCACCGTGCACTCAGCCGCTCTGCAAACGCTGCCCACAGCAGTGGGACAGACAAACATGGGGTCTAGCGAGGAGGGTGCACAGGAGCGCGCGGAACGGCCAAGCACGACCTTAGTGACAGGGTGTCGCCGTCAGGCGTGAGATGCACAGAAGGCCACACGGAGCCAGCCTCCCACAGACTTCTTAGAGGCTCGCACTCCCAGCAAGGCCTTGACGTCTTTACCCACCCACCTCTTTTTTTTCCCCTCCGGTACTGGGGATGGAACCCAGGAGCATTCTACTTCCGAGCTGCACTCCCAGCCCTATTTTTTGTCTGTTTATTTTTTAAACAGGGTCCCGCTGAGTTGCAAAGGGCCTTGCTAAGTAGCTGAGGCTGTCCGTGAACCGTGATCCTCCCATCTCTGCCTCCCGAATGTCCCCCCACCCTTTTTAAAGAAAGGTGGCATTTAATGATTGTGTTGAACAAAACTGAATGGTAATTTTTCTTTTCCTTTTTGTGGTACTGGGATTGAGCCCAGGGCCTACACAGGGTAGGCAAGCATTCTCTGCTCTGAGCTGTGTTCCCAGCCTGAATGGTATTTTCTTAGAGGATGTGTACTTGAGCACACGGTAACTCAGCAAGACCATGTTTCCAGGGCTGAAGTTAGCTCAGTTGGAATGCTCCTGGCTCAATCCCCTGTAACACACAGGTGTGTGTGTGATTTACTTTTATTTCAAATGAGTCAGGAAGACATCTATAAGGTGCTTTACTAGCCACCGCTGGCATTTCCACAGACCTCTCTGATAGGTTAAAACAACAACAAAACTGCCAGCAAAGGCCGGCGCAGGGGCCTGTCATCACAGCTGCTCAGGAGGCGGGGCAGGAGGATGCTGGAGCCCGGCAGCGTGAGCCCAGCGCGGGCAGCACGGCTAAGCCTAACCCGGGCCAGCGCGGGCAGACGGGAGTGTTAGAGCAGCTGGTGCCAGTCCTCTCTGCAGGCCTTCCTGAGCAGTCTGCTCTCTTCTCCCAGAGTGAAAGTATTTCTGCCAGCCCGAACAACCAGGTGGCTTTCTCTCAGTGATGGACAAAGGAAGGCAGTACTTCCCCGCTCCCAAACACACACCCCACAGGAAAAAGCAGAATTCAGTCCAGCATGGTGGCACACACCTGTAATCCCCACACATGGGAGGCTGAAACAGGAGGATCACAGGTTCACAGCCAGCCTCAGCCGCTTAGTGAGGCCCTTGGCAACTTAGTGAGACTGTTTCAAAATAAAAAAATAAAAAAAATCGGGCTGGGAGGGTAGCTTGGAGGCAGAGTGCCCCTGGGTTCAACTCCCGAGACTGCAGTAGCCCTGAGGTAGAAGGCCTCTGGGTTCCATCTCCAGTACACGCACGCACGCACGCACGCGTCAGGACCAGCTAGAGCTCAGTGGGAGAGTGGTACTCGAGGAACAACTGAACGGACGTACAAACACAAGCCAATAAACACACTGCACCCGTCGCTGGAGGGTGAACGTGTCGTCGGTGCCCTCACACAGGACAGAGCCGAGGTTCCAAACGGCAACTGCCTCAGTTAAGTCTCTTCGCACAGACAAGGCTGGTCCTTCATCCAGTTCAAATGGCAAATGAGCCCGAAACCCAACATCTGCCCAAGGGAGCAAATGAACGCATCGTCGGTGAGACCGACCCTCGCTTACCCGGAGGCTGGGCGAGGCTCAGAGGCGGCGCGCGTGACCCACGAACGAGTGGCCGAGCTGCCTCACGTCTAGGAGCGGCCAAGGCGGTTATTCTCAGCGGCCTCTTTTCAAGTACAGCCCGCGGCAGGCCCCGCGCCCAGGGGGCGAGGACACACAGCCTATGTGTTCAGGAACCGCCAGCACCTGCCTTTGCTTGTGTCTCTTCTTCATGGTACTGGGGGTGGAACCCAGGGGCATTCTACCTCTGAGCCGTACCCCAGCCCTATTTTTTAATTTTGAAACAGGGCCTCGCTAAATTGCAGACACTGACCACAAATCTGCAGTCCTACTGTCCCGGCCACCCAGGTACGGGGCTCACAGGGTGGCCACCACCCGGCCTTGCTTGGTTTTAAACCTCGCTCAGCAGCAGGAAGGGTCTTGCGGCCATGATTAAACTGCCAGCACTCGTCTACTCCCGGCCAAAGCCATCCCAAAGCGGTGCGATGGCAGGAGGCCCTGCGGCTTCGCCCACGGCGGCATCTTCATTCCTCTCCCTCCCTCCCCAGCCCCTTCCAGACAGTGTGCTCACTCCGTGGGGGAATATGAAGGGCGCCCGCACGTGGCCCAGGACCCGCACTGGCTGTAAGAGGGAGGGGCTGTCATCTGGATGGTGACTGGCTGCGGGGCTCAGGTGGGGTCATGCTCTTAAAGGGGACCACAGCACCCATCCTGCCCCCTTCCTCCTCCGCTCCTGCAGGTCTGGCTCTGCAGTGCACACCGCCTCCTCAGGGCCGCCAGCGCCACCACCAGAGGGCCTGAGAGCGACGGGCTGCAGCCTCTGAACTCATCGGCCAGGATGAACCTTCCGCGCTCATGTTAATCACCTCAGGCACTTGCTACAGGGTGGGAAGCTGCCAACACAGGCTAAGGAAGAGCAGTCACGGCCAGCAATTCTTCCTGACTTTTAGAGTAATCACCTTTTCCCCTGGGGAACGCCAGCACTGCAACAGGACCGAGCGTGAAGGTGTCCGTCTCTCCTACCGGACAGTACGCCTGTGGCGTGGAGATGCGGGAGGAAGCTACTACGGCGGAAAGCTCGTGCAGGAAGCTGCTGCTGGACTCTGTCTTGCCCACAGGCACCGACCTGGAGGGCCACGCCCCAGCCGCGCTCTGCCGAGCGTCGAGATGCCAGCCCTGCAGCGAGCGCGATGCTGACGGCGGTGACCAAGCCACAACACGGCCTAGAGAAACCTGCGCTCCTTACTGCTCGTCTTCCCGTGCTCCGCTAACGGCTCCCGGGAATTCCAGGCCCTGCACTGCTTCGCTCCTGAGGCTCAGAGGTTACAACAGACTGGCACAACATCAGGAGAAGGGGCTCTTCTCAACGTGTGGGGCCTGCCCTTGTCCTAGCGCAAAACTGTGGTCCCTCAAACATCGGCATGGAGTGCTAGCATCGTCTCCCACATGTGTGCAGCAGACCAGCAAGAAGCCTGCATGGAGCTGGGGCTGCGCCTCAGCCCTCAAAGGCACTTGCAAAGGCTGAAGAGGCGGGCGCAGTGGCACACCTGCAATCCCAACACTCGGGAGGCTGAGGCAGGAGGACCGCAGGTTCGCGGCCAGCCTCAGCTACTCAGTGAGGCCCTCCATCACTTAGTGAGACCCTGTTTCAAAATAAGGAATAAAATAGGGTTGGGGTGTAGCTCAGAGGTAGAATGCCCCCCCCCTCGATCCCCAGCACCACAAAAAAATAAAAATAAATAGGCTAGAACAGGCATTTTGAGAAGAAAAATCTCAATAAAGCTCCCCCTACTCTCTTCTCCATGGGACTTGTATAAAAACACAACACTGGCTCTCCAAGAGGGCTCAGTGCTCCGGCCACGGTGGGTGGACTGAAGTGTACCACCTATAATACACATTTTCTGCATCCACCCACCCACCAGAGCATCAGGAATAGGAGCAGAGTGCTCTGAAGCATGCAAGACACTCCGTGGTCCAGAGTGAGAGCTGGACCGCTGAGCTTCACCCTCTGGCTGAGGACGGTAAACGCAGAAGATGTACTCACACATCGCTGAACTCCTGCAGGGACCGCGCGGGCGTGAAGACGTCCAGCAGACCAATCACCTGTTAAACAGCAAAGACCAAGCAGTGAGTAAACACTGATCCTACTGTAGTACCCGGCAGGCTTTTACAGGAAACTGATTTCAGATTCAGCTACTTCAGTCGATCACACCTACAGCATCGTGTACTTAATGAATCCAAATGCTCTTCTATCCATATTTTGCTTTTGATTTTTAATATCACTTCTCATAATGACACATTTTGCCACTAAAAATCTTCATCTGTTGAGACTTTGGCCATAGAGAGCCAGTAGATTATCCGAAGACAATGAGACTAGGGTTTTGCCTGTCTTGTGCCCTGTGAGCAAGGTCCAAGGAACAAACAGCAACAAAAGTCTTTTTGTGTGTGTGGCACTGGGATTGAACCCAGGGGCATTCTACCTCTGAAATACGCCCCCAGCCCTATTTTTTATTCTTTATTTATTTATTTATTATTATTATTTTTTTTTGGTGGTACTGGGGTTCCTGGAAGCCCTTCTTCCTCCGGGCTACACTCCCAGACCTATTTTATCTTTTTGAAACAGGGTCTCTTACGCCAGCACGGCTGGCTTTGAACCTGCGCGATCCTCCTGTCTCCGCCTCCCAAGTGCGGGGATTACAAGCGTGCACCACCACGCCCGGCTTTTATTCTTTATTTTGCAACAGGATCTCACTGAGTTGCAAAAGGCCTCACTAAGTAGTAGCTGAGGCTGTCCACGAACCACAATACTACTGTCTCAGTCTCCCAAACGCTGGGATTACAAGCGTGCGCCACTATGCCCAGTTTAAACAGTGTTATAATTTAGCCGGGCATGGTGGCACACACTTGTAATCCCCATCCTTGGGAGGCGGAGACAGGAGGATTGCGCTGGCTTAAGAGACCCTGTTTCCAAATAAAAATATAAAATAGGCCTGGGAGTGGAGCCTGGAGGTAGAAGGGTTTTCAGGAACCCCAGTACCACACACACACAAAAAAAGTTAAAATTTAGCCAGGTGTGGTGGCGCAAGCTTGTAATCCCAGCATTTGAGAGGCTGAGACAGGAAGATCGTGGTTCATGGACAGCCTCAGCTACCTAGGGAGGCCCTCTGCAACTCAGTGAGACCCTGTTTCAAAATAAAGAATAAAAAATAGGACTGGGAGTGTAGCTTGGAGGTAGAATGCCCTGGCTTCCATCCCCAGGACTGAAAAAGAAAAAAAAAGTTAGTTTATTTGCCACATGCCCAGCCCGTTTTATAGGTGTCTTGATACGAAACAAAGGAAAGCTAAAGAATCCTCGCCAGCTTATTGCTCTAGACAGCAAAGCTAAACATTTCTGAAAGTAAAATAACACTCAAAACGCTGTCATAAAAAGAAAACAAATGAGGCCGTTAATGCCACTTATCCAAATATCAGACTTCTGAACCCGAGGCGGTGTGGGGAGGTCCTGGGAACACAAGAACTCCCCAGGCCGTCTTCTCAGTACCTGGGAGGCTGAGACAGGAGGATGGCAGGTTCAAAGCCAGCCGGCAGGCAACCTGGGGAGACCCTGTCTCAAGCTAAAAATGAAATAGGGCTGGAGATATAGCTCAGACACAGAACCCTGCTGGGTTCAATCCCAAGCACCACAGAAAAGTGAAATAAGAACTTCGAGTCTATGCAAACTGTTCCAAGGGAAAAACAGTCACTCATCAGATCCTCATCTACACACAGGCGAGAAAAACAAAATCGCGGGCCGGGCGTGGTGGGCACGCTTGTAATCCCTGCGCTTGGGAGGCGGAGACAGGAGGATTGCGCAGGTTCGAAGCCAGCCGCGTGCTGGCTTAGGAGACCCTGTTTCCAAATAAAAATGTAAAAATAGGTCTAGGAGTGTAGCCCCGAGGTAGAAGGGCTTCCAGGAACCCCAGTACCACCAAAAAAAAAAAAAAAAAAAAAAAAAAAAACCAACCAACAAACAAAAAAAAAACCAACAAAATCGCTCGCTCACGCGCAGGCGCTGCGACCAGCACCGACACTGGCGTGGCCGCCCGATTGTGCCGGGACACAGACCTCATCGGGGCGCTGCGTGGTTTTGTGCCCCGCCCACTCCACATAGGATGACTGCTCTCGGTCTGTATGTTGCTTGCTTGTTTTGTGGCACTTAAGGACTGAGCCGAGGGACATCTAACCTCTGAGCCACACTCTTGGTCCTATTTCTTTCTTTCCTTCTTTCTTTCCTTCCTTCCTTTTCTTTTTTCCTTCCTTCTTTTCTCTCTCCTCCCTCCCTCCCTTCCTTCCTTTTTTTGAAGAACTGGGGATGGAACCCAGGGGCATTCTACCTCTGAGCTACACCCTCAGCCCTATTCTTTACTCTTTATTTTGAAAAAGGGTCTCACTGAGTTGTGGAGGCCTAAGCAGCTGAGGCTGGCCGTGAACTGTGATCCTATCTCAGCCTCCAGAATACTGGGATTATAAGCATGCACTACCTCGCCTGCTCCATTTTTAACTTTTCTGTGTAGGAGCTTTTACAAAATACTTTTCCATTCGCTGTATTTATGTCTTTAAGTTTCTCATAGCCGGGCGTGGTGGCGCACGCTTATAATCCCCGCGCTTGGGAGGCTGAGACAGGAGGATCGCACAGGTTCGAAGCCAGCCTCAGATACTTAGTGAGGCTCTCAGCAACTTAGTGAGATGCTGTTTCCAAATAAAATATAAAATAGGTCTGGGAATATAGCCCAGAGGTATAAAGCCTCTGGGTTCCACCCCCAGTACCACCAAAAAAAAAAAAAAAAAAAAAAAAAGTTTCCCATCATTAAAACAGGATTGGAGAACATGTTAGGAATATTCCATCTACTCAATTCTCGCTTCTTAAATAGAAATTCCCTTTTAATTCAAGCCATATTTTGGCCTATTTCCTTAACCCTGCCATTATGTTAACTTCCGGCAGCTAAAAGTAACCTAGGAATCACATTTTCAGAAGACTTTCCTTGTGTGTGTGTGTAACTGGGGGCTGAACTTGGAGCTTTTTACCTTCCAGCTACATCCCCAGCCCTTTGTATGCTTTGTTTTGAAACAAGGGTCTCTCTAGGTTGCCGAGAGTCTCACTATATTGTTAAATCGGCCTTGGAACCTATGATCCTCCTGTTTCAGCCTCCCAAGTACTGGAGTCACAGGCATGTGCTGCCTTAGAAAGGAAATTTTATAAAACAAACAAGCAAAAAAATATCTCTAATGATCCTCCTACCATGGTCCAAAGGTCAATGAATAGAAATTATATGTTTTTATTAAACTGGCACACAACCAAAAACAAAAACACTATGCAATCAAAGACAACATTTAATGTCTTTAACATAATCCTATCAAAACAATCACGTGTTTATTGCCATGGTGAATTAAAACTAAAGCACTCTCAAATAAAATTTACACAAGAATTCTCTTAAGTACTGGCGATTGAACCAGGGGCATTCTACTCCTGAGCTACACCCCAGCCTTATTTTATTTTTTATTTTAAAACAGGATCTCACTAAGTTGCTGAGGCTATCCTCAAACCTGTTATCCTCCTGTCTTAACCTCCCAAGTACTGGGATTACAGGCGTACGCCCCTGCACGCAGCTCCTTTAGCTATTTTTATTCAAGATGTATAGCTCCCAGGCCCGTGGACAGGCCATCTCTGCAGTAACTGCAGAGAGCAGGAGGATGCTGCTGGCTGGCACTCTCGTGAACGGCCCGTGGAGCAGGTGTCCCTGGGCAGGAGTCGTGAGTGCAATCCGGAGCAAGCAGCTGCCTCTGCTCAGCGGGGAGCGCGCCCTGTCACCGCAGCCCTCCCCTAGCACTAATGTGATCACTGGGAAGCTGCCATTCCTTGTCACTAAGAAAAGGAACAGCTCAAGATGAGCCGGCGAGGGATGTTTTCGTGTAAAGGATCACATGCGCATTCTGGCCCTAAAAATTCTACTTGTTACCAACACCTAAAGTTTTCAAGGGTCTTAAGCTACTAGTACTGCTAGCTTTGCGGGCCAGGTAAACAGATAAACTAGATGGTGAACCAAAACAGTCATTAAAAAATGTAGGCCGGGCGCGGCGGGCACGCCTGTGATCCCAGCACTCGGGAGGCCGAGACAGCCTCAGCTACTTAGTTCGCAGACAGCCTCAGCTACTTAGTGAGGCCCTCTGCAATAGGGGAATTGTAGGTTTGAAGGTAGTCTCAGCAAGTAGTAAGACTCTCATCAACCTAGTGAGACCCTGTTTCAAATTTTAAAAAAAATTAAAATAGGGCTAGGGTGGAGCTTGGAGGTAGAACACCCTTGAGTTCAATATCCAGAACCACACACGCACGCACGCACGCACGCACGCACACGCGCGCACACACACACACAGAAATCTTTTACTATTTTTTTTTTTTTTTTTGGTGGTACTGGGGGTGGAACCCAGAGGTTTTTCTACCTTTGGGCTATACTCTCACACTTATTTTATACCTTATTTGGAAATAGGGTCTCACTAAGTTGCTGAGAGGCTCACTAAGTAGCTGAGGCTTCGAACCTGTGCAATCCTCCTGTCTCAGCCTCCCAAGCGCGGGGAGTACAAGCGTGCCCACCACGCCCGGCCTATTATTTCCTTTTCATCATCCCTAAAAAAAATTGTGCTGAAATCGGGAGTGGTGAATCACGCTTGTAGTCCCAGTACTTGGGAGGCTAAGACAGGAGGATCGCAGTTTACAAGCAGCCTCAGCTACTTAGTGAGGCTCTCAGCAACTCAGTGAGACCCTGTTTCAAAATATAAAGAATAAAAAACAGGGCTGGGGATGTCACTTGGAGGTAGAATGCCCCTGGGTTCCATCCCCAGCACTGCAAAAAAAAAAAAAAAAAAAAAAAAGTGCTGTTTCATGATGAATTCTCTTTTATTCTAAAGCTTACAAAAACACTTCCCTCTAAACATCTTTGAGGAACTTAGAACTCTGAGGCTCTGACAGACTGACGGGTGGTCACCGAGGGGCCGAGCGCAGAGGGCACGCGGCTGACAATTCACACGCGGTTCTGCGGGTTCGGAGAGCAGGGCGCACCTGCCCGGCCGACTCACGTTTTCATGTTTCATGTGCTTCAGCAGCCGCAGCTCCCTGTACGTCCTCTTGGCGTGAATGATGGACTGGAAGGGCCTGGACAGCTTCTTCACCGCCACGCGCAGCCCAGTCTTTGTGTCAAAGGCCGCACTGGGGAGAAAGAAAACCAAAGCAATCCCACATGAGAGCGCTCTGAGTGCCATTTCTAAACGCTCGCAAGGCTACTGTGTTTACAAATTAAATGGGGCGCTTCTGCTTATTTATCTGTGGCACTGGGGGCTGAACCTGGCGAGTTCCACCTGTGAGCTGCGCCCCCGGCCCTGTTTTACTCCTATTTTGAAACAGGGTCTCACTAAGATGCAGAGGGCCTTGGCCTCGCTGAGTTGCTGAGGCTGGCCGTGAACCTGAGATCCTCCTGTCGGCCTCCGAGCACTGGGATGCCAGGCGTGCGCCACCACGCCTGGTGAGCACACTTCCTCTTACCACTCGGCACTCGCTCTAGGGCTCCCCTCGCTCTGCTTCCAGACCTTTGCAAATGTCCTCACACTGCAACTCCCAATTCTGAAAGGCTGCAGTAAGCCTTCAGGCTCTTCTGACTCTTCCCTCTATCTCTGTAAAACCAGGCTGGCGCCTTGAAAACACTCGTCCTCTGAGAGTCCTGCCAGTAGAGGGCGCTCTCCCCCAGCCGAGGGCACCTCGCAGGGTGGGTGTCTTCCTGGTCTACACTCCTGTTTCAAGACCACTACTGTCCACTTTTTTTGGAACCCCTGCTCACCAGCCTGAAAAGGCCCTTCCTCTCTGCTGCTGTGATCGACTGAATGATGGAATTTTCCATCATCACCCAAAAGTTAGCCCGTCTGAAAGTCTCTCCACCCCAACTTGCCACCGTTCCCGGCAGCCTTGCGCCCAGGTGGAAGGCATGTGCCGTGTCCGGTTTCCTGGCCTCTCTAGGAAACCCCACCTCACTCACCACCGCTCTGGCTGCCACAGCCCAGCCCTCCAGCCCCACCCGAGGGCTGGCCCACGAAGCCAAGCGCGATGCCCAGACTCCTGGGCTAGCCTCCTAGCTCTTTGTTTACGTGCACTTGACAGCAGCAGTGCTGATCTAATTACCAGGTTGCCTGCTTCTACCCTTCAGCTCTTCCCAGTCTTCATTCCTCTTGCTCAAGGAGGGTAATTACTCCCTTCTCCCCCCACATTCACCTGGATAACCTCTAACCTTAGGTGACCCCAACCATTTAATTCCCCGTATCCGAATCCAAGCAAGGACCCAAGAGTATATCCTGGCAACCCCAGTACTTGGGAGGCTGAGACAGAGGACCTGTTTGCAGCCAGCCTCAGCTACGCTGTCGTCATCGTCCTCCACCTCATCGCCGGTGTCACCAGCGCGCCGCTCACGTGGGCTCTGCTCCCTGACTTGTCCCTTCTGACAGTCCGTTTACTAGAGATCCCAAACAAGCTTTTGAAAAGAAAAGTTGACCACACTCCTCCTCTGCATCAAACTTCAAGGAGCTTCCTTGGCATACAAAATAAAATGTAAATTCCTGTTTTGAAATGTTTTTGTGGGCACACTGGAATTCTACATGACAGTGAGGGTCAGTGTGGCAAACACGCACGCAGCGCTCCATGCGGCTCCCTCCAAGCCCCTGGCGCCCTGGCGCCCGCCGGCCCTAGGCTACCTGCGCTGCCTTGGCAAGCCTGCTCACACCGCGGCCTAGTCCCGCCGCCGTGCTCGCCTCAGCTGACTGAAGCCCTTTCTTTCCTATTTCTCTCTGGCTTCCACAGGAGACCAAACACACCCCTGCCTCTGCCGGGAGGGACGGCCAATCTCACCCAGCCGTTCTCTAGTTCCACCCATTTTCCTGCAAATGGCACCCTTCCCTCTCCTGTAGGCCAGTTCCCATTAGCCACAAAGGCGCCCTCACCCACCCCACGGCCCAGGACTAACGTCTTCTCCTCCAAGCACTGGCTTGGCCACTCGGGTGCTCGGTCCCCCTTTAATCAAGGGAGGGTTGCTCCTCTACTTCCCGGCTCCTGTAACCCACAAAACCACTCCTCCCTCAGGCCTACCGAGTTCCTCATCTTTAAGTTCAGTTCTCTAAACTAGCTCTAAAGGAGGAAGAGTCCTGGCAGCTGCGCCTGCCCTCTCCAGCACCAGAGCGGTGCGCGAGCAGTTCACGGCAGAGTGGGAGGAAGCAGAAGCCCGCCTGAGCAGCTGCCCAAGCCCCTCCAGGCCGGCTTTGTCAGCCCGCCGGCCACACTCCTGCCGGCGGCCCAGGCTTGGCCAGTGCCCTCGACCCAACACCACCAGCGTGGTGCGCGGCTACCACCCGCCCAGCACTCACGTAAGGGCCTGGGTTCAACCTCAGCCCTGCCACTTAGTTGCTGCACGATCTTTAGAAAGCTAATTAAACCCCGCCAAGTGAAATGAGGCTCATGCTCACATCTCATCTGCAGGGCACCGTTAGGATTCAAGGCGATACCTTTTGTAGTGGGTTTAGCAAATAGCCTGGCCTGTGGCAAACTGCCAACATTGCATGTTAATAACGCCTGCCTTTCCCACCCATTCTAAGTAGCTTGAGGACAGGAGATGTATCTGCTTTACTCAGTCACATAGAATTTAGCACAATGCTGGACATGCAGCACATCTCAAGAAACGCTTCAGAACGTATGGAGCATTTTATACTGTACCTCTCTCAAGAGGCGGAAGAAAAACTTCAGCCTCTTCTGTCAGTTTTTATAAACCTCGTATCATCCAACAAGAAATCGATATTGTTAAAAACTAACGCTCAGCCAGGCTTGGTGGCCCACAAGTTAGGTCAGCTGAGCAAGACCGAGTTTTAAATAAAAAATAAAATAGGGTTGAGGTAGAATGCCCCTGGGTTGAACCCCTAGGATTAAAAAAAAAAAAGAAAGAAAAAGAAAAAAGTGTAATGTATGATTCCAGCTTCTTCTCAGATGAGCAGCGGAAGCACAAAAGGTTAAGCAAAATGTCCAGGGAATGGGTAGGAAACGGCAGACCTGGCTCCAATCCAGGCAGTGACTCTCAGCACGGACCCTTCGCTGCCACACCATGACCCACAACCAAGTCCAACCTTATTAACAAACAGTCCATCCGTTTACAGTCTGCAGCCAGCCACGGTGCTCACGCTTGTGATCCCAGCACTCGGGAGGCTGAGCCAGGAGGATCGCGGATTGAGGACAGCCTCAGCTACTTAGTGAGCCCTTCGCAACTCAGTGAGACCCTGTTTCAAAATAAAGAATAAAAAATAGGGCAGGGGGTGTAGCTCGGAGGTCAAATGCCTCTGCGTTCCATCCCCCAACCTGAAAAAAAAAAAAAAAAGAATAAAAGATAGGGCTGAGAGTGTGGTTCTTGATTCCACCCCCAGTACCAAGAAGAAGAAGAAGAAGTATATATATCTGTATATACACTAAAGTATGGTCCAGATGGGCGTGCTGGTGCACACCTGTAGCCCCAGCCCTTGAGTGGCTAGCACCACAGGACTTGGGGTGGAGGCTAGCCTTAGCAACTTAGGGAGATCCTGCTTCAAAATAATATATAGAGTTGTGGAGTGTAGCTCAAAAGAAGAACACCCTTGAGTTTAATCCCCTATACCACAAAAAACGGGGGGAAAAGTAAAGCATGATATACATACATGGAAGAAATGTCCAATATACTCCAGGTTTTTGCATTTCAAATATTTCTACGCTGATTTTTTCTAAAAAATGAGCTTATGCCAAGTGTGGTGGCGCTCCCTTGTAATCCCCGCGCTTGGGACGCTGAGAGAGGAGGATGGCACAAGTTCAAAGCCAGCCTCAGCTACTTAGTGAGACCCTGTTTCCAAATAAAGTATAAAGATAGGTCAGGAAGTATATAGCCCAGAGGTAGAAAGCCTCTGGGTTCCACTCCCAGTACCATGAAAAAAATATATATATAAATGAGCTTATACCTTTTAATAAGGTCATTATTAAAGTTAGAAGCATAAATCGTCCATGTTGTTTTAGCAGGAGGCATTCTTAAGTTTATTAAAATCATCACTAACAATTAGATTTCCTCAACTGGCCGTGGTGGCACACACCTGTAACCCCAGTACTCGGGAGGCTGAGACAGGAGGATCGCAGGTTCACAGCCAACCTCAGCTACTAAGTGAGGCCCTCTGCAACTCAGTGAGGCCCTGTTTCAAAATCAGTTGCGGAGGTCCTAACTAAGCAGCTGAGGCTGGCCGTGAACCTGTGATCCTCCTCTCTCAGCCTCCCGGCCTCCCACACCCAGCACATGTCTTATTTTCAAAACAGACAAGCAAGAATTGTCAGAGAAACTACTCTCTACTTTAGGAGTTAGAAATTCCTACAGCAAAAGCAAGAAATACATGGTCTATCCCTGATCCCACTCCTAAGCACTGACATGCTTTTCCTGACTTCATGTTTCAAACACTTAAAGAGCCGCACTTAGCCAGGCGCAGTGGCACCTGCCCGAGGGCCCGAGGATCCAAGCCCGCCTCAGAGCTTAGCGAGCTCTCAGCACTAAGCAAGACCCCGTTTCCAGGTAACAAAAAAAGACAGGGCTAAGCGTACAGCTCAGAGATAGAGCACCACCGGGCTCAATCCCCCCAAAAGGCAGTATTTTTAGAAGGAAAACATTTTGTTCTAAATTTCAAATTATAATTACCAACAGCAGAAATTCCTATTAAAAAAAACACAAATCCCACTTGACAAGACCACTGAGCACTCAAGAGAAAGGCGCTGGAGAGCTGACGCCACACATTACTGACTGTGGCTAGCCTTCTACCTGGTCAGGTGGCTGCACTTCTCTCCCACAAGCAGCCAGCGCGGAGAAGCAGTGACTCACTTGGCCACTCGGCTCGCGCAGCTGGGCGAGCTCACACCTGTCTGCCCTCAACGTCCCTCTTTTCCAGGACACCAGCCTCCCCGGGATGAGGCCACTGCTCTGCCTTCACCACGAACGAGTCACTCACCAGTGCTCCCAGCTAGGAGGAGGCCGCCCGAGCACCTTTTAAAACCAGTGCTTCCAACTACAGCCCTGTTTTTCTAAGACGGATTATAAAATGGGGTTGTCTGTGTGATTCTTGGGTTCTTCAAACTAAAATCTGGCGTGTGTGTGTTAACTAGAACCTGTAGCCTCATGCATGCTAGAAAAGTGTCCTACCACTGAGCTACACCCCAAAGCCTAGGACACAACGTTAACAAGCCCCACCCCATCGGTAACTGTACACAAGTCTTCCAAAGTTATAAAAACACATTTTATTTCCAGGCACCGTGTGCAGGCTTGCGATCCTAGTCCTGGAAGGCTCGCCAGGACTGCAACGGGCTCAATGCAACCATGGCTATGTATTTGTTTACACACTTTTGCTGGGCAGTGTGGTGGCGCACACCTGCCACCCCTCTGCTTCCCACTGCTTCGGAGACCGAGACCGACTGTCCGTTCAAAGCCAGTCTTGGCAACTGTGTATCTTCTGACAAAACAGTAACTAAGGGAAGGTAAGTAGGATTAAATAACAAGGTCTGTGTGGGTGAGTTTAACATATACCACGAGGTCTTTTCTAAATAAACACCAATTAGAAGTGGGCCTCAGGCAGGCGTGGCAGGCACGCTTGTAATCCCAGCATTCAGGAGGCTGAGATTGGAGGATCGCGTTTCGTGGACAGCCTCAGCTACTTAGTGAGGCCCTGTGCAACTCAGTGAGACCCTGTTTCAAAATAAAGAATAGCCAGGTGTGGTGGCGCATGCTTGTAATCCCCGCACTTGGGAGGCGGAGACAGGAGGATCGCACAGGTTGGAAGCCAGCCTTGGTGGTTTAGGAGACCCTGTTTCCAAATGAAAACAGAAAATAGGTCTGGGAGTGTAGCCCGGAGGTGGAAGGGTTTCCAGGAACCCCAGTACCACAAAATAAAAAAAGGAAAAAAGGAAGGAAGGACGGACGGACAAAAATAGGGCTAGAGGTGTAGAGGTAGAATGTCCCTGGGTTCCATCCCCAGTACCTCAAAAAATTAAAAATTTAAAAAATTAAATTTAAAAAATTAAATAAAAATTCAGAATAAGCATGCATGTGTCACTGTGGCTCTGATGGGGATGCTCTGCCACTCTGGAAAAGGTGCCATGAAAAAAAAGGGCAACTTTCTGCAAACACAGGAGCTCAAATTTCAAGTTAGTAGCAGGGCGTGGTGGCGCACATGTGTAATCTCAGCATTTGGGAGGCTGAGACAGGAGCATCACAGTTCAAGGACAGCTTCAGCTACTACTTAGTGAGACCCTGTTTCAAAATAAAGGAAAAAAAAATAGGGCTGATGGTGTCACTCAGAGGTAGAATGTCCCTGGGTTCCATCCTCAGTACCAAAAAACAACAACAACAAAAATAAAAACAAGCTATAGTGCTGCTGGGCATGGCGGCTCACACTTGCAATCCCAGTGCTTGGGAGCTGACACAGGAAGATCGCAGGTTCGTGGCCAGCCTCGGCAACTTATCGAGATCGTTTCAAAATAAACAATAAAATAGGGCTGGGGCATAGCTGAGAGGGAGAACTCGCCTGGGTCCGAAGCACAGCACCGCACACACAGGCTGACATGCTGTCAGCCGTTGCCAGGATCGTCATGTGAAATGGCGTGCTGCTAGAGCAAGCTCGATACCTCGCCCATGACTGCAATTACATATGGACGTTTTTAATGTCTGGAGTTGAACCCAGGGACATTCTACATCCGAGCTACACCCCCAGCCCTGTTGTATTGTTTATTTTGAAACAGGGTCTCACTAAGTTGCACAAGGCCTGGATAAATGGCTACGGCTGGCTTCCAACCTGTGACCTTCCTGTCTCAGGCCTCCCGAGTACCGATCACAGAATGTGCATCGCCGTGCCCAGTTTGTTTTGTTTTACGAGGGATTCGTTTCCAAAGCCTTATAAAATTTGATCACCTCAGGTACATTTTTCTACTTTTGCATGTTTTGAAAATTTCAACAACACATGTTCTCGAAGTTACCATTATATAATTTTAACTCTGTTCAAGCAAATCTGACATATTAAATAGACTAATCATATGTTACATTGTAATTATTTAGTCTTGCCTTGCTCCTACAATTAAAAGGCTTTTATGGTAACTGTTTATAGGCTTCACGTCTACTCTACACATACACCCTATGAACATGATGACATAGGTACACAGCACAGCTGGGTGTGTAGTGCACGCCCCCGACCCCAGTACTTGGGAGGCCAAGACAGGAGGATTTACAGGTTCAAGGCCAACCCCAGCAACTTGGTGAGATCCTGTTTCCAAATAAGTTAGGCTGGGAGTGTAGCTCAGAGGTAGAATGCCCCTGGGTTCTATCCCCAAACCCACACAAAAAAATAAATAAAACAAAATAAGCTGGGCATGGTGGTGCACGCTTATAATCCCAGCATTTGCGAGGCTGAGACAGGAGGATCATAGTTCATGGATGGCCTCAGCTACTTAGTAAGGTCCTTTGCAACTCAGTGAGGCCCTGTTTCAAAATAAAGAATAAGTCAGGTGTGGTGGCGCACGCTTGTCATCCCCTAGTTTCTGTGGGTCAGCAAGACTGTGGCCACAGCGAGAGCCTCCTGTAGACTCGACGGGGGAGACGCGGACTCAGGCTACTGGCGAGAGCCACCTGGCCTCTCCACAGGGCTGCATCAGCGTCCGTCTCCCCAGCGGGCAGCCGGCTCGCCCCAAAGCACTGCTTCTCGGCAGAGGGCTGTCTGTCCCTCGGGGTCTTGTAGCTACACCGAGTCAATTTCAACATACTTTTATATGTTTTGTTTTGCATGTGTGTAGTAATGGGGGCTGAACCCAGGAGCACTCTACCTCTGAGCTATACCCCAGCCCTTTTTACTTTATTACTTGGAACTGGAAACAGGTGTAAGTTCTAGCGGGCCTGACTAAATTGCTGAGGCTGTTCACAAGCCCGCAATCCTCATATCTCAGCCTCCCAAGTACTGGGATTAGACATGTGCCCCTGCGCCTGGCTTTAATATATACTTTTAAATCTTACTCTCAAACTGAAGACTGAATGTATCTCTGAAATAACAGTGAAACAGACATTAAAACATAAAGAAAGCGCTAAGCCTTGATCAACAAAGCTGCTACCAGTCTACGGATAGCCACTGTTTCTACGAGTGGAAATGCCGTTGACCCGCCAATTCCTAGGGAGGACCTCGGACTACAAGCGGCAGAACGCTCTAAACACGGAACGCAAACAACGACTCTGTGGTATAGCAGTCTCCCCAGGTCAGGCTGTGAGGAGAGCTGCAGCTCTGGTTTATCTACTTATCTTCAGAATCGGGCCCAGAACACAGACATAACAGTCAGGAGCAGAGGGCTCTTGACCGGAGGCGGAGAAGCCTGAGGAGCAAGAGCAGAAAGACTCGTAAACACAGGGGCCACGCTTTTACAACATGGCGCGCCCACTACCCCAATCCACTCTGTGATCATGTGCCAGCCGCTCTGAGCTTAAAACACATTTCCAGCTAGGTGTGCAGACATACATCTGTAAGCCCTCAGCCCTGTACTTGGGAGGCTGAGACTGGAGGACTGTAGTTTCAAGACCAGCCTCAGCAATATGGCCAGACTCCCAGCAACCTAGCAAGACCATGTTTCCAAATAAAAAGTAAAAAGTCCTGAGGGGATAGCTCAGAAGTAGAATACCTAAGTTCAATCCATAGTATCAGAAAAAAATAATAATACCAGGCGTGGTGGCGCACGCTTGGAATCCCAGCATTTGGGAGGCTGAGACAGGAGGATCATGGTTCGCAGCCAGCCTCAGCTACTTAGTGAGGCCCCTTGCAACTCAGTGAGACCTGGTTTCAAATAAAGAATTAAAAACAAAAAACAAAAAAAAACAGGGCTGGGGGTGTAGCTCAGAAGTAGAATGCCCCTAGGTTCCATCCCCAGTACTGCAACAGAAAGAAGGAAGGAAAGAAAGAAAGAGAGAAAGAATAAAATAAGCCAGGTGCAGTGGTGCACACTTGTAATCCCAGTACTTGGAAGGCTGAGACAGAAGGATCACAGGTTCCAGGCCAGCTTCAGCAACTTAGCAAGACCTTTAAGCAACTTAAGAAGCCCCTGTTTCAAAATAAAAAAAATAAAAATAAAAAGGGCTAGGTATATTGCTCAGAAGTAGAATGTCCCTGGATTCAATTCCTAGTACAAAAAAAAGAAAAAATAAAAAGAAAGAAACCTTCAGGTTACTGGCTCTTCTCCTAATTAAAACCTTCGTGATCATTGTTACTACCGGTGCCAGTGATGAGACCCCTTCAGATATCAGCTTTGTACATGTGCGAGGCAGAACCATAGAGACATCCAACAGGAATCCATTCTGAGGGAAGGCAGTGCTCTGTCTCCCAAGGGCACAGTCAAGAAATATGTAGAAGCCGGGCACAGAGGCACGCTCCGGTAATCCAGTATTGAGAGGCTAAGAGGATCATGGGTTCCCAGCCAGCCTAGGGAATTTGGTGAGGCCCTCAGCAACTTAATGAGACCCTGTCTGTTTCAATATATAAAAAAAAAAAAAAATTAAAAAGGGCTGGAGGTGTAGCCTGAAGTCTACGTAGAAGGATCCTGGATTCAATCCCAACACCCTCCCTCCAAAAAACGTGTGCAGAAAAATAACGGAGGGGAAGATCACATTTCAGTAGACTTGGCACCTGGAAGGCCAGCCTCACTGTGTCAGGCTGGGAAGCGCAGCACAGTCAGGACCAGGAATTCTAAAGAAACAAGCACAGAAAGAGAAAAGAGAATTCCAGAAGGGTGGAGGAGGGGGAGATGAGATAAGATGGTAGGGAAGCAGAGGAGCCAGCGGCAGAGCACTTGAAGGAGCTGGGCGGACGGCAGGCACTGACCACGGGCAGCGGTGCTCGCCAGCCCTGCCCCTGCTGCGCGGCCCTGCACCAGCACACACTCAGGACAGCCGCGGGCGTGTCCACCTCCAGGCGCACTAGGAGACCAAGAGCGCAGCGGCTTCTTCAGGCACGGCTACCTGACATCTACCACATCACTCAAAACCCACTCTGTTGTCAAATAGTTAAGACTAAGCACTGCTTGGCAGACACCTTCTAAAACCTAAATGAAATAAATTTGGGTTTTGTTTTTTTGCAGTACTGGGGATGGAACCCAGGGACATTCCACCTTCAAGCTATACCCCTGCCCTATTTTTTATTCATTATTTTGAAACAGGGTCTCAATGAGTTGCAAAGGGCCTCACTAAGTAGCTGAGGCTGTCCGCGAACCATGATCCTCCTGTCTCAGCCTCCCGAGTGCTGGGATTACTAGTGTACGCACATGCACGCACTGCTGGAGACTAAACCTCTGGGCTACCCTCAGCCCTTTTATTTGGGAACAGGAGGTGGCTAATTTGCTGATGTCTCAGCCTCCCAAGCACTGGGACTACGGGCATGCACACATTCCTGCCTCTGCCAGCTCTCTGAATTTGCTGATTTTCCTTCTGCTCTAACACCAATTTTATTTAGTATTGAGGGTGCGCATACCAAAGCAGAACATTCAAAGCATGGGGCATTTCGAACGCTAAATTTGGAATCAAGCAAATGAGGTAAGCCAGTCTTTGTAAGTCAGTAACAGAAGCACGATCAACAGAAGATGCCAACTCCTTCCTCACTCCCTCCCCCTCCCTCTCTTTCTTTCTCTCTTTCCTGTAGTGGGATAGGACCCACAGGCATTCTGCCTCCAAGCCCCTTTTTGTTTTGTTGAGGCAGGGCCTTGCTAGGCTGGTGAGAGCCTCGTCACGTTGAGCCTGCAGTTCTCCTGTCTCGGCCTCCCAAGTCCTAGCATTACAACATGCACACCACGCCTGGCTAACATCGGTATCTTAATGCAATTTAACACTATGATCATTGGAGTCATGTTTTATTGTACTGAATGAAGACAGCAACTAAGATATTCACCAGCCTCTGGTTGCCTGGAGAAGGTATAAATAGAAACTTTATTCTAATGTCTCAAGTCGAAGAGACTCAAACTAGCTAAAACCCAAAGCAAAGATTTAGCAGTGGGAGCGAGCACCAGCTACTGGGGACGTGACGGGTACAATGGTCATGTGTGGGGACCAAGTCAGACCGCCGTGGGAGGAGACAGGCGAGCTCAGCACACACCTGCACGCACTGGGTGTGCTCACCTCCAGCGAGCACAAGGAGTGAGGCATGACTGTGGACCTGGGTTTGTAGCTGAGAAGACTGTTACAGCAAGCCCGGTGGCTGTGATAGGGCAAACACCTGTAATCCCAGTCCTTGGGAGGCTGAGACAGGATTGCAGGCTTGAGGCCAGCCCCGGCAACTCAGGGAGACCCTGTTTCAAAATTAAAAAATGAAAAGGGCTAAGGTATAACTCAGCGGCAGCATGCCCCTGGGTTCAATCCCCAGTACAAAAAAAGAGCAGGAGAAGGAAGAGGAGGTGGAGAGGAGGCGGGGAGGACAGCAGACGAGCCGCTGGGAGAACAGGATGAGTTAAGCAAGCACTGGAGGCCCTTTGCCCTCACAGCTCTGCACCTACACAGAGCAGGAGTCGGCCTCTCCTGGGCAGAGGCAGCGCCATCCCTCCCCAGAGCTGAATCATCGGACGAGAAAGCAGCCCGACACAGCCTTCCAGCCCTCACACTCGCATCAGGTTGGACACACAAAGGGACCCATGTGCCAACAAACTTGAGAAGGACAGAAGAGAATGCAGAAAGGTTCAAGACAAGGATGAGACGGAGATTTGAGATGACCGCTTAAGCTAAAAGAATGTAGCAAAGGAAAGCTCGAGGATTCCGAAGCAGTCTGGGCCTTCCGGCTCTCTACGCTCTGTAGGAAAGCTCCGCCGCCGACCTGGCAGTGCTGGTTAGCGACTTCATGGAAACGAAGGGGCAGCTGGTTTGGTTTGGTTTTCTAGGGTTGTGTTGTGTTGTGAGATGTCTACACTCTGTACCTAAGCTTAACAGCACAAGCACTACATATTTCCGGGTGGACTGGCAGGCGCAAACCCGCCTCCATTCCTGTCTCAGGCCCTGGGACGAAACCAACCCAGCCAGTGAGAGGGTTTTGAGGGAATCTGTAACCACATCATTCAAAGTGAGTGACAGGCGCCGGCATACTCAGGGTCTAACGTTAGTCAAACAGCAGACCCAGACAAAACCAACATTTGTCCTTCTACCTTTCTGTATGCCACATCAGAAATCTGTGTTTGTAGGGACTTCCTTTCTGCAACCAGACAACAGGGCAGTGAAAGGGGAATGGTTTTGGCGACAGCGGAGGGGAGCTGATCTGAACGCAGGCAGGGAGACAAAAAGTAACACGGGCTCTCACAGGGTCACCTGTCTGTGGAATCTGTCCACCTATGAGATCTAATCGAGTTAACAGAGAAGTCCTTGGGGCCCCACGGCCAACAGTCTGACTTCTTCTGAAATCACTGTCGCAGGGCTAAATAAGATAAAATAAGGGAAAAATAAGGGAAAAAGCTACTTTTAAAAGACAACCCAAGCCGGGCGTGGTGGGCACGCTTGTAATCCCCGCACTTGGGAGGTGGAGACAGGAGGATCTCGCAGGTTCAAAGCCAGCCTCAGCTACTTGGTGAGGCTCTCGGTAACTTAGTGAGACCCTGTTTCCAAATTAAAAAAAAAAAAAAATAGGTCTGGGAGTATAGCCCAGAGGTAGAAAGCCTCTGGGTTCTATCCCCAGTACCCCCCCCACACACACACACTACCCAATAGTAAGAAAAACCTAGAAACCAACGCGGTTAGAAAACACTCAATGTGCCAGGAGGCTGAGCCTCTTCTGGTTGAACTCTGCAGCTAATCTCTTTGCTCCCTTCCTTTTGGCAACAAAACCCTGAAAAAGTGGAGTAAGTCTGTATTATTTAGAGAACTGGAACAGAACACACTGGGCTTCTATTTCTAGGGCCCAGCAAAAACCCTGTCTCAGGCACCATGGGGCTGCTGCAATGAGCCGGGTGGGCGCGGAGGCGGCCGTGCAGACCCCCCCCCCCCCCCCCCGTGTCTCTCTCATTCTGTCCTATTCAAACAGCACCTTTGTAAGGAACAGGGGAAAAACAAAAACAAAACCAGGAACCTGGAGCAGAGCGCTCTCTTAGGCAGATTAGATCATCTCCCTTCCCGGCCTCCCCTCTTACTTAGACCGACTGTCAGAGCCCTGACAGACCAGCACCGCCACTCCTCCACGGCCAGCACCGCCCCACTCCTCCGCGGGCCCTGACTCACCCACTTCCAGCCTTGGCATCTGCAAGCCCCTTGGCCTGGAGTGCTCCTCCCTCCCTCCCAGGGTCCGACCAGTGCGCTCACCGCCTTACATCTTCATTTGATCACCTGCCTAAAAAGCGCAGCACACAGCCGGGCACGGCTATCATCCAGGACCTGGCAGGCTGAGGCAGAGGACAAGTCAGAGGCCACTCTGGGCAGCTGAGCAAGACCTCAGGGCTGAGAGTGTAGCTCAGGGATGCAGGCTCCTGCGTCGGGGGGAACAGCCGCCACCCAGCGGCGCTCCTCGGCAAGCTTCATTCTCCCCATCTGACCCGGGGTCAATTTTATTCACGTACTGTCTATTTCCTTGTCATCCTAATAGAGCTTCTTGTTGTTGTACTGGGCATTTGACGTCCAAGCTACACCCCCAGCCCTGTTTTATTCTTTATTTTGAAACAGGGTCTTGCTAAGTTGCTGAGGCTGGCCGCAATCCTGCGATCCTCCTGTCTCAGCCTTGAACAGCCCGGTCCCATTCCTTCCCTTTCCCTCCACAATCCTGTACCGGGTAACACTCCAAAGTTCAGAAAATGGCACTGAAATCTCCCCATCTTCCCCAGACCCAAACTTACGGGCTGCCATTTCACTCACCTGAACCTCTTCCCTCCCACAGAACCTAGGACTCCTGCAAAGTGCGGAACTCACAGGCCCTTCTCTAAAGCCTCAAAAGGCGGGAGCCTGGGCTAATCCTTAACACATATACATAATTTGTGCAAGCACAGTAAAAGACAAACTATTTTTATTTTTAGTACTGGGGATTGAACCTAGGGGTATTCTACCTCTGAGCTACACCCCAGCCCTGTTTTTTATTGTTTTTTATTGCTGACAATAGAGCTCTCTAAGTTACTGAGGAGGCCTTGAACCTGTGATCCTCCTGTCTCAGCTTTCCCAAATACTGGGATTACAGGTGTGCAACACCATGCCTAGCTAAGACAAACTACTATTAATATTGACAGCTTTTTAAACAAAAACCATTTCAAGCTTGCAGGGATTTTTGGTTTATTCTGTAAAAGGATGTTCATGACTTTCAAGTCCATGACAACCATGAAAGGCATCTCCAGGTTCCAAGACAGGGGACAATCAATCTACCTATTTATTGGTGCTGGGGATTGAACCCAGGAACCCTCTGTCTCTGAGCTACACCCCCACCGTGTGCGTGCGTGTGTGTGCGTGCGTGCGTGGTACTAGGGATGGAACCCAGGGGCATTCTACCTCCGAGCTCCATTCCCGGCCATATTTTTTACTCTTTATTTTGAAACAGGGTCTCACTGAGTTGCAAAGGCCTAAGTAGCTGAGGCTGGCTGAGAACCCAGATCCTTCTGTCTCAGCCTCCCAAGTACTGGGATGACAAAAGCGTGCGCCACCACTCCCAGCTCTCCCCCACCCTATTTTTACTTTTTGTTTTGAAACAAGGTCTCACTAAATTGTTAAGGCTGTCCTTGAGCCTCCAGTCTCAGCCTCCCAGGTACTAGGATGTGCCAACACACCCGGCTGGGAACTCACTTTAGAATGAGGTTTTCTGAGAACTACACTAAGTAATTAGATTTCTTGGATAGGAAAAAAACAGCTTTCTACCAAATTTCACAGAAAAAGAACAAAAATTTGATGTATTTTTAAAGGTCTGCATAGGATTGGTTATTTCTTTTTATAGTTTATACTTATATAATGCAAACATGGTTAGACAGTTCCAACTCTACATGAATGCACCCTGAAGAATTTCAAACCAATAATGCTCATAAATTCAGGAACTGACTATATACACTGTCTGTCTATCTTTTTTTTTTTTTGTACTTGGGTTGAACACAGGGGCAGTCTACCTCTGAGCTATATTCCAGCTCTGTTTTATTTTAATTTTGAAAGTGGATCTCACTAGCTTGATGAAAATCTAAATTGTTGGGGCTTTTCTTGAACCTGTGATCCTCCTGTCTCAGCCTCCCAAATACTAGAATTACAGGTATGTGTCATCAGGCTCAGTTTACACTGTCTAATTCTTGCAAAATAATAATAATAATAATAATAATAATAATAATAATAATAATAATAATAATCTGAGCCAGGTGTGGTGGCGCAGCTTGTAACCCCAGCATTCGGGAGGCTGAGACCGGAGGATTGCTGCTTGCAGACAGCCTCAGCTCCTTAGTGAGGCCCTCCGCAACTCAGTGAGACCCTGTTTCAAAATAAAGAATAAAAAATAGGGCAGAGGGTGTAGCTCGGAGGTCGAATGTCCCTGGGTTCCATCCCCAGTGCCTCAAAATCAGCAGCAGCAGCAGCATCTGGGCAATGAGTTCATTTCAGGTTTATCTGGGCAATGAGTTCATTTCAGGTTTATCAATTCTGAGGAAGAGACATACTGTGTGTGTGTGTGTGTGTGTGTGTGTGTGTGTGTGTGTGTGTGTGTGTGAGAGAGAGAGAGAGAGAGAGAGAGAGAGAGAGAGAGACAGACAGACAGACAGACAGACAGACAGACAGACACACAGACACTACTGAGGATTGAACCCAGGGCATTCTACACCTCTGAGTTACACCCCCAGCCCCATTTTGCTTTTTCTTTTCCAACAGTCTTGCTAAGTTGCTGAAGCTGTCCTCGAACCCGTGAGCCTCCTGTCTCCGCTTCCCAAGGACTGGGATTGCAGGCGTGCACCACCGCGCACAACTGAGATATGACTTTAATGGGGTAAGTCACTCCCCCTGAAATGGGCACAGAAACTGGTGGACTGTCTTGCTGAAGTCACAGCTCCACTGCAAGTGACTCAGCACCCTTCACAGCACAAAAGGAGGCAAACTGCACAGGAGGAGGCCCACAGCTTGAGCAGCCCACACCGACAGACACCCTGAGTTGCACAAGCCCTGCCCCAAACCCCAGGCAGCAGGACAGAATTCATGGCAAATATCTGTATTATTGATACAAAAAGACTTTTAAAAGGGTTCAGTCCAGCCAGGGGTGGTGGTGCACACAAGCAAGTAGTGAAACTCTCCTCTAACCTAGTGGGACCCTGTCTTCAAATTAGAAATAGAATTGGGCCGGGTGTGCTGTCACACACTTGTAATGCCAGTATTTGGGAGTCTGAGACCGGAGGACCGCGGTTCGCAGCCAGCCTCAGCTCCTTAGTGAGACCCTCCACAACTTAGTGAGACCCTTATTTCAAAATAAAGAATAAAAATAAGTTAGGGAATGTAGCTCAGAGTAGAATGCCCATGGGTTCCATCTCCAGTGCTGGAAAAAAAAAAAAAAAAATCAGGCTAGGGGAGTAGCATGGAGGTGGAATACCCCAAGGTTCAATCCCCAGCACCAAAAACTTACAAAATAAAATATTGACTTTAACATCAAAAATACAAAAATAGGCCGGGCGTGGTGGCGCACACTTGTAATCCCCACGCTTGGGAGGCGGAGACAGGAGGATCACGCTGGTTCGGAGCCAGCCTTGCTGGCTTAGGAGACCCTGTTTCCACATAAAAAAATATATAAAATAGGTCTGGGAGTGTAGCCCGGGGGTAGAAGGGCTTCCAGGAACCTCAGTACCACCAAAAATATATATATATATATATACAAAAATACAAAAATAGAAACAGCATGGCATGGTGGCTCACGCTTATAAACCCACTACTTGGGAGGCTGAGACAGGAGGATCGCAGTTTGTGGACAGCCTTAGTGAGGCCCTTTGCAATTCAGTGAGACTCTGTTTGAAAATAAAGAATAAAAAATAGGGCTGGGGGTGTATCTTGGAGGTAGAATGTCCCTGGGTTCCATCCCCAGTACTACAAAAAATAAATAAATAAAAATAAAACAAGCCGGGCGGGGTGGCACATGCTCCTAATCCCAGCACTCGGGAGGCTGAGACCGGAGGATCATGGTTCACAGGCACCTCAGCTCCTTAGTGAGGCCCTGTGCAACTCAGTGAGACCCTGTTTCCAAATAAAGAATAAAATACAGGGCAGGGGGTGTAGCTTGGAGGTCGAATGCCCTGGGTTCCACCCCCAGACCCGCAAAAAATAAATAAATAAATAAACAAAGAAATAAAATATGACCATACAGCCCGCTGGCCTGAACTCTTTAAAGTCTTTCTGTATCAATAATACAAATATTTGCCATTCATTATGTCTGAAGGTTTCTTATTGATTGTCACTAGTGCCACGAAGCCAAATGCTTTGCTTCTGATTACAAAGAAAAGTAGATGGAAGGAAACCAGCAGGGAAGGGAAGGGAAGAGCCGGCGCCACACTGCGCCCCAGCTTTACCAGGAAACAACCGAAGTTCCTGTGGAACCAAAGTGGAATTCATTCATTCCTTTCTTCCTTCCTTTCTTCCTTCCTTCCTTCCTTCCTTCCTTTCTTTCTTTCTTTCTTTCTTTCTTTCTTTCTTTCTTTCGTGGTCCTGGGGATGGAACCCGGGGGCCTTCTACCTCCAGGCTACACTCCCAGACCTATTTTATAATTTATTTGGAAACAGGGTCTCTTAAGCCAGCGCGGCTGGCTTCGAACCTGCGCGATCCTCCTGTCTCCACCTCCCGAGCGCAGGGATGACCAGCGCGCGTCATCACCCGGCCCAAAGTAGAGTTTCATAAGCGCACGATGCATGGAGAGAAGAACACCTCTGGTGCTGTGAAGGCCCTTGTGCCTGATGTCAAACTCATGTCTTCAGATGGGGATGGACTTGCTGTAAAGAGAACACTTACATCAGGAAAAGAGCCGTGTTGAGTGGCCCAGGGAAGTCTGCTGAAAACAAAACCAATGAAGGAAATTCTAGAGCAACCCTTCACCTGTGCTGTCAAAAGTATGCATGTATTTTACCTACACGGTTCACTCCACTAACAGCTCTACAGAGATTCCTGAATCCTGAACTCCCAATTGCACCTGAAACTGCACTGAAGCTTCTGATGGCTGCAAACTTCTTACATTGTTAAATAAATCATAATTTTTTTTGCACGGGTCTGGGGAAAATCATAATTTAATAAACCAGCAAGGTCCAGTGACCAGCACTGGGGTAAAGACACACCCTTCCCACCCCCAAGTGTCAAGGAAGCCCTCTCTGCACACCTGATGAGGCTGGGTCTTTATCTGTTCCCAGACCATTAAAAATCTGTACATAGCCGGGCGTGGCGGGCACGCTTGTCATCCCAGCACTCGGGAGGCTGAGACCTGAGGATCGTGGTCTGTGGCCAGCCTCAGCTACTTAGTGAGGCCCTCCGCAACTTAGTGAGATCCTGTTCCAAAATAAAGAATAAAAAATAGGGCAGGGGGTGTAGCTCAGAGGTCAAATGCCCCTGGGTTCCATCCCCAGACCTGCAAAAAAAAAAAAAAAATCTTTACATTAAAGATGGTGGGTAAGCCAATCACCACGGTGCATGCCTGTAACCCAGTACTCGGGAGGCTGAACAAGGAGCATCTCAGATTCAAGGCCAGTCTTAGCAACTCAGTGAGTCCTCTACAACCTGGTGAGGCCCTGATTTCTTGTGGGGCTTTGTTTTTGTTTTTTTTTTTTGCAGTACTAGGGATTGAACCCACGGGCATTCTATCTTCAAACCACACCCCCAGCCCTATTTTTAATTCTTTATTTCAAAACAGGGTCTCACTAAGTTGCACAGGGTCTGAGTAGCTGAGGCTGGCTATGAACCTGTGATCCTACTGTCTCAACATTGCAAATACTGTGTTGTCCAGCACTCCATCCCAAGAACCCAGCCCTATAGCTGGCACTCCACAATACTGCTGGCCAGGAGTGGTGGTGCACACCTGTAATCACAGTACTTGGGAGGCTGAGATAGGAGGATCAAAGGTTCAAAGCCAGCCTCAGCAATGTAATGAGACCCTGTTTCAAAATAAAAAATAAAATAGGGCTGAGAGTGTGGCCCAGAGGTAGAAGGCCCCTGGATCCAATCCCCAGTACATGTGTGTGTGTACACGCACACACACACACACGGCTGAGTCAGGTCTAAGAGTGATCCTCAGTGATCACCCATTTTAGTCACCAGGCCCATCTTCTCTACTCAACCGCCAGGACTGGAAAGGCCACCCCAGAGGAAGGCGCTTCAGTTCCTTAAACTCACCACAAAGATTCGCACTTAGGACCCAAAGCCACAAAATCAACGCCTTGCAACAGTGGGTCAGAAGCAGTTTTGCATCACTCCCCTCGGAGCCAGGCGCACGTTCCTCAAAACTGCCCGGCTCCCTTTAGTCCCCTTTTCCTTTCAAGAGAAACGCACCGTGTCAAAGCCATCAAGTGCCCGCTCCGGTCTGACCCCTGAATGGCCGTCACAAGCGGCTACTTGTTTCTCTGTACTATCTACCTACTTAGTACAATCTGAGTACAAAAACAGGCTTAGAATTAAAAACCATTTTTAAAGCTATACATCAGCATGTACCACACTATAGAGAGAAAACTTGGGAAACGGATAACTACTTCAATGATGTTGCATTCCTTTAAATAAGATTCGGAGGTTCTTTTTCAGAATAAACCTCAGGTCCAGATCCACGAGTCTCACACACACACACACCCCCTCTGTCATTAGTTCCACGTCTTCTGTGACCTAAAGCACTGTCATCAACTGGATTTTGCAACCCTTTTCATCAGGCTTGGATCCAAATTCCCCAAATTATTTGGGTTCAAATTCACTTTGCTGTTCCCTGACATGAAAGCTGCTCTCAAAGGATAAAGAGTGGAGAAAAGTAACACAGACTCGAGATTCAAAGAGAAGCTCCAGGCAGGGAGGCACACGCCTGTCATCCCAGTACCTGGGAGGCTGAGACAGGAAGATCACAGGTTCACAGCCAGCCTCAGCAAACTGCAGGGCCCTCCATAACTTAGTGAGACCCTGTTTATAAATAAAGCATAAAATAGGGCTAAGGGTATAGCTCTGTGGTAGAATGCCCTGGGTTCCATCCCCAGAACAGAGAGACAGGAGAGAGAGAGAGAGAGAGAGAGAGAGAGAGAGAGAGAGAGAGAGAGAGAGAGAGAGGAGAGGGGGGGGAGACAGGAGAGAGAGAGAGAGAGAGAGAGAGAGAGAGAGAGAGAGAGAGAGGAGAGAGGAGAGAGAGAACAACAAATACATAGAGTAAATATAAAATGCTGCAGAACAGGAGACAGATTTCAAGGCCAGTGACATCTGCAACATAGTTCAAGCAGCTTAAACTTGAAAACGCAATATGATCTGTTGCTGGACACAATTGCACAATCCCAATTACCCAGAAGATTCTACCAAACAGGAAATTCTTGATGTGACTTTAAGAAAGACAGGAATCATATTTAAAGAGCAACTCATCAAGAACCCTGGGTTCCATGAAAATTACTCCAAAAACAAACAACACAAAAGCATTTCACAGACTTCTTTTTAAAATAATGCGTGCACAGGAATTACTAAGACACAGAACAGGAGCCGGCGTGGTGGCACGCTTGTCATCCCCGCGCTTGGGAGGCTGAGGCAGGAGGATCGCACAGGTGCGAACCAGCCTCGGCTACTGAGTGAGACCCTGTTTCCAAATAAAATATTAAAAAAAAAAAAAAAATAGGTCAGCCGGGCGTGGTGGGCACGCTTGTCATCCCAGCATTCGGGAGGTTGAGACCAGAGGATCGCAGTTCGCGGACAGCCTCAGCTACTTAGTGAGGCCCTCTGCAACTCAGTGAGACCTGGTTTCAAAATAAAGAATAAAAAATTGGGCAGGGGGTGTAGCTCGGAGGTCAAATGCCTCTGGGTTCCATCCCAGACCCGCAAAAAAAAAAAAAAAAAAAAAAGGTCTGGGAGTATAGCCCGGAGGTAGAATGCCTCTGGGTTCCACCCCTAGTACCACCAAAAAAAAAAAAAAAGACACAGAACAACCTAACAATTAAAATGATATTTAATTTCAGATTAGGAGATCTTACATTACAGTAAACCTAAAATACAATGTCTATAACTTGTATATACAATGTCTATAACTTGGAAATTAGAGAGAACTTGGTAAAATACTTGAGGTCTGAAAATTTCACAAGCCTGGCGTGTGGCCCACACCTGCCATCCTAGCACTTGGGAGGCTGAAGACAGGAGAATCTCAAGTTTGAGGCCAGCCCCGGCAACTTAGCAAGACCCTGTTTCAAAAATAAAAAAATAAAAAGGGCAGGTGGTGTAAGCTGGGAGGTAAAATGCCCCTGGTCTCAATCCCCAGTACAAAAAAAAAAAAAAAAACAAAAACACCCTACACTCACGGTGTGAATTAAATTCTTTTGCTCTAAGTTCCAGTCCTTATGAAAACCACCACGTAGTTCAGGCCATAAATGTACATTAAGTTCCCTGCACACTGTCTAAGGGGCTCTAAAAACACAGCACTCCCAGGAATTATCTCAATTTTAAAATATTTACAATAGCTCCCAGCACTGTTAACAGCTTTCTGACCTGAGGGGCGTCCCGCAGATCTGAGCCTCTGTCGTCCGACCAGGCTCAGGCGGCGGGGGTCGGGCTCAGGGTCTGGGGGCTCGCCCGCCCTCGGGGGGTCGGGCTGGGGTCTGGGGGGTCGGGCTGGGGTCGGGGGTCCGCCCGCCCTCGGGGGGTCGGGCTGGGGTCTGGGGCTCGCCCGCCCTCGGGGGGTCGGGCTGGGGTCTGGGGCCCGCCCGCCCTTGGGGGGTCGGGCTGGGGTCGGGGGGTCGGGACGGGGGTTCGCTCGCCCGCCCTCGGGGGGTCGGGCTGGGGTCTGGGGGCTCGGGCTAGGGTCTGGGGGGGTCGGGCTGGGGTCTGGGGGGGTCGGGCTGGGGTCTGGGGGGGTCGGGCTGGGGTCGGGGGCCCGCCCGCCCTCGGGGGCTCGGGCTGGGGTCGGGGGTCGGGCTGGGGTCGGGGGTCGGGCTGGGGTCGGGGGCCCGCCCGCCCCCGGGCCCCGGCCGCGCACTCACCACACCGAGCCGTAGGCGCCCGAGCCCACCGGGGACAGGTTCTGGTAGCGCTCGGGCACCTCCCAGACGGTCTTGTTGAGCTCCTGCCGGTAGAACGCGGGCCGCTCCTGAGACATCTTCGGGCGCGGCGGGCCCTGCGCCCGCTCCGGCTCCCGCTCCGGCTCCCGCTCCGGCGCCCGCGCCCGCGCCCCGCGCTCCCCCAGGCCGCCGGCCGCCCGCGGGCTCCGTGGCCAGCGAGCCCAGCCCGCGCAGGAGGCGCCGCCAGCTCTCGCGAGAGCCGCCGGCTCGCCGCGCCGAGATCTCGCCGGGCCGGGGCGGCCAATGGGAGGCCGCGAGCGGGCCAGGTCTCGCGAGAGGAGGCGCGGGCCGCGGGCGCCGCCCGGTGGCGGGGCCGAGACCGCGCGCCCGCCGAACGCCGAGCCCGGGCGTCCCACCCGAGCCGGCCGCCCTGATGTCGGGGCCGCCGCGGCCCGCCATCGAGTGCTGGTGTGCGTGGAGCCGGGGTCGCCGGCCACGGGCGTGCCGCCCAGCCCAGCGTGCCCGGCGGTTCTCCGACACAGGGAGGAATGGCCTAGGACTTTCTAAAAGCAGGTTCCCGGGGTCCTCTGACAAAGCCGAGCTGGATAAGTCCGAGCCAGACTCCATCAGCCGCGGTGCTCGGGAGGCTGAGACAGCAGAACTCCGCGGCCGCCCGGCAGCGACCTAGCGATAGCCGCCTCAAAGCAAAGCAAAAAGGGCGCGGATGGCCGCAGGCAGAGCCCCGAGGGCCCCTCCCGGACCCCTCCTCCTACCCCAGCCGGCCAGTGCTGGGTGGCGAGCGGCGCCACCACGCCCGGCGCACTGAGGAGCACTTTTTAAGACCATTATTCCGAAAGATGTCCAATTGGCCCCCGGCCCTAGGAGCCGTGCAGCGAAGATGATGCGGACGGCTTGATGCCGGACTCGGGCCGGCGGCGCCGAACGGAGGCAGGGCCGTGACCTTTCTCAGGCCTCAGCTCCAGCGGCGGCCAGAGCCGCCCCGCCAGGTGAGGGTGGGCGGGAGGGGCGGGGTCGCCAGGCCCACACCCAGGGCCAGGCCTCTCTCTGCCGTCGGTTCCCACAGTCCACGTGGGCCCTGTGGTGGTCTCAGCCATTGCCAGAAGTCCGGAGGTTCAAGTCAGAGAAGGAGCCTGGCACGAGCACGGCCCCAGGAACGCTCTCTCCGCCCCAGCGTCCAAGCCCTCCTCCCTGGCCGCACTCGGCCCGCGCCCGCCCGCCCCGAATCGCCGGGGGATTCGGTGGCAACGGCCAGGGAACCGCCCGACAGGCCGGACGGACCGGTGGGACTTCGGCGGCCGGTCTCCCGCCCCCTCCCCCGGCGGACCAGGTGAGCCCCTGCCCGGAGCCCCCCGGGAGCCGCGGCTGGGGGAGTGCGCCAGGGCGCCTGCCCGGCCACCTGCAGGCCCGGAATGGCCTGGCTGGCGGAGGCAGTAATTCACGCTGGAGGTTTATCCTTCCAGGATTGTCTCTTCTTAGAAACAAGCGTTCGTCTGTCTGTGTGGTCTCAAGCCCGGAACTAGCTTCAGGCCTGGCGATCACGCCGGTAATCCCGGCGCTCGGGAGCCTGAGACCGCAGGGTCGCCGGTTCTTGGCCAGCCTCGGCCACTTAATGAGGCCCTCCGCAACTTGGTGAGACCCTGTTTCAAAATAAAGAATAAAAAAAGTCTAGGGTGTATCTCGGAGATGGAATGCCCCTGGTTCCATACCCCCCAAATAAAATAAAAAATAAAAAGAAATGGCAATTTTGCTCCCAAGTATACAGCTAGTTAGAAAGGCAGCCAGGTTCGAATCTCAGTCTCCAATGGCTCCCGCGCTGCCTTTCCCGCAACTCCAGGTGCCACCGGCTGCAGACCTGCGGATCTCGCGAGAGGCGTGTGCCCGCCGGCGGCGGCGGCTTCGCGGGCTGCGGGGACCCAGCCTTGAACCAAGTCCCGGCCCCTGGGTTCACCTCTCCTGGGGGCGAATCGGCAAGTGTTGAACCAGGCCCCGGCAAGCATTCTGTTTTAGACAGAGGAGTTGGAACACACTGGGATCAGACTCTAGCACTTCCAGCAAAAATTGGTTACCAGAGCGACACAGTTGAACAGAACAGGAAGCCAGGCGCCCTGGCCAGGCACAGGCTTTAGTCTGGAGCCTAGTTATTACCAAACAACCGAGGCCTTTGCGCTTCCGAGCTGAGCGGTGTCTTCTCCATTTGGGAGAATGAGGATTACATTCTCCTGCTCTCGTGCGGGGGAGCTTTGAGAATAAAACTGAAGAACATTGAGAGCGTTCTGTAAAACTGCTATGCAAGGGGAAAACATTATTACGTGGAAAGTATTTCCTTAAAAATGTGCTAAACACCTAGGTTATTTATTTATTTATTTATTTAACGGCACTGCAGATGGAACCCAGGGGCATTCTACCTCCAAGCTACACCCCCCTCGGCCTTGTTTTTTATTCTTTTTTTTTTTTTTTTCTTTTGTACTGGGGATGGAACCCAGGGGCATTCTACCTTTCAGCTACACCCCCAGCCCTATCTTTTTATTCTTTATTTTGAAACAGGGTCTCACTAAGTTGCAAGGGGCCTCCCTAAGTAGCTGAGGCTGGCCATGAACCACGATCCTCCTGTCTCAGCCTCCCAAATGCTGAAATTACAAGGGTGCGCCTTGTATTCTTTATTTTGGCTTGATTCTTTATTTTGAAACACGGTCACACTGAGTTACAGAGGCCCTCGCTAAGTAACTGAGGCTGCCCGCGAACCTGCAATCCTCCTGTCTCAGCCTCCCGAGTCCTGGGATTAGAAACGTGCACCACCATTCCCAGCTTCAGATTTTTTTTTTTTTTGATGTTTTAATTTGATCTCTTTCCACTCATTCAGAAATGATGCAGATATCGAGGAGTGCTCCGAGTTTCGGCTCCAAACACAGGCAGAGTTCCTTCACATATGACGTCAAGCGAGAGGTGTACAATGAGGAGAATTTCCACCGGGAACACAGGAGGAGGGGCCTGTCCTCTGGGAAGGTGGACATCGACATCACCACCTTCAGACACCACATCCAGTGCCGGTGCGTGCGTCCCCAGGCTGGGCAGGAGTCCTCCTCCCTCCGTCGCCAGCTTCTCTCTTCCTTCTGTGACTCTGTCGTCAGAAACCCCACAGCTGATCGTGTAACCTTCCACAGTTGTATTTTTGCGCTTTGTCTTTCTTGATTGTAGACTTCTTGGTATTGCTTAGGCTGTTTTCTTTTTCTTTTTTCTTTTTTTGTGGTATTGTGGATGCAACCCAGAGGCATTCTACCTCTGAGCTGCACCCCCAGCCCAACTTTTTTTTAATTCTTTATTTTGAAACAGGGTCTCTCTAAGTTGTAAAGGGCGTCACTAAGTAGCTGAGGCTGTCCACGAACCACGATCCTCCTGTCTCAGCCTCCCGAATGCTAGGATTAAAAGCATGCTTGTAATTGTTTTTTTATTGTGGAAAAATATAACATGAATGTGGCTACTTTGATATTTTTAAGTAAACACTTGGGGAGTACTACTGACATTCAGTATGTTTTACAACCTCCACCACTATTTATCTGCAGAACTTTCCTATCACCTCAAAGAGAAACTCTGCACTCATTAAGCAGTAGTCTCCTCTTTCTCTCCTCCCCAGCCCCTGGCAACCTCTCTCCTACCTTCCATTTCTATAGCAACGCCTCTTCTCACTCTCTGATCTCAGTAGACTCATGCAGAGTGTGTGTGTGTGTGTGTCTGTGTGTGTGTGTGTGTGTGTGTGTGTGTGTGTGACTGAGGATGGAGCCTCGGGATTTCTACCTGTAAGCTACATCCCCCTATTTTATTTTTTATTTTGAAACTGGCTCTCACTAAGTTACTGAGGTTGGCCTTGAACTATCTCAGCCTCCCCAGAACTGGGATTCCAAGCGTGCTCCACCATGCCTGGCTACTTCATTTCCTTTTATGGCTGAATCATAAACATTGTGTTTTTATATATTGTGTTTATCTGTTTATTTCTTTCCTTTTTTGTGTGTGGTACTGAGGATGGAACCCAGGGGCGTTCTACCTCCAAGCTATACCCCCAGCCCTATTTTTTATTCTTTCCTTTGAAACAGTGTCTCACTGAGTTGCAAAGGGCCTCACTTAGTAGCTGAGGCTGTCTACGAACAGCGATCCTCCTGTCTCAGCCTCCCTAATGCTGGGATTACACGCGTGTGTCACCATGCCCATCTTTTATTTTTTTATTTTGAAACAGGGTCACACTAAGTTCCAAAGTGCCTCACTAAGTAGCTGAGGTAGTCCACAAACCAGGATCCTCCTGTCTCAGCTTCCTGAATGCTGGGATTACTAGTGTGTGTCACTCTGCCCTGCTTATCTGTTGATTTCCTAATGGGCACCTGGGTTGTTTCCCTCGTTTGGCCATTGTGAATGACGCTGCTAAGAACATTGGCATAGAAAATCTGTTTGAGGCTGGGTGTGGTGGCGCATGCCTATAATACTAGTACTTGGGAGGCTGAGAGAGGAGGATTGTAGTTTCATGGCCAGCCTCAGCTGCTTAGTGAGACCCTGTTTCAAAATAAAAAATAGAGCCGGGGGTGGTGGCGCACACTTGTAATCCCCGCGCTTGGGAGGCGGAGACAGGAGGATCAGCAGGTTCGAAGCCAGCCGCACTGGCTTAAAAGACCCTGTTTCCAAATATAAAAAAGTATAATATAGGTCTGGGAGTGTAGCCCAGAGGTAGAAGGGCTTCCAGGAACCCCAGTACCACCAAAAAAATAAAAATAAAATAAAAATAAATAAAAATAAAACATAGGGCCAGGGAATAGCTCAGAGATCGAATGCCCCTGGGCTCAGTCATCCCCAGTACCACACACAAAACGCGTTTGTAAAGTACCTAAGAGAGAGGAAGCCCTCGATGGGTGAGCTCTGGTTTTGTAGTCAGTGGGGTCATCGGCGCCGTCTCTTCCTTTCTGCAGAGGAGCGCTCATGTCTTCCCTCATTTTTCCCTCTTAGTAAACCACGGCAAATACTCCTTCCTGTCAAACCTTCCCCGCGCTTGCACACCAGCCCCCATAGTCCTCACTCAAGACGCCGGTAACCAAAATCCAAATTCACGTCTCGACTGGGTGCAGCGGCACACACCTGCGATCCCAGAACCCAGGAGGCTGAGACACGAAGATCCCGTGAGCCCAGCAACGTAGTGAGATCCAGTTTCAAAAGAAAAAAATAAATAAATAGGGCTGGGGGATATAGCTCAGAGGCAGACTTCCTCTAGGTTCAAACCCCAGGACCACTAAGTAAATATATTAACTAATTAATGAATGAAATCGAGCTGAAGCCCAGCTCAGAGGTAGAACGCTCTTCCTGACAGAAGCCCCCGTCTGTCCGCCTGTCTCTCACACACACACTCCACATCTGTGTGTAAATGGGTACCTGTTCCGACACTAGCTTCCGTCCTGCTCCTCCCCCGGCCCCTGCGTGGCTCCCACTCCTGGCCCTCCTGGCCCGGCCCTTCCATTTTCACCATGCCAAAGGTTCAGGTGACTTGCACTGTGGCTGCTCTTCAGCGAAGCGAGGCAGGGAGGCGGGGTCCCGGGAGCCACGTGGCGTCCGGCCAGACCCTCCTCTCCCCCGCAGACACTGGTCAGGGGGAGCGCTCCTGGGACCCTGCTCCAGAGCTAGCCGTGCCCTGTGCCTTCAGGAGCAGCCATGATGCTCACGACGGCCAGCAGCATCCACCAGCCGTGAGCAGGGAGCCAGGGAGCGAGGAGGCAGCAGGTGGACAGAATGCCGAACAAGGAGGGTGGGACCGGCTCCAGCCAGCCCTGCGCGCTTCCTGCTGTGACTGCAGCAAGGTCATGCAGACTTCCTGGGCCCTAGGCCCCCAGAGATGGCAGTCCCCACGGTTGGGAGAGTTGGGCATGTGTGAGATGCTGTCTTTTTTTTTTTTTTGCTGGCCTGGGGATGGAACCCAGGGGCATTCGACCTCTGAGCTACACCCCAGCCCTATTTTTTTATTCTTTATTGTGAAACCTGGTCTCACTGACTTGCAGAGGGCCTCACTAAGGAGCTGAGGCCGTCTGCAAACGCGATCCTCCAGTCTCAGCCTCCCGAATGCTGGGATGACATGCCCACCACGCCCAGCTGAGATGCCGTCCTTTCTGGACCTGTGCTTTAGCACTGCAGACAGCAAAGTTCTTCTGTTGTGACAAGCAACCCCAATGACCTGGCACAGCACACAAGGGAAAGCCTTTGATCCTTTGCTTTCAGCCCGTGTGAAAATGTAAGCCGCAAAGGGCGGTGGAGACGCCATCGTTCTGATGATTTGCTTGGCTGGTGCTGATTCTGCTATTTTTATTTGTACAGGAATTGAGCCCAGGGGCATTCGACCTCTGCGCTACACCCCTAGCCCATTTTTCTTTTTAAGCACAGTCTTGCCAAGTTGCAGAGGGCTTCATGAGGTTGCTGAGGCATCCTCAAACCTGCGATCCTCCTGTCTCAGCCTCCCAAGCGTGGGGATGACAGGTGCGCACCACTGCGCCCGGATCTCTACTAGAAATTTGTAGCTTTAGTCTTTTTTTTTTTTTTTAACAATACTGAGGATTGAACCCAGGGGCATTCTGCCTCCAAGCTACAACCCCAGCCCTATTTATTTATTTACTTATTTATTTTTATTTTATTTCTTTTGCAGTACTGGGGATTAAACCCAGGGGCATTTTACCTCCGAGCTACCCCAGCCATATTTCTTATTCTTTTTTTAATTTATTATTCTTATTTATTTATTTTTGGTGGTACTGGGGTTCCTGGAAACCCTTCTACCTCCGGGCTACACTCCCAGACCTATTTTATACTTTTTTTTATTATTATTTGGAAACAGGGTCTCTTAAGCCTCCAAACCTGCAGGATCCTCCTGTCTCGGCCTCCCAAGCACGGGGATGACAAGCATGCGCCACCACACCCGGCTTTTATTCCTTACTTTGAAATAAGGTCTCACTAACTTGGAGATGGCCCCAATAAGTAGCTGAAGCTGCTCACAAACTTGGAATCCTCCTGTCTCAGCCTCCCAAGTACTTGGATTACAAGCATGCACCACCACGCCCAGCCTATTTTTTATTTATTTTGAAGCAGGGTCTCACTAAATTGCAGAGGGCCTCACTAAGTAGCTGAGGCTGGCCACGAACCTACGATCAATCCTCCTGTCTCCACCTCCCAAGTGTTGGGATTACAAGTGTGCACCACCACACCCGGCTGTAGCTTTATTTAATCTTTGCAGACACCCAAGAAAACACAGATCGAATTGTATACTACATATATGGTCTCAGCTCTTGCCACGCACAGCACGAGTTCTCCAGTGACTGGAGATGGTTTTTGGTCACCACATCTGGGGGAGGAGGCCAGGGTTGTGGCTCCATACTCATGGGGTTGATGGGAACAAGGCTGTGCGCCCTGTCTCGGCTCTGCGGGCCGTCTCCGTGGAGAATATAACCAAGTCTCACCCTTCTGTCTTACAGCTGCTCATGGCACCGATTCCAGAAATGCATGATAACAGTCTTCCCCTTCCTGGAGTGGATGTGTCTGTACAGATTCAAGGACTGGCTTCTTGGAGACTTACTTGCTGGGTTAAGTGTCGGCCTTGTGCAGATTCCCCAAAGTAAGGAGGATGCGGAGCCTTTCCACCCAAAGACAGCCTGCCCGGCCTGGTCCCCTGCCACAGAGGCAATAATGACAGTGCATTCTCCTTGTTCCCCTAATGCCAGCTCTCTGAGCCCCTGCCCCAGGACTTGGTTTAGTCTGGCGTGGTGGCTTGCGCTTGTATTCTCGGTACTTGGGAGTCTGAGACAGAAGGATCATGGTTCTTGGCCAGCCTCAGCTACTTAGTGAGGCCCTCTGTACCTTAGTGAGACCCTGTTTCAAAATAAAGAATGAGCCAGGCGTGGTGGCATATGCTTATAATCCTTGCACTTGGGAGGCTGAGACAGGAGGATCGCACAGGTTGGAAGCCAGCCTCAGCTACTTAGTGAGGCTCTCAGCAACTTAGTGAGACCCTGTTTCCAAATAAAATATAAAAAAATAGGTCTGGGAGTGTAGCCCGGAGGTAGAAAGCCCCTGGGTTCCACCCCCAGTGCCACCAAAAATTAATAAATAAATTACCATACAGTAAAGCGTATTCTCCTTCCTAGCCCTACTTTTCTTTTCTTTCTTTCTTTCATTCATTCTTTCTCTTTTTTGCGGGTCTGGGGATGGAACCCAGGGGCATTTGACCTCCAAGCTATACCCCCTGCCCTATTTTTGTATTCTTTATTTTGAAACAGGGTCTCACTGAGTTGCAGAGGGCCTCGCTAAGTAGCTGAGGCTGTCCGCGAACCCAGATCCTCCTGTCCCAGCCTCCCAAATGCTGTGATTATAAGCATGTGCCATAATGCCTGGCAAAGAGTCTCACTAAGTTGCTGAAGGTCTTCGCTGACCTCAATCCTCCTGTCTCAGCCTCCTAAGCACTAGGATTATAGGCGTGCGCCACCACGCCAAGCCCAATTTTTTATTCTTTTTAAATTAATTAATTAATTACTTAATTTTTTGTGGGTCTGGGGATGGAACCCAGGGGCATCTGACCTCCGAGCCACACCCCCTGCCCTATTTTTATTCTTTATTTTGTAACAAGGTCTCACTGAGTTGCAAAGGGCGTCACTAGTAGCTGAGGCTGTCCTCGAACCACGATCCTCCTGTCTCAGCCTCCCAAATGCTGGGATTCCACGCGTGTCACCACGCTGGCTACGTAGATGCATATAATGGAGTCGTGGTATTCATGTATACCACTCTCTCTACTATTACACTGCCCTTACCGTCTATCTGTGCCATAACATGGTGCCTTGATTACTTTTTAGTAGTATCGCTGGCCTAATACTTTTGGTAATTAACTCAGTCATCCCATCTTTATTGTGAAATATAACATGTAGATGGCAAGTGGGTTAAGACAGATGTTTGTGGCACACACTCAGCAGAGCGCAGAGGCCAGGCCTGGAATCCCAGCTGCTGAGAGGCTGAGGAAGGAGGATGGCAGGGTAGAGGCCAACCTCAGTAGCTTACTGAGACTCTTTTAAAAAAATTAAATTTTTAAAAGATCTGGGGGTGCGCTCAGAGGTAGAATGCCCTGGGTCCATTCCCCAGGACAAAACAAAAAACAAACGAAAAGTATCCACAATCGGACAGGATCGCGTTCTAACCCAGATGTGAGACAGGAACGTAGCTAGTTGTGCACGATTGCACAGCCATTTAGAAAACAGTTTAGCATTATGTAGAAGTTAGGATTACGGCTGTACCATCTCCAGGAGCTTGCACATCTGCATGCCAGGAGAATGTACAAGAGTATCCTCAGCGATATGGTTCTTACCAGCCTCCAGCCAGACACAGACGGGAGCCCACGCGTCCACAGAGACCAGGGAGAAGTGGAGACAGCAGCGTGGTCCTGAGGGCTTCAGGACGTCTCCCATCCTCATGAGGCCCGGGCCCTCGTGCCCCTTGACACGTCTCCTGTTTTGCTTGAGCTGGCTTGAGTGTGTTTTCCGTTTCCCACACTCAGCAGAACCTGGAGGGGAAACGTGAACCCGTGGATGACCACAGAGTAGGAGACAGCCCGCCCAAGAGAGGCCCACCTCCGCGTCCTGACTCCCCAGCAAGGCTGGAGGACAGAGCCACGTGAGGACAGGCCACAGTGTTCCAGCGATCGCCCCGAGCCCGCCACGCCTGGCCCTGGCCTCTCCCAGAGCGCCATCAACTCGCCCCAGCTAGAGGAGCCAGGTCCACACAGGGCGGCTGCAGGCCCGGCTCGTCCCCGCCTGAGCCTCTCTGGGCCTCTCGAGCACCTTTGCAGCCTGGTGCCGGGTGGGACCAACTCCATGTGTAGGGCCCGACACAAAAAGAAGACTCAGTGGGGCGGGTTTGAGGACAGCCGCGGCAAGTAGTGAGACTCTTAGCAAGACACAAAAATTTTTTATTGTGTTTCAGAACACAAATAAAATAGGATGGGGGTGTAACTCAGAGGTAGAATCTCTTGGAGCTAAACCCAGTACCAAAATGGGGGAGGCTTGCTTGTATAAAATGATAAACCAGCTCACTGGACTCATAACTGAGTATAAATGGGTCTGTTAGCTGGGCATGGGGTACAGGCTGGTAATCCCAGTACTTGAGAGGCGGAGACAGGAAGATTGCAGGCTCAAGGCCAGCAAAAAGGAATTTAGCAAGACTGTTTCAAATAAAAAGCAAGCCAGGCCAGGCGTGGTGGCGCATGCTTTTAATCCCCACTCTTGAGAGGTGGAGTCAGGAGGATGGCGCAGGTTCGAAGCCAGCCTCACTGGCTTAAGAGACCCTGTTTCCAAATAAATAAATAAATAAAAGGTTTGGGAGTGTAGCCTGGAGGTAGAAGGGTTCCCAGGAACCCCAGTACCACCACCAAAAAAAAAAAAGAGTAAACCAGGCATGAAAGTATACACTTATAATCTCAGTATTTAAGAGGCTCAGAAGAGGGCCAGTTTAGCTACTCAGGGAGGCCCACACAACATAATGAGACACTGTTTCAAAATTAAAAAATAAACTGGCTGTGGGTGTCTACTTTGTAATCCCAGCATTTGGGAGGCTGAGACAGGAGGGTGGCTATTCCCCTACAGCCTCAGCTACTTAGTGAGGTAGGTCCTTTGCAACTCATTGGGACCCTATTTCAAGACAAAGAATAAAAAAGAGATTTGGGGGTATACCGCAGAGGTAAAATGCCCTTGGGCCCCTTCCCCAGTACCAAAAACAAACAAACAAAAAACCGTGGAGGCACACTTGTCATCCCAGCATTCAGGAGGCTGAGACTGGAGGATCACAAGTTCGCAGCCAGCCTCAGCTGCTTAGTGAGGCCCTCTGCAACTCAGTGAGACCTTGTTTCAAAATAAAGAATAAAAAATAGGGCTGGGGTTGTAGCTCAGAGGTAGAATGGCCCTGATTTCAATCTCTAGTATCACAAAAAAATAAGTAAATAAATAAAAATTTAAAAATAAACAAGCATGGTGGTGCACACTTGTAATCCCAGAATTTGGGAGGCTGAGACAGGAAGATCACAGTTTCGAAACCAGCCTCCACAACTTAGTGAGACCTTGTTTCAAAATAAAGATTAAAAATAGGGCTGGGATGGGAAGGGAAGTTAGGAATGAGAGAAGATGGTGAAATTAGGAGTTGACTATCAAGGTATACTTTTTAGCACATCCAGTCGGCTATGCACACAGATGGTTGTTTTTGTTTGTTTGTTTGTTTGTTGTTTGTTGCTTGCAGTACTTGGGATGGAACCAGGGGCATTCTATCTCCCAGCTACACCCCCAGCCCGATATGTTATTCTGTGTTTGAAACAGGGTCTCACTAACTTGTCAAGGGCTGCACAAGTAGCTGAAGCTGGCCGTGAACCTGTGACCCTCCTGTTTCAGCCTCTCAAAAACTGGGATTACAAGCGTGGGCCACCACACCTGGCTTGTCCATCTGTTCTGAAGCAGAGCCTTGCTCTGTGGCCAAGGCTGTCCTCAAACTTGCGAGCCTCCCACCTCATCCTCCCCCGTGACTGGGATTACAGGCATGCACCACTGTACCCAGCTTCATGTTTGTTTTTTAGTACTGGGGGTGGAATCCAATAGCATTCTACCACAAGCTACACCCTCCCAGCCCGCCCGCCCTTCCTTCCTTCCTTCCTTTCTTTCTTTCTTTCTTTCTTTCTTTCTTTCTTTCTTTCTTTCTTTCTTTCTTTTTGTGGGTCTGGGGATGGAACCCAGGGGCATTTGACCTCCGAGCTACATTCCCTGCCCTATTTTTTTTAATTCTTTTATTTTGAAACACGGTCTCACTAAGCTGAGAGGGCCTCACTAAGAAGCTGAACCTGTCCGCAAACCGTGATCCTCCGGTCTCAGCCTCCCGAATCCTGGGATTACAGGTGTGCGCCTCTGCACCTGGCCTCATTCTTCATTTTGAAACAGGGACTCGCTGAGTTGCAGAGGGCCTCACTACGTAGCTGAGGCTGTCCGCGCACCCGGATCCTCCTGTCTTAGCCTCCCAAATGCTGGGAATACGAGCATGCACCACCACGCCCGGCCCGGCAGTTTATTTTTATTAAGATGGCTTCTGAAGGCACGCCACCTTTACTTGAAGTGCCTTGCTTTCCAGGTCTGACGCTCAGCCTGATGACCAGGCAGCTGGTCCCGCCTCTCAACATCGCCTATGCAGCTTTCTCCTCTTCGGTAATTTATGTAATTTTTGGATCATGTCATCAAATGTCCATTGGTGAGTTCAGTGCTGAAACCACAGGAGGCAGGCAAAGTCTTGACCTCAAATCTCTTACCCATTGCTAAGGAATCTATTTAAAGTTATCTTAGGTAGAAAGAAGCCAGGCTTAGTGCAAGAGGATCACAGGTTCAAGGATAGCCTCAGCAGTATAGCAAGACTGCTTCAAAACAAAAAGTAAAATAGAAGTACACTAGGGGCAAACCCAGGTAGAAAACCCCTGGGTACACACACACACACACACACACACACACTAGAAAGGAAGAGCCAGGTGCTGTGGAACACACCTGTAATCCCCGTAGTTGAGAGGATCACAGGTTCAAGGCCAGCCTTAGCAGTTTATCCAGACCCTCAGCAATTTAACAAGACCCTGTTTTGAAATAAAAAATAGGCTGGGCATGATGGCGCACACTTGTAATCCCAGTACTCAGGAGGCTGAAATAGGAGAATTGCACATTTATGGCCAGCCTCAGCTACTTAGTGAGGCCCTCCGCAACTTAGTGAGGCCCTATTTCAAAATAAAGAATAAAAAATAGGGTTGGGAGTGAAGTTCAGAGGTAGAATGCCCCTGGGTATTCTCCAGTACCACAAAATAAGTAATAAATAAATAAATATGGCCAGGCATCGTGGTGCATACTTGTAATCCTAGTACTTAGGAGGCAGAAACAGGAGAACTGCAGGGTTGAGACCAGCCTTAGCAACTTCGAGAGGCTCTCAGCAACTTAGCAAGACCTTATTTCCAAATAAGAAATAAAATAGGTCTGGGGGTGTAGCCTAGAGGTAAAAGGGTCCTGGGATTCTCATCCCCAGTACCACAAAAAAATAGAAATTAAATAAAAGGGCTGGGGGTAGAATGTCCAAGGGTTTCATCCCCAGTACAAAAAAAAAAAAAAAAAAAAAGGACATTGTGTCCCTCTGACAAGTAACCAGATCACAGAGATAAGTGCTTTCCCTGGGGATGAAAGGGAGCAGGTGCTTGTCCTCAGTGGGACCGCCTCTCCTGTTTGCCCCTCCCCAGAAGACACAAGGTTTTCCAGGGCCCAGAGCAGATCAGTTGGACCTACAGTAGCCACCTCTCTGGGGCTGTTTGTCAGCTTTTGAGTTCACCATGAGAAAGCACACTCTCCTAGTTAGGAGAACGTGCCAGCGCACAGATACACCGGCTTTCTCCAAGGTAAAAGTCCACTACTAATTTACAATTAGAAATAAGGGTCACAGGGAACAGAGTTCAAGGGGACACAGTCAGTACATTTACTTAACCGAGGTGAACCTAGATCTGATCGCTGAACGCCCTGGCAGACGGGGCGGCAGCATGCCAGGTGGCGCTGCCCTTGCTCGGCACTCCGCACTCCTGCCCAGCACCCACACTGCCCCTCACACCGGCGCCTCCGTCCCGCTGGTGCCGCCAAACTTCCTCCGAGGACCACTTTTTTTTTTTTTTTTTTTTTTTTTTTTTTGCAGTATTGGGGCTAGAACCCAGGGACATAGTGCCTCCAAACCAGACCCTCAGCCCTTTTTTTTTTTTTTTAATTTTTAAATTTTTGAAACAGGTTCTCGCCAAGTTGCAAAGGGCCTCACTAAGTAGCTGAGGCTGTCTGTGAACTGCAGTCTTCCTGTCTCAGCCTCCCAAATACTGGGATTACAAGCGTGTGCCACCATGCCTGATTCCTATTTATTTATTTATTTTGCAGTACTGGGGATAGTACCCAGAGGCAGGCATTCTACCTCCGAGCTATACCCCCAGCCATACTTTTTTCCCCCTCTATTTTGAAACAGGGTCTTACTGAGTTGCAAGGGCCTCACTAAGTAGCTGAGGCTGTCAGAGAACCACAATCTCCTATCTCAGTCTCCTGAATCCTGGGATTACAAGTGTGTGCTACCACACCCGGCTCTGTCTCCTATTTAATTTTTTTTTTTTTGTACTGGGAATTGAACCCAGGAACATTCTACCTCTGAGCTATACCCTCAGCTTGATTTTTTAATTTTTATTTTGAAACAGGATCTCAGTAGTTGATGAGAGTCTCACTACTTGCTGAGGCTGTCCGTGAACTTGTGATCCTACTGTCTTGGCCTCCCACGTACTGGGATTCCAGGCACAGCCACCACACCCAGTTATGTGTTATGATCTTCTTACCACTATTTCACTTTTAACTTTCTCTAAGTGCAAAGACTTTGGCTGAACCTGACATTCCTCTCGCACGAGCTTCTCTTTGAAGCCCCCCCACCCCCCGTCCATGGTGAATTCTTGGGCCACAGCATCCCAGTCCCGAGCTGGTGATCATATGTAGAATCCTCCTCCTCTCCCACGCTCCTCTGACTTGCCAGTGGTCACGTTCAAATACGTAGAGTTCGTTACATCAAAGGCAATACAAGAGCCAGGCGTGGTGGCGCCGGCTTCAACCCCAGTGCTTGGGAGGCTGGAACAAGAAGATTGCAGGTTCGCGGTCAGCCTCTGCAACTTAGCGAGACCCTATATCCAAATAAAAATAAAATAGGGCTGGAGGTGCAGCTCAGAGGTAGAATGTCCCTGGCATCTATCTCCAATACACCAAAAGCAAACAGTACAATAACACAAAGCCCACCTAGCCTTCCCCACTATCTGCCGGCGTCCCGACCGAGCCTCACCTGCTGCTGGCGTCTCCTCCACAGGGCCCTTCTTCCTCATGAGCGCCCTGCTCATCAACGTGCTGAAGGAGAAGCCATTCAACAGTGGTCACCTGGTCCTGGGGACCTTCCTCCAGAACGACTTTGCCGCCCCCTCCTACATCTCCAACTATAACAAATCCTTGAACGTGGTGGCCACCACCACCTTCCTGACTGGGATCATTCAGGTAGGAGCTGAGTCTCTGAGCCCCTGAAGAGGAGCGGTGGGTCATGGCAGGCGCCCGCCCTGAGTGCTCCGGGGCCGTGGGAGGCATCGGGAACTCCAGGCGTCGTCTCTGAGGACTGTGTGGGCGCGCAGCGAGGCTGTCTTCTCTACGATGATCCTTCTCCCCTGCAGAAATCGCCCCCACCAATTTATGAAAAGATACAGAACTTCACCAACAGTCTCTGCGCCTTTAAGACCTTCAGAGACAGGTCCAAGGGTCCAGAGTTCCTCTCCTGATTTTACCTTTAAAAAAAAATCTTAGCTAGGCGTGGCGGCGCACACTTGTCATCCCCGTGCTTGGGAGGCTGAGACAGGAGGATCACATGGGTTCCAAGCCAGCCTCAGCTACTTAGTGAGGCTCTCAGCAACTTAGTGAGACCCTGTTTCCAAATAAAACATAAAAAAGGTCTGGGAGTATAGCCCGGAGGGAGAAAGCTCTGGGTTCCACCCCCAGTACCACAAAAAAAAAAAAAAAAAATCTTAGCCAGGCGTGGTAGTGCACGCTTGTAATCCCTGTGCTTGGGAGGCAGAGACAGGAGGATCGTGCTGGTTTGAAGCCAGCCTCGCTGGCTTAAGAGACCCTGTTTCCAAATAAAAAATATAAAAAAAAGGTCTGGGGGCCGGGCATGGTGGCACACACTTGTAATCCCCGCGCTTGGGAGGCAGAGACAGGAGGATCACGCAGGTTCGAAGCCAGCCGCGCACGCTGGCTTAAGAGACCCTGTTTCCAAATAAAAATGTAAAAATAGGTCTGGGAGTATAGCCCGGAAGTAGAAGGGCTTCCAGGAACCCCAATACCACCAAAAAAAAGGTCTGGGAATGTAGCCCAGAGGTCGAAGGGTTTCCAGGAACCTCAATACTATTAAAAAAAAAAAAAATCTTAGAAGCCGAGTGTGGTGGTGCACGCTTGTAACCCCAGGATTTGGGAGGCTGAGACAGGAGGATGTGAGTTTGCCAACAGCCTCAGCTACTTCTTAGCGAGGCCCTTTGCAACTGAGTGAGACCCTGTTTCAAAATATAAAGAATAAAAAATAGGGCTGGGGTGTAGCTCGGAGGTAGAATGCCCCTGGGTTCCATCCCTAGTACTCAAAAAAAAAAAAAATCTTAAAATCTTAACTACCTTCGAGCTGGGCATGGTGGCGCAGCCTGTAGTCTCAGTGCTTGGGAGGCTGAGACAGGAGGATTGATTGCAAGTTCAAACCAGCCCAACAGGTAGTGAGACCTAGAGAGACCCTGTTTCAGAATAAAAATAAAAATAGGTCTGGGCGCGTAGCTTGGGGTTGAATGGCTCTGGATACAGTCCTCACTACCACACACATACACAAATAAATTACTTTAGCCAGATGTAGTGGCACATGCCTGACATTCCAGAATTTAGGAGGCTGAGACAGGAGGATTGCAGATTCAAGGCCAGCCTGCCTCACAGTTGAAACCCTCAGAAACTTAAAGAAACCCTGTTGCAAAATAAAAGATAAAAGGGGGCCAGGGATGTAGCTTGGAGGTGCTCGGGGTTCATTCTCCAGGAATCTCTCGCAGAAACGTTACTTTATATTATTTCAGTAAGAACAGCAGTCTTGGGCTTTCAAGCTGCCTTTTCCGCCCTATCTCTAGTTTCCTCTGAGAGTCTAACAGCCTGGACAAAGCTTTGCACACAGATCTCTAGTCACGGCTTCCAGCTTTGTGTCTCTCTCTTCTCAACTGTAATCCGCCTCTAAATGGTTTTTATTGGTCCTTCATTAGACAAGGGTTTACTGGGAGCCTGCAAACTTGGGCCCTTGACTCCAGCCCCGACGCTAATGAGCCATTCTACATTGGTAGAATGTTTTACCTGTGGCCTCCGTTTCCCTGTGTGTCGAGAGGGGGCACTGTGTTCTTTGGGGATAAAGGGAGACTGCCTGTGAGGTGTTCATCTCAGAGCCAGTCACAGAGAAAGCATCAGTAAGTTACCACCGTCAGGATCACAGAGGCCAACGGTGCTTTCAGGAGACCAAAGAGTAAGAAATCCAGGCCAGGCGCGGAGCGCAGGCCTGCAGTCCCGGCTATCCCGAGCCCGAGGCTAGAGAGTCTCTGGAGTCCAGGAGACTAGGTTCAACTTGGGTAGCATCACAATGCTTCAGTCCACTATCAAAGAAGTTAGTAACACAGGGAAAAGCCAGAGCTGAGACCCACAGAGACGGCAGCCACGCGGCCGGGGTGCACAGACACATCTGTGCATTCAGAGGGCTCGATCGGGAGGCCACATCGAGTCATGGTCAAAACTGCGAAAACGCAAGACGAAGGCCCCAGTCCTGAGAGCCCACAAGAACGGCCTCCCCATGGCGAGGATGGTGCAGGGGCAGCCCAAAGGGCACGCACCAGGGGTGCGGCATCTGTGAGCACATCACTTGGGGTCCCACTGTGTTGTGCAATTACAATGCACCTATTACAGGACTGTTTGTGTGTGTGTGGAACCCAGGGGCTTTCTACCTCCGGGCTATTCTCCCAGACCTATTTTACATTTTATTTGGAAACAGGGTCTCACCAAGTTGCTGAGAGCCTCACTAAGTAGCTGAGGCTGGCTTCGAACCTGTACGATCCTCCTGTCTCAGCCTCCCAAGCGCGGGGATGACAAGCGTGCACCACCACGCCTGGCTTAAGATGACATTTTAAAAAGTAAAAGACGCCGGGCATGGTGGCGCACGCTTGTCATCCCCGCGCTTGGGAGGCAGAGACAGGAGGATCGCGCAGGTTCGAAGCCAGCCGCGTGCGCTGGTTTAGGAGACCCTGTTTCCAAAATGAAAATGTAAAAAATAGGTCTGGGAGTGTAGCCCGGAGGTGGAAGGGCTTCCAGGAACCCCAGTACCACCAAAAAAAAAAAAAAAAAAAAGTAAAAGACGACGCCGGGCGTGATAGCGCACGCTTGTAATCCCAGGACCTGGGAGGCTGAGACAGGAGGATATCAGTTCGCAGCCAGCCTCAGCTACTTAGCGAGGCCCTTTGCAACTCACTGAGACCCTGTTTCAAAATAAAGAATACAAGATAGGGCTGGGGGTGTAGGTCAGAGGTAGAATGGCCCTGGTTCTCAATCCCCAGTACTGCAAAAAATAAAAAAAAATTAAACTAGGGATGCTAACATGTCCTGAAAAGGGCTACCAAGCACCTAGTCAGCAGCCTTTGGGCAGCCTGTCCTGGTCACCGTGTGACGCCTCCTCCTGGACACCCAGAGGGTGGCGGGTCCTAGGCAAGAGCTCAAGTGTTGGCAGTGCTGGGGAGAAAGAAGCGGGAGTGCTTTGGTGCTTGTTGGGAGCCTGTGGATCGACAGGCAAGCACGACCTGGTGTATTTTGTAGACTTCTGCTCCTTGGGGAAAGCAAGACAGAAAAGCCCTACAAGGGCGCCACCTTGTGTTTCCTTGGAAACCCTTCTTTCCTCCGAGAATGGCTGTGGGGCCAAGGGGAGTGCACTGGCTACTGTGCTGACACTTGCTCTCTGGTTTCCTCTCCATCCCAACCCTGACTGCAGCTGTCCATGGGCATGCTAGGCATGGGCTTCCTGGCCACGTACCTCCCCGAGGCGGCCATCAATGCCTACCTGGCCGCGGCGGCCCTGCACATCGTACTGTCCCAGCTGACTTTCATCTTCGGGATCATCATTAGCTTCCACTCCGGCCCCATCTCCTTCTTCTATGTGAGTGACTTCAGCCGCCACGCGCAGTTACAGATGCCCCTCCCGAGCCTGTCTGCAGCTGGCGAGGCTCCTGCCCTTTCCCAGGAGGTGTGGCCCCCGACGGGCAGCTCAGCCTAGGAGGGCCTGGAAACCACCCACCGCTTGTAAACTGAGGGCCTCGGCTGACCGTGGAAGCCAGCTGGACCACGCTCACAGCTGGAGTGACGGCTTCAGCCTGGCCCGTGCGCTTCCGTGATGCCTTATCACAGACGCCGCTCCTGAAACATCCAGAGCATATGGGATACGAAGTAGTCCCCAGGAGAAGGATGAAATAGCTCAGCTGACACACACGGGCTGGGGGTTAACCGGCTAGTAAACGGAATTTCTAGGTCTTTCCTGTTACTTTGAAACGTGCAGTGTATTCTCTTTTTATCAAACCATTCTCTCTCTCTCTCTCTCCTCCCGTCTGCAGCGGGGAAGGTGGTATTGGAGATGCCTACTACCCATCCATATCCTGAGCCCTATTTTTAATTAATTAATTATTTATTTATTTTTGTGGGTCCAGGGATGAAACCCAAGGACATTTGACCTCCGAGCTACACCCCCAACCATATTTTTACTCTTTTTTTTTTTTTTGGTGTGTGTGTGTGTGTGTGTGTGTGTGTGTGTGTGTGTGTGGTACTGGGGATGGAACCCAGGGGCCTTCTACTTCCAGGCTACACTCTCAGACCTATTTTATATTTTATTTGGAAACAGGGTCTCTTAAGCCAGCTGAGGCTGGCTTTGAACCTGTGCGATCCTCCTGTCTCAGCCTCCCAAGTGCGGGAATTACAAGCGTGCGCCACCACGCCCGGCTACCCTTTATTTTTTAAAACAGGTGTCACTAAATTGTGGAGGGCCAAAGCTTGGTATCAGACAAAATAAATTTAAATAAATTTAAAAAATGCATTAGCCCCTGACCCAGTCTTGTCCTCACTGGTCTAGCGATGCTCAGTAACTCTGCCTAGGGACCACGTTCACCCAGAATGTGCTTTTCCAGATCTAGGCAGTTATTATCTCTTTCTAGCCTCTGGGATTTTGTTTTCTTTCAGAACATAATTAACTACTGTCTAGGTCTCCCAAAAGCCAACTCCACCAGCATCCTGCTGTTCCTCACCTCCATGGTCACTCTGAGAATCAACAAATGTATCCGAATTTCTTTCAATCAGTATCCCATCCAGTTTCCTGTGGAATTATTTCTGGTAGGTTTTTTTTTTCCCCTTTTTTCTTGGTACTAGGGATGGAACCCAGGGGCATTCTACCTCCAAGATACACCCCCTGCCCTATTTTTTTATTCTTTATTTTGAAACAGGGCCTCACTGAGTTGCAGAGGGCCTCACTAAATAGTTGAGGCTGTCTGTGAACCGCGATCCTCCTGTCTCAGCCTCCTAAGCGCGGGGATAACAAGCGTGCGCCACCACACCGGGCATTGGTAGGTATTTTCGATGTCCTAATTTCATGTTTGTTTGTTTTGGGGTTTTTTTTTTTGATACTGGGAATTTAACCCAGAGGCATTCTACTTCTGAGCTACATCCTTCCAGACTGATTTTCTTATTTGGAAAAGGGTCTCACTATGTTGCTAAGAGCCTCGCTAAATTACTGAGTCTAACCGTGCATGGTGGCACACACTTGTAATCCCAGACTTTGGGAGGCTGAGACAGAAGGATCAGGGTTCGCAGACAGCCTCAGCTACTAATGAGGCCCTTTGCAACTCAGTGAGACCTTGTCTTAAAATAAAGAATAAAAAAATAGGGCTGTGAGTGTAACTCGGAAGTAGAATGGCCCTGGGTTCCATACCCAGTACCGCATAAATAAATAAAATAAATAAATAAATAAATAAATAAATAAGGCCGGGCATGGTGGCACATGCTTGTAACCCCAGCATTCGGGAGGCTGAGACCAGATGATCGCGGTTCGCAGACAGCCTCACCTAATTAGTGAGGCCCTCTGTAACTCAGTGAGACCCGGTTTCAAAATAAAGAATAAAATATAGGGCAGGGGGTGTAGCTTGGAGGTCAAATGCCCCTGGGTTTCATCCCCAGACCCGCAATAAATAAATAAATAAATAAATAAATCTATGCTGTCTTTTCTCTTTCTCTCTTTTCTTTCTTCTCTCATTCTTTCTTTTCTTCCGTCCCTCATCCTTCCTTCCTTCCTTTCCTTTCTTCTTTCTCCCTCCTTTCTTCCTCTGTTTACTGTGACCCTGTCTAGATTCTTGGTTTCGCTGCATTTTCACACAAGATCAGCCTGGCCACAGAAACAAGCAGCACGCTGATGGACACCATCCCCTTCAGGTCAGCCACTCCGGTCTCCAGCATTTCCCTTTTCTCTGACCGCGCCACGTGACAGGTGTTGCCTGCCAAGGGCTGCGGCCACGGCCCAACCCACCTCCGAGCCCAGAGGCTGCCGAATGGAGGAGGGCAGGGCGGCTCCGTGCCTTCTCCATGCCGCCGGTGCCACTCCGCTGGGTGCCAGGAGCGGTGGCTCATGCCTAGCCCCTCAGCACTCGGGAGTGAGACAGGAGGGTCGCAGGTTCAGAGGACAGTCTCGGCAACTTACAGACCCTGTTTTGAATTAAAAAACAAAAGTAAAGGACTAGGATGTAGTTTAGAGGTAGAATTCCCCTGGGTTTCATCCCCAACACCACAAGCAGAACAAAACAAAAAGAAACATGGACCTTGGTCCACTGGCAGGTGTGGCTCCCCGTCCTGTCACTGTTGAGGAGGGCGGGACCAGGCTGGCCCTGCTGGGAGCGAGGAGGGCCTGTGGGGACCCCGCTGCTTTCCAGGAATAATTCCATATTGTATTCCAGCTTCCTGTTCCCTGCAATGCCAGATCTCAGCAATGTCCCGCAACTCATCTTACCAGCGATGTCCTTGTCTCTGGTGAGCTCCTTTCTGCTCATATTTCTGGGCAAGAAGATTTCCAGTCCCCATCACTACAGAGTCAACTCCAACCAGGTGAGAGGGCTGCTCTCTTCTGAAGCTTGTTCCTGTTCTCAGCCTCCTTCCAGTGCGAAGAGTCACTTGACCAGACCCATCTGGAACCTAGTTTAGACTATCATCACAAAGGGAGTTTTTTTTGTTGTTGTTTTTTTGGTTTTTTGGTACAGAGGATGAAACCCAGGGGCATCCTACCTCTGAGCTACACCCCTATGTTCTCTTTATTTTTTGGTACTGAGGATGGGACCCAGGGGAATTCTACTTCCAAATACACCCTCAGCCCTATTTTTTATTCTTTATTTTGAAACAGGTTCTCACTGAGTGGCAAAGGGCCTCACTAAGTAGCTGAGGCTGGCCGCAAACCGTGATCCTCCTGTCTCAGCCTCCCAAATGCTGGGATGACAAGTGTGCGCCACCACGCCAGGCTTTTTTATTCCTTATTTTGTTTGTTTGGTTTTTGTGGTACTGAGGGTGGAACCCAGGGGCTTTTCTACCTCCAGGGTATACTCCCAGACCAATTTTTTTTTTGAAACTTTATTTGGAAACAGGGTCTCACTTAGTTGCTGAGAGCCTAAGTAGCTAAGGCTGGCTTTGAATCTGCGCGATCCTCCTGTCTCAGCCTCCCAATCGCTGAGATTACAATCATGCGCCACCACGCCCGGCTTTATTCCTTATTTTGGAACAGGGTCTCACCAAGTGCAGAGGGCCTCGGCAACAGCTGCAGCTGCCCGCACCTGTGATCCTCCTGCTTTAGCCTCCCTAGCACTGGGTTGTAGGCATACACTACCACGCCCGGCCCGCAAGGGGGTCTTTAAGGGTAAAGGACACTTAATTTTGAAGCCACTTGGATTAACATGAGTGTCATTCCCTTACAGTGGTCACGTTGTTGACCTACAAGAGCTCCTTTCTTCTTAATTTTCTTTCCTTTCTGTTGTTTGTTTTGTGATGGCGGGGATTGAACCCAGGGTCTTTCTACCCTCCAAGTTATACCCCTAGCCCTTTTTATTTTTTCTTATGAAACAGGGTCTCACTAAGTTATGGAGACTGGCCTCCAACCTGGGTTCCTCTTGTCTTAGCCTCCTAAACACTGGGATTATACCTGTGTGCCACCACACCTGCCTCCTACCTTCCTCATTTTATTTTTCTTTACATCACATCCTTAGCAGTCAACCACATCCTAAGGCATACTAAGAAATGCTGTGGGAGCCGGGCGTGGTGCGCACTTGTCACCCCAGCACTCGGGAGGCTGAGACCAGAGGGTCGCGGTTCGCGGCCAGCCTCAGCTACTGAGTGAGGCCCTCTGCAACTCAGTGAGACCCTGTTTCAAAATAAAGAATTAAAAAACAGGGCGGGGGTGTAGTTTGGAAGTCGAATCCCCTGGGTTCCATCCCTAGTACCACGAAAAAAAATAAAAAATAAAAATAAATAAATAATTTAAATAAAATTAATAGATGTGGGGATGTGGCTAGAGGCACAGAGCTGTGGATTCAGTCCCCCCTGAAGCAGAAAGAGCTGTCTCAAAAAAGAGCTTGGCTTTCACACGGTATAGAGGGAGAGGAGCACTGTGCTTCTCCCTGCTGTTCTAAGTCCCTGTGACCATGTGAAAGAGGATCCAGAGTCTCGGTTACTCACTCAGAAGAAGAGCTTCCAGCCGGGCACGGTGGGCACGCTTGTCATCCCCGCGCTTGGGAGGCTGAGACAGGAGGATCGCGCAGGTTCGAAGCCAGCCTCAGCTGCTTAGTGAGGCTCTCAGCAACTTAGTGAGACCCTGTTTCCAAATAAAGTATAAAATAGGTCTGGGAGTGTAGCCCGGAGGTAGAAGACCCCTGGGTTTCACTGCCAGTACCACAAAAAAAAGAAAAAGAAAAAAGAAGAGCTTCCCTCGTGGTGGCTCGAGGCAGAACTTCATCTGTAGCATCTCATCTGCCATCCTGTCATTCTAAGAAATCTCAGTTTGTAATATGAAGAAATATAAACAACCCTATCTTCATACACAAAAATAAACAGCATACCTTTACCTCAAAGTCAAATTTGCTGCTGGGTCACACCTGTTACCCTAGCACTTGGGAGGCTGAGAGGAGAGTCGCAAGTTTGTGGTCAGCCCCAGCCAGTGAGTGAGGCCCCCAGTAACATATCAAGACCCTGTCTCAAAGCACAAAAATGGAAAACATAGCTGCATGTACCTAAGAGGTCGAATGTCCCTGGGCTCCATTTTCAGCACATTTGCATTCTTGAGCAAAACACGGGCTCATGGGCATCTGTGCTTCTCCACAGGACTTAATAACCATCGGCCTCTGCAACGTCGTCAACTCAGTGTTCAGGTCCTGTGTGTTTACTTGTGATGTGGCCAGGACCATTATCCAGGATAAATCTGGAGGCAGACAGCAGGTGTGTTGAACAAGAATCTGACCTGTGTCGGGCGCGGTGGGCACGCGTGTCATCCCAGCACTCGGGAGGCTGAGACCGGAGGATCGCAGTTCGAGGACAGCCTCAGCTACTGAGTGGGGCCCTCTGCAACCCAGTGAGACCCGGCTTCAAAATAAAGAATAAAAAAATTGGGCAAGGGGTGTAGCTTGGAGGTCGAATGTCCCTGGGTTCCATCCCCAGACCCGCAAACAAAAAAAAGAATCTGACCTTTAATACGCAGAGAGATGAGCCGGGCGCGGTGGGCACGCTTGTCATCCCAGCATTGGGGAGGCTGAGACTGGAGGATCGCGGTTCGCGGACAGCCTCAGCTACTTAGTGAGGCCCTCTGCACCTCAGTGAGACCCTGTTTCAAAATAAAGAATAAAAAATAGGGCTAGGGGTAGAGCTCAGAAATAGAATGTCCCTGGGTTCCATCCCCAGTACCACAAAAAAAAAAAAAATAGGTAGAGAGATATTTATGTTAACTCATATTTATAGACATAGCATGGGGCTGTGGGGCTTTATCTTGTTCTAATGTCCTACTGGGGAGGGAAGACCTCTATCAGGGCTTGGGTTCCATGCTTGTCTTAATTTTTTATCAGATTTTGTCTCAAGAGCTGTTGATCAGCTGGGCGTGGTGGTCCACACCTATAATCCCAGTACTTGGGAGGCTGAGACAGGAGGATCGTAGGTTTGTGGCCAGCCTCAGCAACTTGACAAGGCCCTCAGCAATTTAGTGAGACCGTGTTTCCAAATAAAAAATAAAATAAGGCTGGGCATGTAGCTCAGAGGGAGAGCGCCCCTGGGTTCAGCCTCTGTTTTGCCAAGCCCACTGAGCCTCACGTAGTCGGCCCCGGGGCCTGGGGCCGCGGGGCCAGCCCCGCGTGAGCTGCAGGAGGGAGAGGGAGGGGCGCCGCCAAGAGAGCCCCGCTGCACTGTCGGGCAGCGCCCCAGAAGCCGCATGGGACTTCCCAAGCTCCCGTCGGGTGAGCGGGGCGGCAGGACCCTTCATGAGGGGCCTCAGGCCGCCCACGGAGCCGGGGAGGGGGCCTCCATTGACAAGGCGAGGCTGGAGATCGGAGGGAATGCCGGCGCCCGAGGAGGCTTCAGGCCGACAGCACAGAGCCGCGGGTCCAAACGCCCAGCAAAACGCAGAACTCTTCAGACAGCATTCACACGTTCACTCAGCAATGTTTATTGAGTACCTACTATGTGCTCAGCACTTTCATAAGACCTGGACATGTCACGCAACGAAAATGTGCTTTTGCTGAACCCAGCTCCTTCTGAGAGGCGGTGGCCGCTGCTCACCACGCAGGGCCGCAGGCAGGGCCGGGTCCTGAGCTCCCCGCCGCCCTGTCTCCTCAGTTCGCGTCCCTGGCCGGCGCAGGTCTGATGCTGCTCCTGATGGTGAAGATGAGGGACTTCTTCTACGAACTGCCCAACGTGAGTAGAGCCGAGCGGATGGCCAGCGCCACCAGGTGGGCTCCCTGGATCGTGTCCGGGGGCGCCGCGAGGAGGGTGCATCTGGCTCGCCCCAGGGGTTCTCTAGCCCGCCTCTGGCCCTTTCCCTTTAGAATAATAGCACCTAAGCTGGGCGTGGTGGTGGTCTGTGATCCTGGCAACTCAGGAGGCTGCGATGGGAGGACTGTAGTTTTGAGGCCAGCCTCGGCAACTTAGCAAGACCGTGTCCTAAAAAATTAAAAATAAGCCAGGCATGGTGGTCCACACCTATAATCCCAGGACTTAGAAGGCTTAGATGAAGGACGGCCAGCCTCCAGTCATTTAGCTGCAAAATGAAAACTAAATTGAGGCTGGTGGGTGGCTCAGAGGTGGGATTCCCCTGGGCTCAGTTCCCAGGATAGAAGGAATGAAAGAAAGGAAAGAAGGAAGGAGGGAGGGAGGGAAAGCCAGCCAAGTGTAGTGGCACACACTCGTAATCCCAGTACTTGGGAGGCTGAACGGAAGGCTCACAAGTTCACAGCCAGCCTCAGCAACTTAGTGAGACCCTTTTTCCAATAAAATATAAAATAGGCCTGGGAGTGCAGCCCAGAGGTAGAAATCCCCTGGGTTCTACCCCGAGTACCACTAATAATAATAATGATAATAATAATAATAAATAAAACAGGGCTGGGAGTATAGTTCGGAGGTAGAAAGCCCCTGAATTCAAGCTCCCAGTACTGCAAAAAGAAAAAGGGGGTTTTGGAAGTAGAGCTCAAAGGTAGACGGATACAAAAAAATACAAAATACAAAATACGATACAAAAAAAAGTATCTCACTAGGGAAACAGTTACAGCATCCGTGAGGCGCTGGAGAGCAGCCAGGTGAGAACCGTTTTAGGTTTTGTGAGCAGAGGTTCTCTTGATTATCACCCCTCTGAGAGGCGTTTCGAGATGGTGTGGAACACGGACACTTGTGAGGCCCAGCCCAGGAGCTGCAGGTGCCAGCCCGTGGCTCCCCTCACAGGAGCGGCACCACTGCTCAGGAGGCCGCGGCGGGAGGGTCCCGGGTTCTCAGCCAGCCTCAGCTACGCGGTGAGAAATAAAATATAGGGCTGGGGGTACAGCTCAGAGGTAGAATGCCCCTGGGTTCCATCCCCAGTACTGCAAAGGAGGAGGAGGAGGAGGGGGGGGGCTGCATGAGCCAGGTGTGGTGTAGCATACCTGTAAATCCTAGTACTTGGGAGGCTTAGATAGGAGGATCACAGGTTTGAGGCCAGTCTCAGCAACATAATGAGACTCTCAGCAACCTATAGAGACTTTCTTTCTTTCTTTCTTCCTTTCTTCCTTTCTTTTGTTCTTTTTTTTTTTTTTTTTTTTTTTAGGGTCTGGGGATGGAACCCAGGGGTATTCGACCTCCAAGCTACACCCCCAGCTCTATTTTTGAAACAGGGTCTTACTGAATTGTGGAGGGCCTCACTAAGTAGCTGAGGATATCCACAAACCGTGATCCTCCTGTCTCAGCCTCCCAAATGCTGGGATTACAAGCATACGCCACCACGCCTGGCTTAGAGACCCTGTTTCTAACAAAAAAGGGAAGGTTTCCAGGGATATATCTTGAAAGTAGAATATCCCTGGGTTCAGCCGGGCGTGGTGGCGCACGCTTGTCATCCCCGCGCTTGGGAGGCGGAGACAGGAGGATCGCGCAGGTTTGAAGACAGCCACACTGGCTTAGGAGACCCTGTTTCCAAAAATTAAAAAAAAAAAAGTATAAAATAGGTCTGGGATTGTAGCCCGGAGGCAGAAGGGCTTCCAGGAACCCCAGTACCACCAAAAAAAAAAAAAAAAAAGAATATCCCTGGGTTCAATCCCAGTACCATAAGATGAAACCCTAAAGAAGGGCTGGAAGACTGTCACCTCTGGCTCCTTCCTTCTCTGTGTGAGGCTCCAACTCCCGGAATCTGAAAGGGGCCAATTGAGCTTTGCTGCCTGAATCCATCAGCACTTGACCTTGGCACGACCTTGCCCAGGTGTTTGACAGGTCCCAGAGGAGAAAGAGGCAGGTGCAGAGAGCACTGATCTGGCGAGCCCCACCCCATGTTAGCAGCCGGGGGCCCTTCCGTGGGGTGCGGGAGTTGCACACACACATCCAGGAAGGAAAAGGAGGCAGGATTTGTCTTTCCCCGCAGGCGGTGCTGGCTGGTATCATTGTGAGCAACGTCCTGCCCTGCTTCGACACCATCTTCAGCCTGCCTCACCTGTGGAAGCAGGACCAGTATGACTGCGTGAGTGTCCTCCCGCGCCCAGGCTGAGGGACCGAGGGTGGGGGCCGGAGGCTGCGGCCGCCGTGGGAGAACCCCAAAAACTCTCTGCCCTACACTCGAGTTTTGTTTTTAAAAAGGAGAGGCAAGCCGGGCGTGGCGGCACACACTTTTAATCCCCGCACTTGGGAGGCTGAGACAGGAGGATCGCACAGGTTCGAAGCCAGCCTCAGCTACTTAGTGAGGCTCTCAGCAACTTAGTGAGACCCTGTTTCCAAATAAAGTATAAAATAGGTCTGGGAGTATAGCCTGGAGGTAGAAAAACCCCTGGGTTCCACCCCAGTACCACGAAAAATAAAATAAAATACTCTGTCAGAAGCCAGACTGAGACTGTAGGCTTGCAGGTTCAAAGGCTAGGGTATAGCTCGGAGGTAGAACACCCCTGGGTGCGGGCTACTGTCTGGTACCACAAAACAAAAGCAAAACAACTTGCAATAGCTGCTATAGATCTTAAAATAGTTATTACCTTGCCAGGCGAGGTGGCACGCACCTGTAATTCCAGCATGGGAGCTGAGACTTGAGGATCACAGGTTCAAGGGCAGGCTCAGCAAAACAGTGAGGCCCTCAGCAACCGAGCAAGACCCTGCTTCCAAACAGAAAAATAAAAAGGGTTGAGGGTATACCTAAGAGGGAGAATGCCTCCTGGACTCGATCCCCAGTCACACACACACACACACACACACAGGCTCCCACCTGTGGGCCAATGTCCTGTTTTGCTCTAGTAAAGAGGCTGCTCATCTTGGCAAAGCCTGTAAGGCAGGCATCACTGCCCCTGCTTTGCGCATGAGGAAACTCAATTATGGCAGGTAAGGGAATGAGAGCTGGCCTTGCTGCAGCCTCGAGGGCTGCCGTGCGCCTGGCCCCGCGCACGCCAGCTGTGAGCCCCTCCGGCCGCTCACCGCGCCTCCTGCCTGGGCCACGCATGCCGGCTGTGAGCTCCTCTGGCCGTGAGCTCCTCCGGTTCCTCCGGCCGTGAGCCCCTCCGGCCGCTCACCGCCCTCCTGCCCGCCAGGTCATTTGGATGCTGACGTTCGCGGCCGTCATCTTCCTGGGGCTGGACGCCGGGCTCCTCATCTCCTTGGCTTTCGCCTTCTTCGTCATCACGGTCCGCTCGCACAGGTACTTGGTCTCGGTGCTGGGAGGGAGCCAGGTCGGCCCCGGTGAGCTCAAGGCAAGAACGTTTCCTTTCAGAACTAAGATTCTCCTCCTGGGTCAGATCCCCCACACCAACATCTACAGAAGCTCCAGAGACTATCGGGAGGTGAGAAGCCAGGCCCTGCCGCCCCTCTGCCAAGGGCTGGGTACCCGCCTGGGCCTGGGCCTTAGCATCGCTGAGAAACCCCTTTGCCGTGGTTGGCTGCGGAGCAGACACGTGTGTTACGGGAGGGAGGGCGCTCAAACAGCCAAGTCCTCCTCCTCCCGCAGCCAGCTGCAGGCCTCTTAAAATGGATTTTTTTTTTTTTTTTTTTTTGTGGTACTGGTGTTTCTGGAAGCCCTTCTGCCTCTGGGCTACATTCCCACGGGCTACACTCCCAGACCTATTTTTTAATACTTTTTTTATGTGGAAACAGGGTCTCTTAAGCCAGCACGGCTGGCTTCGAACCTGCGCGATCCTCCTATCTCCACCTCCCACGCGCGGGGATGACAAGGTGCCCACCACGCCCGGCTCCATAAAGGAGAGGATAATCGAGATGGACAGAAGAGAGGGATGGGGTGGGGAAAGGCGTCAAGGCAGGGGAGAGAATTCTCTGAACGTTTTTGTTTGTTTTAGTGGGTGCTGAACTCAGGGACATTCTACCTCCAAGCCTTTTTTTTTTTTTTTTTTTTTTGCTGGTACTGGGGGTGGAACCCAGGGGCTTTCTACCTCCGGGCTATACTCCCAGACCTTTTTTTATTTAAAATATTTTTTACTTGGAAACAGGGTCTCACTAAGTTGCTGAAAGCCTCACTAAGTAGCTGAGGCTGGCTTTGAACCTCCTTTCTCAGCCTCCCAAGTGCGGGGATTACAAGCGTGCGCCACCACGCCAGGCTCCTCCAAGCCCTTTTTAAGTTGTATTTTAAAACAGGGCCTCGCCAAATGGCTGAGGCTGTCTCAGCCTCCCAGATTCGGGGCTTACGGGTGTGTAGCACTGGGCCCTGCAGAGCCGTGAGGTGGGCGGGAAGGGCGTGGTTCTCCAGGAGGCTCTAAGGACCGCGGCCTCCCCGGAGGCGAGCTGGGCTCCTCACCGCGCACGCGCACGTTGCCTTGCAGGTTGTGAGCATCCCCGGGGTGAAGATCTTCCAGTGTTGCAACTCGCTCACCTTCATCAACGTGCACCGGCTCAAGCACAAGCTGCTGGACGAGGTGCGCCCTGCGGCCACGCCGCCCGTGCGCGCACGCGCGGCCGTGTGAGCCCGTGACACCGCTTCTGTCTTGCAGCTGAATATGGTGAGGGTGCCTCTCAAAGAAGAAGAAATGTTCGCCCTGTTTAATGAAAGCAGCACCAGCGTGCAGGCAAAGATTTGCCAGTGCTCCTGCAACTGCGAGGAGATGGAGCCGCAGCCCCGGGTCAGAGGCCTCTCTTCTCCCCTGCGTTTCTCCCCACACTTAGGAATAAGTGCACTAGTAGTTTCTTAGAGAGAGAGAAAAAGACCACAGAAATTGGAAACTAAGGCTCTCTGCTCAGAAAGGGAGGCATAGACTCCCTGTGGACGGTCAGATCTTGGGCAGCGTGTGGGCGGGAGGCAGCGGCCTGACTCTTGAAGCCCGCTATCATCTCCTGGCTGCACCTACTGCCTGGTGCTGAGCCGCCTTGCACTAGACAGAAAAATTGTTTTCTGTTTTTTAAATTAATTTTTTTTTTTTTTTTTTGCGGTACTGGGGATGGAACCCATGTACCTCTAAGCTACAACCCCTGCCTTATTTTTTATTCTTTATTTTGAAACGGTCTCATTGAGTTGCAGAGGGATCACTGAGTAGCTGAGGCCGTCCACAAACCGATCCTCCGGTCTCAGCCTCCCGAGTGCTGGGATCACAAGCGTGCGCCACCACACCCAGCTCAAAAGATTTTCTAATTCCAGTCAGGGCAGGGTCCAAGTGGTTGGGTTTCTCAAAGACCCGCCAGGGTATCCTGCAGTGTCCTGAGCTGGAGGAAGGTGGAGAAGGCTGCAGTGTGGACGAGCGCCCAAGGCCAGCTGGACTTCCGGCATCTGAAGGCTGTTCAGCTGCCTTCAGGTGCTCGTGGTTTCTAACCTGGACTTGGTCTAAACAGTCCTTCCTCACAGGCAGGGCTGCTCCTGCTCAGCTCCTGGGCCCTGTCGTCACCACTAGTCTAGAGCCTGCCCCCTAGAGGGGCAGCACTACACACACACACACACACACACACACACACACACACACACACACCCCAGCCTCAGCAAGTGATGAGACTCCAAATAAATAAAACCCAGCTGGGGTGTAGCTTGAGGGTAGAATCCTTCTGGGTTCAATCCCCAGTACCAAAATAAAGAAAGAAATAAAGAATAAAATAGGGCTGGAAGTGGAGTCTAGAGGTAGAATTCTCCTGAATTCTATCCCCCAAACCCAAACAAACCCAACAACAAAGTCAGCGGAGGCCGCCTGGAGCCTTTCGGAAGCAGGAGCCGGCAGGCGCGCGCTTCCCGGCCCTCGTCGGAGTCTTCTCTCTGTTCTCCCAGATCGCCTACACAGAACGCTTTGAGTATAAGCTGGATTCTGACGCGTCCTCCATCAACCTGGTCCGCTGCTCCCACTTCAAAAGCGGGACCGTGAATGACAGCTCCTCTGATGAGCAGGTCCCGCGCACGGGGTCCTCCCCTTCTCAGAGGAACCAGGAGCAGAGCTCCGAGGATGTGGAGGGAGGCCGGTCTGCCGCCAGCCCCTCTCGGAGCCGCTCGCTGTCCCAGCCCGCCATGTCCCAGAGCAGGTCTATTGCCCAGGACTCCAACGGCGTTCCCCAGCCCAGCGTCCACACCATCATCCTGGACTTCTCCATGGTGCACCACGTGGATGCCCAGGCCCTGGTTATCCTGAGACAGGTGCGACGGACACCCGGCCACTCGCCACCCCGCTCAGACCCACGCCCCATTCCCATTTCTTTCTTTTTGTTATAATACTAGGGGCATTCTACCTCCAAGCTACATTCCCCAACCCTATTTTATCTTTTATTATTTAATTTTTTGTGTGTGGTACTGGGGATGGAATCCAGAGGCATTCTACCTCTGGACTACACTCCCAGAACTATTTTGTATTTTATTTGGAAACAGCGTCTCACTAAGTTGCTGAGAGCCTCACTAAGTAGCTGAGGCTGGCTTCGAACCTGTGCGATCCTCCTGTCTCAGCCTCCCAAGCGCTGGGATTACAAGTGTGCGCCACCACGCCTGGCTCCTAGCCCTGCTTTTTATTCTTTATTTTGAAACAGTCTCACTGAGTTGCAAAGGGGCTCACTAAGTAGTAGCTAAGGCAGTCGGGGAGCCTAGATCCTTCTGTCTCAGCCTCCCAAATGCTAGGAATATAAGCGTGTGCCACCATGCCTGGTTCCTATTTTATCTTTTAGTCCAAAACAGGGTTTCTGGTGAGTTGCCCAGGCTGGCCTCAAACCTGCCATCCTCCTGTCTCAGCCTCCCAAGTACTGGGATTACAGGTGTGCACCCTCGTGCTCAGCTCCAAAGGGGTTTTAAAGTCCACCAGGCGTGCACAGGGATGCATGCCTATAATCCCAGTACCCAGAGGAGGACAGCAGGATCACACGTTCAAGGGCAGCCTCAGCCACCTGGCCAGACCCTATTGGAAAACAGAAAGGCCTGGGGGTGTGGCTGGGAGGCAGAAGGCCCAGGTCCAGCCCCAGCTCCATCTCCAGTCACTTGGCTCGGCTGCTTAGAAGTCCTTTCATTAGCCGGGCGTGGGGGCACGCTTGACATCCCAGCACTCGGGAGGCTGAGACAGGAGGATGGCAGGTTCGCGGACAGCCTCAGCTACTTAGTGAGGCCCTCTGCAACTCAGTGAGACCCAGTTTAAAAATAAAGAATAAAAAAATAGGGCTGGGGGTGTAGCTCGGAGGCAGAGTGTCCCTGCGTTCGGTGCGGAGCCCCCAAGCCCAGTGACTTGGCTCAGCTGTTTAGAATTCCTCTCCCTGGTGGGCAGGGAGCCCTGACACTGCCCTCTCTCCCTGCAGATGTGCAACGCTTTCCAAAACGCCAACATTTTAGTGCTCTTCGCGGGGTGTCACCGTAAGTACCCTCCCCGCTAGGAGGGGCTGGGGCTGCGCCTGCCGCCGCCCCCGGGCTGACCCTGGGTGTCCGACTTTGCTCGGTAGCCTCGGTGGTCAGGATGCTTGAGAAGGACGATTTCTTCGACGAGGGCGTCAGCAAGGCCCAGCTCTTCCTCAGCCTTCACGACGCCGTGCTCTTCGCCCTATCGCAGGGGCCGCCGGAGCCCTCCGAGCTCAGCGAGGACGAGTCGGAGACCGTGATCCAGGAGACCTACTCGGAAAACGACAAGGTGGTGCGAAGGAGGCCTGGGGGCGGGGCCCCGGCTGTCAGGATAAATGAACCAGTGGCCAGCAGAGGCAAGGTCAGGCGCGCTTGGGAGTCGCAGGATTTACCCAACTGCTGTGCACGTCGGGTGCTGTGGTCACTCGTGAACACTAAGACCCAGGCCTGGCTCTGCCTCAGCGGCTCCAAGTCAGTATCTGTGCGAGTGAAAGGTTTCCCAAAGCCTGTGGCGCACACCTGTCATCCCAAGACTCGGGCTGAGACAGGGACCGCAGGTTCACAGGCAGCCTCAGCCACTTAGGGCGGCCCTGCACAACTCAGTAAGACCCTGTTTCACTATAAAGAATAAAAAACAGGGCTGGAGGTGTAGATTGGAGGTAGAATATCCTGGGTTTTAGTCCCCGCAAAAAAAAAAAAAAAAAAAAAAGAAAAGGTTGATACTGAATGTGTTGTTTTCTTTCTGGGCATCTAGAGAGGGGACACTAGAAGAGGTCTAAGCTGTGCTTGGTACGCTCCTCAGCGTACCTGCTAACATGTAGACAGGGCTGTCCCTAGGGGAGCAGCATGAGAACCTCCAGGTGGGTCAGCTGAGCTGACATCCACTGGCCTCCGTGGATGACCTGCAGGGAAGGGGAGACGGAGGAGAGGAGGGTCCCGGGACTCAGAGCCAGCCCGGCCGGCATTACGAGTCTCCTGTGCAAAGCAGAGAGCACGGCAAAGAGGCCGGGCCACAGGGAGCAGGAAGGGGAAGCCCTGAGTGTGCGCAGAGGCGCAGAGGCCTCCGCAGGGCAGCTTTGTCCAGCCACAGGGCAGGCCTTGTCCCGGTGGAGATTAAGGACCAGGCGCCCCCTGATGGAGCTGAGAGCCTAGCACGCGACACACGGCACGTGGGGCCACGTTATCTGCACAGCGATAGGGGCGTGATGAGCTGGGGTCCCGCTCGCCCCGTGGCCAGGACGGGTGGGGACGGAGTACAGTGGAGAGATGGAGGCGGGCAGGTCAGGGCAGAGGAGCCGCTGGAGCAGGGGTGAGCGGAGCCAGGCAGTGCTGGGTACCTAGGCCCAGAGCCAAGGGGGTGCCACGGAGGAGATAAAGCTAAAGAGGGGGCACGAGGCCAGCCCCCCAAGAGCCTAATGTGCCCTGCTGGGACTGGCAAGACCAGGAAGGCAAGGTGGCCGTGGGGACCACTGCTGCTTGAATGGCCCATCAAAGACACCTCGCCTGGTCAGAACAGCCCGAGAGGGCAGGACATAGGGATAGACTGACCCAGTGCAGAGCCCCTGGTAAGCTGCCAAAGCGCAGGGGAGGGAGAAGGGGGTCCAGGCGAAAAGTGGTCTCCACCCTGCCAGGGCCCTGGCTCTGCGCCCCATGTCCTATTACATCCCGAGATTCCTTGACGTCAAAAGCTAACGGGAACTTTCACCCCACCCCGTGTGCATTTCAGAATTACAAGCCAAGCCCTGATCTGGGCGGCAGTTTTGCAGAAGGCCCTGCTGCGGCAAGTCCAGGCCGTGCCAAGACCCCAGAGGCAGCAGACGAGGAGTCGTTTGACCTGGAGCTGGAGCCCATGCTGGAGCCGGAGCAGGAGTCTGGGCTGGACGTGGACTTGGCCCTGCCTCCGGAGCTGGAGTCTTTTGAGCTGGAGCCCGATTCTGAGCTGGAGCCCGAGACCGATCCCGACACCCAGCCGGAGCTCGACACGGAGCCTGAGACGGACGAGCTGGAGGCAGAGAGGAACTTTGGGGCCGAATTCAGGCAGAGGGCCCCCACTCTCCCTCCGCAGCACTACTGGCCTACGTATCACTCTGCGCGGCCCACGTCCCTGCGGCAGACTCGGCCCTAGGTGCCGGTGCAGAGGAGACAGCCGTGCATGGATCGGTGTCCGGGAGCCACAGCCGCGAGGGCGTGAACTGGAAAGGAGAGGCAGCCAGCCTGGGCCCATCCTGCCCATCAAAGGCACCGCTTGGCCGGGAGGCCACGACTGGGCACAGACGGGAGCACACCCTGGGCACAGGGGCCACGCTCTCAGACCACGTGACTCTGCCCACTGTCGCCCCCCACACCTGCCCAGCCCCCTCACCTGGGGTGGCCCTTCCAGGGAGGGACCTCTTTTTTGATGAAGCCTCTCTCTAGGGCCTCTGTCACACCAACTCTAGCTCATTCCTCTACCCCTGTTCCCCTCCTCCAAAGAGATGAGGTACAAATAAAATGTCCAGCTCTAGTTCCGCTTGGGTCCTTCCTGCAGGTCCCCTGCTCTGCTGTAGATCTCCAGAGAACGCCAAGGGAGGGATTCCAGAGGGAGAGGACTCAGCCGGCCAAAAAGACAGTCAAAGGAAAAATGGGAGGCCCCCATGCCCGCCTGTAATCCCAGTGCCTGCGAGACTGAGACGAGGATGGAAGGTTTGTAGCCAGCCTCAGCTACTTAGTGAGGCCCTCTGCAATTCAGTAAGACTCTGGCTCAAAATAGAGACTGAGGCCAGGGTGGTGGCCCACACTTGTCATCCCAGCATTCGGGAGGCTGAGACAGGAGGACCACGGTTCGTGGCCAGCCTCAGCTACTTAGTGAAGCCCTTTGCAACTCAGGCCCCGTTTCAAAATCAAGAATAAAAAATAGGGCTGGAGGTGTCACTCAGAGGTAGAATGCACCTGGGTTCCAGCCCCAGTACTGCAAAAAATAAAGTATAAAATAGGTCTGGGAGTATAGCCCGGAGGTAGAAAAACCCCTGGGTTTCATCCCCAGTACCACCATAAATAAATAAATAATAAAATAAAAAATAAAACAGAGTCTCACTGAGTTGCAAAGGGCATCACTAAGTAGCCGAGGCTGTCCTCAAACTGTGATTCTCCTGTCTCAGCCTCCCAAATACTGGGATTATAAGCGTTCATCACCTCTCTTGGCAAAAAAAAAGTTTAACACCAGGTGTGGTGGTGCATCCTGTAATCTCAGTACTTGGGACGGTAAGACTGGAGGGGGCGCAGATTTGAGGCCAGTCTCAACAATATAGCAGGACCCTGTTTAAAAAAAAAAAAAAAAAAAGCCGGGCGTGGTGGCGCACGCTTGTAATCCCCGCGCTTGGGAGGCAGAGACAGGAGGATCGCGCAGGTTCGAAGCCAGCCGCGCGCGCTGGTTTAGGAGACCCTGTTTCCAAAATGAAAATGTAAAAAATAGGTCTGGGAGTGTAGCCCGGAGGTAGAAGGGCTTCCAGGAACCCCAGTATCACCAAAAAAAAAAAAAAAAAAAAAAAAGGCTGGGGATGTAGCTTGGAGATAGAATGCCCCTGGGTTCCATCCCCCATATTTCTAGAACTGAAGAGTGACTCAGGGGTCAGACTTGCTCTGATAATAATTTTTTTTTTTTTTTTTTTTTTGGTATTGGGGATTGCAGGGGCATTCTACTTCTGAGCTACACCCTTAGCCCAATTTTATTTCTTATTTAGAAACAAGGTCTCAGTAGATTACAAAGTTGCCAGGGCTGGTTTTGAACCTGCCATTCTCCTGTTTCAGCCTCCCAAGTACACTAGCCTGTGCCACCATGCCTGGCTCAATAACTTCCTCTTGAGAGCCCTCAGGGGTCCCACAAAAGCCACCTTGATCCCTTCCCAGGGCAGCTCCCCCAGACCCCCGCTCACAAAGGCTCCACGCCGTCTCACCACACCATCGCCCTGGACAAAGCTCCCGACGGTCCCACAGCGCGAGCCAGCGGAACCAGGTCAGGAGCTTCGTTTCTCCACGGTCACTCCAGACAACGGACTCCCCCGTGCACCACGTCCAGTCCCGGGTACTAAAGATACGGGATGAAGAGTCTAGCTGGGCCGGGTGTGCTGGCACACACCAGCAACTCCTGCTCTCGGGAGGCTGAGACAGGAAGGTTGCAGGTTCAAAGCCAGGTTCAGCTACTTAGCCCTCAGCAACTTCTCAAGATCCTCTTTCGAAATAATAAATACAAAGCTGGGTGTGGGGGCACATGCTCGTGATCCCAGGATTTGGGAGACCGAGCTAAGAGGATATCAGGTTCAAAGCCAGCCTCGGCAACTTAGCAACACTCCCAATAACCTAGTGAGACTCAGTTTCCAAATAATAAGCCGAGCATGGTGCTGCACACTTACAATCCCACTACTGAGAGCTAACACAAGAGGTTCACGGACAGACTCAGCTGCTTAGCGAGGCCCTCTACCACTTAGTGAGACCCTGTTTCAAAATAAAGAATAAAAAATCATGCTGGGGATGTAGCTTGGCAGTAGAATACCCCTGGGTTCTATCCCCAGTACCACAAAATAAATAATTAAGCCAGGCATGATGGTCCACTTTTGTAATCCCAGCACTTGGGAGGCTGAGACAGGAGGATAAAGGTTGGTGGACAGCCTCAGCTACTCAGTGAAGCCCTCTACAACTCAGACCCTGTTTCAAAATGAAGAATAAAAAATAAGGCTGGCGTTATAACTTGGAGGTAAAATGCCCCTGGGTTCCATCCCCAGTACCACACATAAAAAATATTATCATTATTATTTGTACTGGGGAAGTTGAGCCCAGAGACATTCTCCCTCTGAGCTACAGCCCCAACCGCATTTTACTTTTTGTTGTACTGGGGTGGAACCCAGGGGCCTTCTACCTCCAGGCTACACCCCCAGACCTAGTTTATATTTTACTTGGAAACAGGATCTTACTAAGTTACTGAGAGCTTCATTAAGTTGACGAGGCTGGCCTTGAACCTGCGATCCTCCTGTCTCAGCCTCCCAAGTGCTGGAATGACAGGCTTGCGCCAGAGCGCCTGACTGAGAGTTCGGCTGTGGACCACCCCCATATCCCTGGTAGAGGCGGCAGCCAGCCACGTTGGAGGCATGGTTCTGGGGCAGGTCGCTGCTGCCACCAGGAGCTGATGGTAAGCTCTCTCCTTCTTGCCTCTGCCTAGAGATAAATTCTGTTAGTATTCTAGGGTGTCTACTCTACCACAGAGCCTGGGCTTTACCATCTGACTAGGGAAATTGCCCCTGGGCCGGTCGTGGTTGTCACACACAACCCCAGCACTTGGAAGGCTGAGACAGGAGGATCGCAGTTCATGGCCAGCCTCAGCTACTTAGCAAGGCCCTTCACAACTCAGTGAGATCCTGTTTCAAAATTTAAAAAAGACTAAGAAAATAGGGCTGGGGTGTAGCTCGGAGGTATGTAAATGCCCTGGATTCCATCCATAGGACTGAAAAAAAAAAAATTAAGTTCAAGGGACCAGGGAAACACAAACAAAAGGCCCACTAAGCCGGGCGTGGTGGCGCAGGCTTGTAATCCCCAGCTTGGGAGGCGGAGACAAGAGGATCGTGCTGGTTCGGAGCCAGCCTCGCTGGCTTAAGAGACCCTGTTTCCAAATAAAAATATAAAATGGGTCTGGGAGTGTAGACCAGGGGTAGAAGGGTCTCCAGGATCCCCAGTACCAAAAAAAAAAAAAAAAAAAAAAAAAGGCCCAATAAACCCCAGCCCTATTTTTTTTTCTAAGTTATTGAGGCTGGCCTCAAAGCTGCCATCCTTCTGTCTCATCCTCCCAAGTACTGGATGGCAGTGTGGGCCACCACGCCTGGCTGTGTGTTACCTTTTATGAAGTACTTAAAATAGACTAGACGCCGGGCACGGTGGGCATGCTTGTCATCCCCGCGCTTGGAGGCAGAGACAGGAGGATCGCGCAGGTTTGAAGCCAGCCGCGCTGGCTTAAGAGACCCTGTTTCCAAATAAAAAAGTATAAAAAAAAATAGGTCTGGGAGTGTAACCCGGAGGTAGAAGGGTTTCCAGGAACCCCAGTACCACCAAAAAATAAATAAATAAAAATTAAAAAGTTAAAATTAAAATAAATAAAATAAATAAAAATAAAATAGTCTAGAGCCTGGCCAACCTTAAAGGGTCATTGATGAGGATGGACTACTTGCAGGCCACTGGCCAACATGCAGGTTTCCTGGGGGACGGGGCGGCCCAGGTGCCAGAGGTGTGGAAAGCAGGTCTTTGCAGGCGCTTGTCTCTGCGTGCCCGCCACAGCAAGTGTCCTGAGAGCACAGAGGCTCAGATGATGGGGAGGGAACCAGTGGACCAGCCTCAGTGCCCTGCAGGCTGAGGGCACCTGGGCTGCTGCGCCAGAAGAACCTCTGCTTTCTTCCACCCAGGCCCAGGACGTCCCCAGGCCCCCAGCAGGGGGCGAGCGGGAGCGCATCCTGCTCCAGGCTCAGCCGCTGCTCTGGCAGGGCGCTCCCGCTCGCTCTCTGCGCCAATAGGGCTCCTCCTGTGAACCCCAGACAAACAGAAGGCTCGGCAGGTGCCCGCTATTCCTTCAGGGGAGAAGTGGGGAGGAAAATGGATGTCACCGCCTGGCTAAAGCCAGCCTCTCCGGGCCTGGAGTGCAGCTGTAAGTAGACCAAGGCTGCCTTTTTTTTTTTTTTTTTTTAATGGTACTGAGGATGGAACCCAGCAGCATTCTTCCTCCGAGCTACACCTCCAGCCCTAGTTTTTATTCTTTGTTTTTTGGGTTTCTTTTGTGTGTGTGTCTGTGGCACTGGGGGTGGAACCCAGGGGTTTTTCTACCTCCAGGCTATACTCCCAGACCTATTTTATATTTTTGGAAACAGGGTCTCACTAAGTTGCTGAGAGCTTCACTCCATAGCTGAGGCTGGCTTCGAACCCGTGCGATCCTCCTGTCTCAGCCTCCCAAGTGCTGGGATTACAAACGTGCGCCACCACGCCTGGCTTTTTCTCACTGAGTTACAAAGGGCTTCACTCCAGTCTGCGCGCGGCAGACTGGCTCAATCAGGATGGCTGCTGAGTCCTTTCAGACCGAATTATCTCAGAAAGGTGGACAAAGGTTTAGGTGGTAGTTCTGCAGCCACTTATCTGCAGCGATTCTTTCCCTTTTATGAAATAAATTCCTTTAAGTTCCTGTTCACGGCGCGGGAAAGAATCTGACATGGACAAAAGCCTCTTGTGCGATTGACACTTTATTACAAGAACCCAGAAAATTTATATCCTTCACCAGTGAGATTAATAGTAAAAAAAAAAAAAAGAAAAAAAGAAATAAGTGTAATCATCATAAATCAATAGTGAAGGACATGTAAACAAAGTAAAAAAAAACTAGTCCGGGAATCCAGCCCCCTGTCCTTGAGCCCCCTGCCCTTGCATACAGGCAGCCCCAAAGGGCAAATTCCAGAAGACACAGTCACGCCCAGGGCTTGGAGAATACGGCCTCTCATGGAATCTCCTTTAACTTTTCAATCTCCTTTAACTTTTCGGAACTTTCCATTCCTAGGGCTTAGTCCATATGGCAGGCATGGGGAGATATGGCAGTCCAGGGGGATGCGATGGAGGTCTCCCAGGTTTCATCTGCATTACCTTCTAAAGTCTGAAAGCTTAAGCAAGCTCACAACACAGTTTAGCAGGTAGACACCAAAAAGTAACATGAAGTCTTTAGATTTAGTTGTCAGATGTACTTCTCTAGCTGCTGAGCACTTTTCCTCAAACGATAGGCTTATTAGAACCCTATTCCTCTTTTAATAATCCATTTTCCTATCACAGACCCTCTGCAACTTCCTTTTCTTTTCTGATTACCCTGATTCTCTCTTTCCCATTTGGGACAATCTTAGGATAAGCTCCTCTTCATACAAAAATGCTTTCTTATTCTCACCATATTCCCTTTCTTTCACACTTACACATTTATTATATCTGTCCTTTGTTCTGACATATCCATTTCTTAGTCACGTGGCACCTCCCTGTCTCGGGCAGCGCACATACTAGGTGTAAAGGTCAAGAATCTTCCTGGCCTTCGGCTCTATTGTATTGGGCAGTATTAGCTGCTCATCAACTAGGCTGCTTTGATGTCACACATGAAGTTTATCTTCTCTGTATCTAGGCTGGATCACAAGGAGAGGGGGTAAACAGAGGCACCGGTTGCCTCCCTTTTAGGGCTAATGGTTTCAGCTGACTCAATGCTTTTACTGTAAGTTAATGATTAGAATGAAGGTCAGAGATAGAGGGGAAATCTGTGTTTGTAATGGCTGCGACTGGAATGCTTCCGCAGCATCTGAATTCTGACTAGATTTTATTACCATTTGAGCAAAGCCGAGGGCGTTTAGAGGCTTAGACAAATTACTAGAGAATTTATTTCCCACAGACTCAGTTTCTCCCACAGTCCTGATCTTACATCACTGGAGCAATTCGTGTGGAAAGTTAAAAGAATCATTACCAAAAGAATAGTAGTCATGAAAGAATATCTAAGAGTGGGGGAGACAACACTTCCCCTCGGGGCTCCGCCTCCTTGAAGCCAGCCAATTTCCTGCGTGGGAAATTATCTTCACGCAGATGCCGAGGAGAAGAAAGTAATCTCGGCACACACACACACACACACACACACACACACACACACACACAGACCCTGCTTCTTCCTGGCAGTGTAACCCTGCTTGGTCACCATTTCCTCGTCTGTCAGAGATGACAGTAGTACCTGTCATCTGAGGTTATCTGAGGGCTCTCTGAGCTTGAGGGACAGTAGTGTCTCATAAACAGTAATTATTAGATAAGAATGGCTATTAGGTTCTCCAGAGCAAAGCCTGTGTATTTCCTTCTCCGCTGCCCCTCAATCCTTATTCCAATTCCCGGAGTGTAAATGTTCAGTGTGAGGGTGAGCACAGTAGAAGAATTTGAAAGGAAAAAAAAAAAAGTGGATTCAGTGTTGCCGAGCAGGTGGACATCAGAGCTACACTTGCTGGGCCCAGTGGTGCGCACACCTGTGATCCCAGTGCTTGGGAGGCTGAGACAGGAGGGTCGCAGGTTTGAGGCCAGTGTCTGAAACTTAGCGAAACCCTCATCAAGGAAATCCTTGATGAGGGACCAAGGGAAAGAAGCCAAGTGCGTTTCCCTAAGTGCTCCTTGCTGGGCTCGTCCCAGGACACAGAGCCCTTTATTGCTACCCTGGGTGTGGGTTGAAGTGTCCCCGCCCAAAGATACATGGGAGTCCTGACCCACAATACTTTAGAATGTGTCCTTAGCTGGAGACCGGGTGTTTACAGTCATAACAGTTTCAGTGCTTGGGAGGCTGAGATAGGAGGATTGCTCATGTTGGAGGTCAGCCTCAGCAACTTAGCGGGACCCTGTTTCAAAAATAAAATAGAAGCCGGGCGTGGTGGTGCACGCTTGTAATCCCAGCATTTGGGAGGCTGAGACAGGAGGATTGTACTTTGCAGCCAGCCTCAGCTTTTTAGTGAGGATCTTTGCAACTCAGTGAGACACTCAGTGAAACCTTGGTTAAAAATAAGAAAAAATAGGCCTGGGGGTGTAACTCAGAGGTAGAATGTCCCTGGCTTCCACCCCCAGTGATAGGTTGAAAAGAGAGTTAGGGGGTTTAGGGAGGAGGCAAAAATACCAACTGGGATATCAGAGACCGCTGTTTTATTCGGACCTGGCCCCTCTGGAGAGTCAGCTGGCCGGGGGAGGGGGGACCCGCAGATACCAGCAAAAGCCACGCCCTCTCGGCATCTGCATTATCGCAGTTCATAGGCAGAATCTCAAAGTGAGAAATAAGCCCCGAGAGAAGGTGTGGTCGCTGGCCAAAGGCATTTTCCACTTTTAGATATTCTTGCATAACTATTATTCTTCTAGTATTCTTTTAACTCTCTATACGAATTGCTCCGGTGATGTGAGATCAGGACTACGAAAGAAATTGAGTCCGTGGAAATAAATTCCCTAAAAATTTGTCTAAACGTCCTTGGCTCTGCTCAATAATAATGAAAAACTGGCCAGAACTCAGATGCTGTGATAAGCGTTCCAGCTGCAGCAATCACAAAGGGTCTCCGACCCTCATTCCTATCACTAACTTAGGTTAAGCCATTAACTCCGGTAAGGTAGCTCAGTTTAAGCTAACTCTGTTTACCCTTGAGATCCTGCCTAGAGGCAGAGAAGATAAAACCTTGTGTGTGACTTCGAAGCAATTTAGTTGATGAACAACTTAGTTGCCCAAATACAATAGAGCCAAGGAAAAAGATTGTTGACTTTTACGCCCAGTATGAGCATTCCCGGAGACAGAGAGACTGGCTGCATGGTTAGGAATGAATATGACAAAATAAAGGACAGACATTCTAAATATATATGTATGAAGGAAAGGAAATACCGTAAGAGTAAGAAAAGCATTTTTGCATGAGGAAGAGCTTATCATAAGAACGTCCCAACTGGGAAAGAAAGGAATTAGAAGGTTAGAAGCAGGTTGCAGAGGGTTTGTGACAGGGAAATGGATTATTAAAGATGAGTAGGCTTTTAATAGGCTTGTTGTCTAAAGAAGAGTGTTCAGCAGTTAAGGAAATACATCGGACAATTAAAACCAAGAACCTTGTGGTGTTGTTTGTGGTATTTTGTCTGCCAAACTGTGTTGTGAGTTTGCTTAAGCTTTCAGATTTAGAAGGTAAGATGCCAACACCTGAAGAAACCCTATCACATCCACCTGAATCACCACATCTCCCCACACTCGCTATATGAACTGAGCCCAAAAGATGGAAAGTTCCAAGAAAGTTAAAGAAGATTCCCCGAGAAGCCTCCAAGCCTTGGGCGTGCCTGTTTCTTTTGGGAGGTCGCCCTTTGGAACTGCTTATCTGCAAGACCTGGGAAAGAATCCGGAGCTAATCTCTCGAAGGCCAACAGCCAGCTGAAGGACTAGTTTTATTACCTTTGTTTACATGTCATTCACTATTATTTCACAGTGATTGCATTTACTCCCTTTTCTCTTATTATTAACTTTACTGGTGAAGGGTATAAATTTTGGGGGGTTTTTGTAATAAAGTGTCATTGGCTCAAGAAGCCTTTGTCCATGTCAGATTCTTTCTAGAGAGCGCCGTCACTAGGAACTCTTAGTTCCTAGAAGGGAAAGAATCGCTGCAGATACGAGGCTGCAGTACTTCACTCTAATCCTTCCCCATCTTTGCTGAGGTTTTCGACCGCGAGTGGACTCGCGCCCCAATTAGACTGAGCTGGTCTGCGACAGGGACCGATGGGCCACGCGTCTGGAGAGCTGCGCGTAGTCCTGATCGGCCGACCGAGGCATGTGGGGGATCAGAGGCACCGCTGATTTATAGGCATGCCGATTCTCTTGTGACATCCGGAGTCTCACGATGTTTGGAGTTTCGAGGCACCTGGAGTCTCGTGACCACTTCTGGCTTCCGGGGTTCCGCTGTGAGATCACGCGGGGGAGGGACCCAACTTATCATCCCGGCCTTTTGGTGATAATGGGTGGAGATTCAAATCTCAAACTACTTTTTGCTGTCATGTCGTAAGGGCGCCCCTTGGCCAGGAGAGGTCGGGTCCTCCAGAGGTGGGCAGGTGGGAGTATGGCTGCAGTGGAGTCGGAGGTTACCCTGGACAGCTTGGTGATATGCGTTCGAGGAGACTTTAACAGCCGAGGAGCTATTAAAACAAAGGCAAATCGTGAGAGCAGCGAGTGGGTTGGGGTCAGTCTGGTCAAATGGAAGCATGCTGTTGTGTCAGGAGCATCAGTGACGGATTTTAGGGAGTTTAATACTTACGGCTGTTTGGCATCTGGAGAGGGAGAGCATCATACTATGTGAACGAGTGGACCTGCTAAAATAAAAACATTAAAGAGAATTATGCCAAGAAAAACGAAGCTTAGTGGGCCCCAAAACCATGCAAGACAATTTGTCATGAGGCTGTTGTAGCGGAGCCCTTTGTAGACTCTGCTGAGCTTCAGGCAGAGCAATTTTGTCCCAAAAAAGAAGGCGTGTAGTGCGTGGGCAGGAGAGCTTGCCGTCAATCCCCTGTACTGAGATCGGAAAAGGAAAACTAGGACCTGAAAGGATGGAAGGACTGAGCACTCAACCAAAAAGTAGACTGGCTTACCCGCTGCCTGGAGAGCTACCCTGGGCTGGCAAGGAGGATGGAGGTTGAGGGATCCAGGAGCCATCAGTCTTCGCCCAGGCTGAGTAGGGCCAGTGGCGGGGACTGGTCTGGAAAGGCGGTCTCCCTGTGTTGAGGCACCTGGGCTCACCCTTTTCCAAGGGCACTGTTCCAGTGTCCCTCCTGGCCACATGCCAGGCATGGTCTGATTGGTGGGCTTGGCCTTGCCACACTTGAGCCAGGCTCCTGGAGGTAGTCGTCGTTGCTGTCCTCCACCCCTAGGTGGCGCTCCAGAGGGCTGAGCCACCATCGCCAGGGCAGCTACCAGGGATCTGCCTTTTGGCAAAGTCGGAGTGTACACTCCATCTCCGCCTGTTCCTCTCTGGAATTAAAACTTTAAATGCCATGTTAACCAAATCTCAGATAGCGTTTGAGGACCGTCTTCAGCCTCTCAATTTTTTTTTGAAAAGCCTCCTGAGTTGGTTCCTTAAGGGAGGAAGGCAGGGGGGGACAGAGTGGGTTAGAGTGGGAGGCTGTCCTGGGATAGGATGGTGACCGGGGCAGTGAGAGAACCTGTAAATCAGTGTCCGCAGAAAGCAGCGCCGACAAGCCAGCCCGGTCAGACTCTGGCATCCACGTATTGCCACAAAATGTGGACTGTGTCTGTGACTCAGCAAAATTGCAGGCTAGAGCAGGCCAAGATGGCGACTGCGTAACGTCACATGGTCACGACGGTGTAATGTCACAAGATGGCGACCAAGATGGCGACTGTGACGTCACCAGGGAGCGACTACACACCATCACAAAATGGCGGCTAGCAGGAAAATGGCAGCTGATGGGGAGAGCATTTGGAGGGACAGAATGCAGGGGGGAAAAAAACCTGGACATAGAGACTTCCGACCATTTACCAGACCGCTTACAAAAGTTCTTAACCATTCTTGGGCCACTGTAACTGTTAAGTTGGGTCCTGCACTCATGTGACTTTGTGTCACATGACCTCTGCAGGGCAAGGGAGGGGCTGAAACCCCCGCGAGAATTGGGCGTTCCCGCGAGTAAACCCCCATCTCGCGAGATGCATGCCTTGAAAAGGAGAGCCCACATCCTCAAGCTTCGGACAGGCGCGTGGGCCCCACGGTGCCTCGCCCTGATCCCCGGGAGAGCCGTGCCATTAAAACTTTACATGCCACGTGTACCGGACCTCTCTCGTGTTTTTCACACTCCGCCGTACTCACTTATTTTTATTTTACTCGCATTTAATTTTTTATTTTACTTATCATTTGGTGCCGAACCGGGAGAACCATGGGTCCCTCCCCATTTTTTTTTCTTTTTTTTCCTTTTTTCTCTTTTTATTTTTACTCTCTTTTTGAGCCCTGGACTCTCCGACCTGCCAGCAGCTCGATTGCGAGGTCCCACACCAGCGCTCCGCTTGCAGGCGTTGCTCCTGCCACTGCCGCCGCTGCCGCCCCATGCCTGCCTGGACCGTAAGCCTTCTTCCCCAGCCCCGCGCTCTCCAGGAGAGCCGGCGGCCTTCTTCCCGCCCCGGGCTCTGCTGAGAGTCCGCAGCCATCTTTCCAGCCCCGAGCTCTGCTGAGAGCTCGCGGCCATCTTTCCGGCCCCGCGCTCTGCTGAGAGCCGGGGGCCATCTTTCCGGCCCCGCGCTCTGCTGAGAGCCGGTGGCCATCTTTCTGATCCCGCACTCTGCTGAGAGTCTACGGCCATCATTCCAGCCCTGTGCTCTGCTGAGAGCCAGTGGCCATCTTTTCCTGCCCACGTGCTCTCTTCTGGAGTGCCGACGGCCATCTTCCACTGCCACCGCGGCCGCAGCCACCACTGCCGGGGCGTGCAGGCTCCGCCGGCCGCCAGGCTGCCAGTTCCACCCTCCCGGAGCCAGGCTCCTTGGGTGATGCTGGCACTTGCTCTGCCTGCCAACCGCCTGCGCGGGCCAGGACCTCTGCCTGCCGCTTGGACCTCCTAAAGCACCGTTCCAGCTTGGTTCTCCGGTCACCGCCGGGACCTCTGGCCGGTTTGCCCCACCCGCCCCGAGCCAGGCTCACTGGCGGTGCTCCTCGGGGCCCAGCCTCAGCATCTGGCGTGTGCCTGGAAGCCATTTTGTCTCCACGCCGCGGGCTCGGCAAGCCATGCCGCCTGCGCACCCCCACTGATCCCACCTGCGCCAGCCGCCAGTGCCGTCCACACCAGCCACCGGCATCCGCGCGCCCTGGCTCCACCGCGCCCCCAGCAGCTTCTCAGCGCTTCTGTCACAGCCAGCGCTGGCCGACATCACTATACTCCGGTAAACTGCCTCCTTCCCTTGGTTAGCGGGTTCCGGACTTGGGTCTTCCGGTCCACTGGGACCCCAAAATCCAAGCGCTTGGTGACCCATTGTCCCATGGTCCACTGGGACCACGCTGCGGATGACCAGGTCATCCTCCGGTTTTGAGAAGGAATGAAGACGTTCTTCCCTATCTCTTAACCTCCGTTTCCGAACGATTGAGCGGGGAAATCGGGGACGCCCATTTCCTGTTCTTCGTTTCCGCCCGCGAACCAATTATGGGGAGTCGAACCTTTATACTAGCAGATGCCCTGAGAGCCTGTCTGCCTTGATACGAGTTGGGAAATAGGTTGCGGTGGCCCAGGAACAGTTAGGAACTTTTCTAAGTGGTCTGGTATCCCTCCAAATGCTCTCCATCAGCTTCCATTTATTTTCCCGCCAGCTGCCATTTTGTGATGGCGCATAGTCGCTGCCTGGTGATGTCACAGTCGCCATCTTGGCCCGCGCCAGACTGCAATTTTGCTGGGCGGCCCGCGTGGGCGCGCCCTAGGTGCTGTGGGAAACGCCGGGCCGGGGCTGGGGCGACACCCTCTGCCCATGGGGAGTCTGCATTGCCATTCTTGCCGGACACCAGCCCCGGGACATGCTCTTTGTGAGTATAGGTCCGTCGCAGCTGACAGAACCTTAACATGGCATCTAAGTTTTAATTCCAGAGAGAAACAGGCGGAAATAGAGCGTACACTCCGACTTTGCCAAAAAGCAGATCCCTGGTAGCTGCCCTTCGACTGGCGGTGGCGGCTCGGCCCCCTGGAGCGCCACCTAGGTGTGGAGGACTGCAACAACAACTACCTCCAGGAGCCTGCCTGAAGTGGGGCAAAGCCACGCCTACCAATCAGACTGCTCGGCGTGTGGCCAGGAGGGCCACTGGAACAGTGCCCTTGGAAAAGGTTGAGCCCCAGGTGCCTCAACACAGGGGGAGCACCTTTCCAGACCAGGCCCCGCCGCTGGCCCTACTCTGCCTGGCTCCTGGATCCCTCAACCTCCATCCTCTTTGCCAGCTCAGGGTAGCTCTCCAGGTACTGAGTAAGCCAGTCTCCTTTTTGGTCGCCTGCTCAATCTCATGATTTGTTTTTTTCTTTAATAGCCCTTGCCTGTTCAAGCCTCCTCAAGAGCACATCACTAAGCTGTCCAGGGTAACCTCCAATTTGCACTGCAGCTATGCACCCACCTGCACCCCCTTCTGGGGGACTGGACTCCCGACTCCTCCCGGCCTGGGGCCCCTGACGTCGCCCCTTGACAGCAGGAAGAAGCTAGAGGGTCCAACGTCAACCATTATCCCTACCATCAAAAGGCCGGAATGTTAAGTTGGGTCCTGCACTCATGTGACTTTGTGTCACATGACCTCTGCAGGGCAAGGGAGGGGCTGAAACCCCCGCAAGAATTGGGCGTTCCCGCGAGTAAACCCTCATCTCGTGAGATGCATACCTTGAAAAGGAGAGCCCGCGTCCTCAAGCTTCGGACAGGCGCGGGCCCCACGGTGCCTCGCCCTGATCCCCGGGAGAGCCGTGCCATTAAAACTTTACATGCCATGTGTACCGGACCTCTCTCGTGTTTTTCACACTCCGCCGTACGCACATTATTTTTATTTTACTCACATTAATTTTTTATTTTACTTATCAGTAACCAATTGCCCAACTCGTATCAAGGTAGACAGGCGCTCAGGGCATCTGCTCGTTGAAAGGTTCGACTTCCCATAATTGGTTTGCGGGTGAAAACGAAGAACAGGAAACAGGCGTCCCCATTTTCCTGATCAATCGTTTGGAAACAGAGGTTAAGAAATAGGGAAGGACGTCTCCATCCTTCTCAAAAACCGGAAGATGACCTGGTCATCCAGAGAGTGGTCCCAGTGGACCGGGGGACAGTGGGTCACCAAGTGCTTGGATTTTGGGGTCCCAGTGGACAGGAAGACCCAAGTCCAGAACCCGCTAACCAAGGGAAGGAGAGGCAGCATACCGGAGTGAAGTGTTGCTGGCCAGCGCCGGCTGCAGCAGAAGCGCTGAGAAGCTGCTGGGGGCGCAGTGGAGCTGGGGCGTGCGGCACCTGTGCCTGGTGTGGGTGGCGCTGGCGGCTGATGGAAATGGAATCAAATGGTGGGGCGCAGGCGGCGTGGCTTGATGGGTCCGCGGTATGAAAACAAAATGGCTTCCAGGCCACAGCAGACGCTGAGGCCGGGTCCCGAGGAGCACCACCAGTGAGCCTGGCTCGGGGCGGGCAGAATGGAGCAGTAGCAGCGAGTGGAGCTACGCCTGCAAGTCAAGCCTGGCGTGGGTGACTGTGGCAGACGCCGAGGCCGGGCCATGCACCAGAGGTTCTGGTGGTGACCAGAGCCGAGCCAGAATGGTGGTTGTGGGAGGTCCAAGCGGCGGGTGGAGGTCCTGGCCCGCGCAGGCGGTTGGCAGGCAGAGCAGGCGCCAGCGGCTGTGGGGCATGCACCCCCAACGAGCCTGGCTCAGGACGCTTGGAACTGTCGGCATGGCAGCCAGCAGGGCCTGCAAGAGGCAGCGGGATTGGAGCCTGCACGCCACAGCTGCGGCGGATGGAGCCACACCTGCAAGCCGAGTGCCAGCGCAGGACCTCGCGGTCGAGCTGCTGGCAGGTCAGAGAGTCTGGGGCGCAAAGAGAGAGAAAAAAAGAGAAAAAAGGGGGGGATGAACCCTCAAAATTCTCCCGGGGTCGGAACCAGATGTTAGGTTGAAAATAGAGTTAGGGGGTTTAGGAGGGAGGTAAAAACACCAACTGGGTTATTCGGACCCGGCACTCTCCGGAGAGTCAGCCGGCCGGGGGGTGGAGGAAGGGACTGATGGGCCACGCGTCTGGAGAGTTACGCATAGTCCTGATTGGCTGGCTGAGTCACGTGGGGGATCGGAGGCACTGATGTATTATAGGCATGTTGATTCTCTCATGACATCCGGAGTCTTGCGATGTTTGAGGTCTTGAGGCACCTGGAGTCTCACAACCACTTCTGGCTTCCGGGGTTCCACTGTGAGGTCACGTGGGGAAGGGACCCATCTTATCACCCAGTAGCAAAACATAAAAAGTAAAAAATAAAGATAAAAGATAGCCGGGCGTGGTGGCGCACGCTTGTAATCCCCGCGCTTGGGAGGCGGAGACAGGAGGATCGCGCAGGTTCGAAGCCAGCCGTGCTGGCGTAAGAGACCCTGTTTTAAAAATATAAAATAGGTCTGGGAGTGTAGCCCGGAGGTAGAAGGGCTTCCAGGAACCCCAGTACCACCAAAAAAAAAAAAAAAAAAAGTAAAGATAAAAGATAGAAATAAAAAGGAGCCGGGGGTGGTGGCGCATGCTTGCAATCCCAGTACTTGGAGGCTGAGACGGGAGCATCACAGGTTTACAAACAGCCTCAGCTCCTTAAGCCCTCTGCAACTTGGTAAGAACTTGTTTCAAATAAAGAATAAAAACTAGGGCTGTGGGTGTAGCTTAGAAGAAGAATACCCTGGGTTCCATCTCAGTATCACAAAAAGAAAAAAAAAGAAGAAAAAAGAAAAAATAATAAAATATAGATCTGGGGTGTAGCTTAGAGGTATAATGCTCCTGGGTTCAATCCCTAGCTCCCCCAAAAGAAAGGAAGGAAGGAAGGAAGGAAGGAAGGAAGGAAGGAAGGAAGGAAGGAGGCTATTAGGATGAGCCTAATCCAGTATGACCAGTGTCTTTATAAGAAATATGGACATGGACAGAGACGCCCACAGGCGAGACCACTGGGAGTCAGGGTGAAGGTGGCATCTCCAGGTAAGGAGGGAGGCTGAAACTGACTCGGAGGGAGCCAACACTATCTAGGCCTCACCTCTACTCCCAGAGTGCCAGAGAATACTTTCTATCGTTTAGCCTCTGCCCAGTCTGTCTGTGATACTTTGTTACAGCATCCTAGCAAATTAACACAAGCTCTCCCAGGGTTCTGGTAACACCTCCCTGCCTTCCCTTCCGCTCTAGGGGTGCTCAAAAGCCCGGCTGTTCCCCTGGATGCCTCCGGGTCCCCTTAACCCTGTCCACACCTCCAGCCCTCCATTGAACTCTCTCCAGTTGTCCTTTTGAATGTGTGCCACGAGCTCCCTGACAGGCAGGCTTAAGAATATAATTATATTTCCCTGATAGACTTCACAGAACGACCACCAAAGTAAGAAACGGTTCTGTGGGCGTCCCACAGTTCTGTGCACAGTTGCTTGGGTCCGCTTCCAAACCAAGCTTCCCTTGTATTGCCATTTCTGTCTGTCCTTCTTCTCATTCTGCAGGACAGAGGGGAAGCGACTGAGGAGGTAGAAAGGAAGTAGGCAGGTAGGGAAGAGGCCTCGGTAGAAAAATACTTAATTTCCTGAGGGGCGATGAATACTAATTAACTTCCAAGGCTCCTAAAAGAGACCAGCCCTTCCAAGGTTCAGAGATAAGAATGACCAAAGCTTCACAAAACCATCTGTTTACTAATCAACAAACCCAGGAGACATCACTGGAGCAAGTCAGACACCCCTACTGAAAGGAGACCCCTCAAGGACATGCAAATACCCTATGCAGATTTTAAGAACTGCCTCCCAAACTTCAAGCAATAGAAGACATACAGGGATATATAAACCCCTAGAGCAGTCACCAGGACCGTTACCCACTCTGGGAACCCCTCCCCGTTGGGGAGCTTTTCTCTCTCTCTCTCGCAGGTCGCGTTGGCTTTGAGAGAAGGCGGGGTGCAATTGAAGGCACTTGGCCCGGGCTACACTCAGGTAGTGACCTGAAGGCCTCTGCTGGACATCAAGGCCAACCAGGGCCCCTAGGGGTGACCTGCACTTCCTTTCTGCCAGATAGCGTGGACTTTGGGAGAAAGCAGCTTGCAACTGAAGGCATTTGGCCCGGGCTACACTCAGGTAGTGACCTGAAGGCAGCTACTGGACACCAGAGCCCCGATAGCCCTTAGGGGTGTTCGGCCACTTTTTCCTATTCCCTGTTGCTTATAATAAACCTTTTACTCCCCTTCCTGCGGTCTGCAGATGTCATTCTTCGCTCATCGCAGACAAGAATCTGGTAAGGAAACGCCGTGTTTCTTCTCAAGAAACCCCATTTCACGACAGTGTAATACCGTGTGATGGTGACAGTCAAGGCAGGAATGTTGGGTGTGAGGACACACACGTCCTCAGAGCTAAGTGACCAGATTTCAAGTGTCAGAGAAACAACAGGGACGATCTCAGGGGCAATCTTCAAAGACCCTGTTCAAGACGAAAAAAAAAATTAGGGTTGAGGGTCTGGCTCCAGAGTAGAATGCCCCTGGGTTCAATCCCCAGTGCCACACACACACACACACAAAAGGTAAATGAGCTCAGGAGGAATGGGGTCTCTCAGACATTCCGACACTGCCCTCAAGGGGCCAAAAATACATTGGTCCATGCTTTCTGAAGAATTCACATTTATTTATTTATTTATTTATTTATTTATTTATTTATTTATTTATTTATTTTTGCGGTACCAGGGATGGAACCCAAGGGCATTGTATCTCTAAGCTACACCCCCAGTCCTATTTTTTTTTTTTAGTATTTTTATTTCTTGAAACCGGGTCTCACTGAGTTGCAAAGGGCCTCGCTAAGTAGCTGAGGCTGTCCGTGAACTGTGATTCTCTGGTCTCCACCTCCCAAATGCTGGGATGAGAAGCGTGCGCCACCATGCCTGGTGGTCCATGCTTTTTGAATTTTTTTTTTTTTCCTGTGGTACTGGGGATGGAACCCAGGGTATTCTATCTCTGAGCTACACTCCCAGTCCTTTTTGTTTTGAGACAAAATAGACAAAATAAAAGGGTCTCTCCAGGTGCCTGAAAGTCTTGCTACGGTGCTAAGGCTGGCCTCAAGCCTGCAATCTTCCGGTCTCAGCCTTCCAAGTACTGGGATGACAGGCATGGTCCACCACTCCTGGTGATCATTTATCCTTTAGATAAATATTTTGAGTACCTACTAAGCACCACACACTGCGTAGGTACTAAGGATACATCAAGGAAAACTTAGGGTCCCTACCCTCATAGAGTTTACTTTGGGGGCAGCTCTTTCTATTTCTTGCCATGAGCTCCCGGCGTCTTTGCTAAATCACCTAGGGTGCTCCTGAGTGGGCAGGATCTACTTTCTGTCCAGCTCTCCTGCTCCCAAGGTCAACTTAGGACACTGGGCCATGTACGGTGGCACCTGCCTGTCATCCCAGTACTAGGGAGGCTGAGACAGGAGGATGGCAGGTCCAAAGAAAGCCTCAGCAACTTATGAGACTCTTGTCTCAAAATAAAAAATAAAATAGGGCTGGGGGTACAGCTCAGTGGTAGGGCGCCCTGGGTTCATTTCAATTATTTGTGCGACACACGGAAAAAAGAGACATTGCGGGCGTGGTGGGCACACTTGTAATCCCAGCATTGGGGAGGCTGAGGTGGGAGGATTGCGGTTCGAGGACAGACTCAGCTACTACTTAGGCCCTTTGCAACTCAGTGAGACCTTGTTTCAAAAGAAAGAATAAAAAAAAATAGGGCTGGGGGTGTCACTTGGAGGTAAAACGCCCCTGGGTTCCATCCCCAGTACTAAAAAACAAACAAACAAACAAACAAACAAACAAAAAACCCGACAGGGCTGCCATCTTTCTAGGCCACCAAATGCTGTCCTGTTTCATAATATGCTCAGAAATGCTATCATACAGGTTCCAGGCAACAGATATTAATTATCTGAATTTCAAATTCGGCAGACCGACCTTTCCAGACTCACCCGGCCAGCCCTCTGGTCATTAGCAGCCTAGCCCCCGCCCACAGGTCCCAGGTCTGCGGTGTTTGCTCAATGGGTTTTCTCATTCAGGAATGCTCGCAGTCTCTTTTCTCGCCCATGGAAACCCCACGCATTTCCCAAGATCCCGCTCACAAGCGGCCTCCTCCCTGGTTGGCCTCAATCGCCCACTGCAGCCTCAGTGCTGGACCTGTGCGGAGCTAGCACTGCTCTCTGGGCCCCACTTCCCAGACCGTTTGTCCGTCTTCACTGCCCACAGACAGAGCCGGGCGTGGTGGTGCATGCTTGTAATCCCGGTCCTTGGGAGGCTGGGACAGGAGGGCCCTGGGCTCAAGGCCAGCCTCAGCTACTTGTGAGGCTGCTGACTCGCTACTTGGTGAGACTTGAAGGTAGAATGGCCCAGGGTTCAATCCCCAGTTTCACCAAACAAAAAAACAAAACATCCCAGATTGAACGCAGGACAGTGCCTTAGGTAGAGTCCCCGAGTGGCAGTCACTCATCTTAGTTTGCTTAAGGACATGCTCCAATGTCTGTACAACAAAATCATCTCCTGACCCATTTCTCAGAACATCTTCCAGTCTCCATGCACAATTATACTTCACAACAGAGCTGGTAAACAAGCCCAAACTAAGAACGGTTGGAACATTTGCAGAAATGTCAACAGGAAAACATCTCATAACGTGTGAAAAGTATATGAAATCCACATTTCAGTGCCAATAAATAGATCTTTGTGATCTTTCTTTCTTTTGGAGCATAGAGAGCCAGTACTTTCTTTTCTCTTCTCTTTTTTTCTTTTTCTTTTTTTCTTTTTTTTCGAGTTTGGGGATGGAACCCAGGGGCACTCAACCTCTGAGCTACACCCCCTGCCCTATTTTTTGTGGAGGGCCTCACTAAGTAGCTGAGACTGTCCGCAAACCATGATCCTCCTGTCTCAGCCTCCCGAATGCTGGGATCACAAATGTGCACCACCACGCCCGCTTTCTTTTGCATTCTAGCGCAGAACGGAGGGCTGGATCTTAGGGCCCACAGGACCTCCACGTTGACTCCGTGGCCCTCGTGGAAGCCACTTTGCAGATCTGGCTTCACATAAGGACTGCAAGATGGACTCACCGAATTGAGACCACCATCCTCTTTGAGTTTAATTTCTTTGCGGAATGGAGGTGATAACTATCTTGCTTTTAAGTTGTCATAAACATCAAATGAGCTGGCCATGGTGGTTCAAGCTTGTAATCCCAGCATTTGGGAGGCTGAGACAGGAGGATCACGGTTTGAGGCCAGCCCTAGCTACTTAGGCCCTCTGCAACTCAATGAGACCCTGTTTCAAAAATTAAGAATAACAGCCAGGCGTGGTGGCGCACACTTGTGATCCCAGCATTCGGGAGTCTGAGACAGCAAGATTGCAGGTTCGCAGACAGCCTCAGCTACTTAGTGAGGCCCTCTGCAACTCAGTGGGACCCTGTTTCAAAGTAAAGAATAAAAAATAGGGCTGGGGTGTAGCTCTGAGGTAGATTGTCCCTGGGTTCCATTCCCAGTACCGCAAAAAAGAAAAAAAAAAAATTCAAATGAGCTGATGCCTTTAGAAAAGTTAAAAAAATGTTTTATGTTTGTTTTTGTGGCACTAGAGATTGAATTTAAGGAGCCTTCCACCTCTAGGCTATACCCCCTGCTCTATTTTTTGTTTCTGGACACAGTCTCACTTAGTAGCTGAGGCTGGCTTGGAACCTGTCTCAGCCTCCCAAGTACTGAGATGACAGGCGTGTGCCACCACGCTCAGCTCTAAAAACCGTTTTACAAGGACGACTTTATCTCGTGCTGAAAAGATGATAAACAGTAAAAGGAGAGAACACTAAACATTTTAATTCTCTCCTGCCTCCTTTCTTTATAACTTTAAACTTGGAATTTTGAGACAAAATTCACTTTTAAAGATTTTTCTTTTACACGAATGGGTCACAGGTTTTTTTTCTTCAGCCTTCCTTTGGTTTGTTCCCACTTCCTTTTATTTCCCAGGCTAATTTCTTCTTTCATTTTCTTTATGGAGTGTCTTTTTCAGCTGGATGTGGTAGACAGCACCTTTAATCCTGTTTCGAAGTAAAAAGCTACTTAGTGAGGGCCTCTGCAACTTAGTGAGACTTTGTTTCAAAATAAGGAATAAAAAAATAGGGCTGGGGTATAGCTCGGAGGTAGAATACCCCTTGTTTCCATACCCAGTACCGCAATAAATAAATAAATAGAAAATAAAATCAATCAATCAATAATTAAAATAAAATAGGGACAGGGGTGTAGCTCAGAGGGAAACTGCCCTGATTTCAATCCTCAGTACCACCACCACCAAAAATAAATAAAAAATAAAATAAACTTGCCGGGCGTGGTGGCCCACCTTGTAATCCCAGTACTTAGGAGGCTGAGACAGGAGGATCGCAGGTTCGCGGCCAGACCCAGCAACTTGTGAGGCCCTCCCCGGCAATTCAGTGAGACCTTGTTACAAAATAAAGAATAAAAAGATAGGGCTGGGGGTGTAGCTCGGAGATAGAATGCCTCTGGGTTCCATCCCCAGTACCGCAAAAAAAAAACAAAAACAAAACCTTTTGGGGGGTTAATGGGGTCTCGCAGCAGCTCTGGGAGAGAACCTGATTACTCCATTTCCCAGGCCAGGACACTGAAGCCGGTGCCAGCTCCCCGCGCCCTCGGCGAACCCGCAGCGCCCACCGGCCCGCCTCGGCGCGCCCCGCCCGGGCGCAGGTGGTGGGCTCCGCGGCCATCGCGCAGGCGCGCGGCGGGGCCCGGGCGGGGGCGGGGCCGGGGCGGGGGCGGGGCCTGGCGCGGGGGCGGGGCCTGGGTGGGGGCGGGGCCCGGCGCGCGGCGGGGCCTGGGCGGGGGCGGGGCCTGGGCGGGGGCGGGGCCTGGGCGGGGGCGGGGCCTGGGCGGGGGCGGGGCCTGGGCGGGGCGGGGCCTGCGCGGACGCGGGTCGGGCCGCGGCGGGAGCCGAGTCGCCGCCACTCCAGTGCGCAGGCGCCTGGCGGTTACCGGTCTCGCCATGGAGCGGAAAGGTGAGCGGGGGAGCGGCCTCCGCCACGCGGGCCCGCGGCCGCCCGGGCGAGGCCCGAGGCCGCGCAGGCCGCGTCGCCTCGCCCGCCGGCCGCCGGCCCCGGGCCCGGGAGGGCGCCGCCCCGCCGCCCGCGCTCCCGCCGCCCCGCGGGCCCGGCCGCCTGGCCCGGCCTCGCCTCGTGCGGCCGGCGCGCGCTCATGCCCCTCTCTCCGCAGTGCTGGCGCTCCAGGCCCGCAAGAAGAGGACCAAGGCCAAGAAGGACAAAGCCCACCGGAAGTGAGTGGCCGCGATCGCCGCCGCGGCACGTGGCCCGCAGCCCGCCGGCCCGCGCGGCCGGGGTCCCGCCCGCGTCCTCCGTGCGCCCCGCCGCCCGCTCGGGCCCGCGCTGGCGGAGCTGCGGGCGCCTGGCCGGGCGCCTGGGCCGCGTCCAGCCCCGGGCAGCGTGCGGGACCGGCCAGGAGCGGGCCCCCCCCGGAAAGCCGCCCCGGCGGAGGGTCGGCAGCGGTGCCGCGCCTGAGAACTTGGTTGCAGAGGCTCTGCAGAATCAGCCTCCTCGGCCGGGTGTACCCCGGGGGAAGTGCCCCGTGCAGCCTTGAGTTTGGGCCGTGTCATTTCCCGCGCAGGTTCCCGCTGAAACGCCGCTTCCTGGCGGTGTGTGCCGGCCGCTGGCAAGGCCTCCAGAGGCCCTCCCGGGTTACCCGGCTGAATGACACGACCAGATAGAAGCGGTGGGTGTGTTGTTTAGGAGCCACTTGAATGTTTGTGGAGAGCGCCTATGACTCCGCTCTGGGACTTCTGGCTCCGTTTCTATGATCTGTCTTCTGTAATTTTTGTTTCGTAAGTACTTGATGACCTAGGTGTATGTGGGCATGTGTTTATTATTGATTACTCAAAACCAGTTTTTAATCCTAGCTTGATTAGCTAATGGAAAAAGCAAGGTGCTAACCTAGTTCTAGTACGCAGGAGGATTTTTTGGTTTGGTTTGCAGTACTAGGGATGGAACCCAGGGGCATCCTACCTCAGAGCTACACCTTCAACCCTGTCTTTTATTTTTTATTTTAAAACAGGGTCTCCCTGAGTTGCAAAGGGCCTAAGTATCTGAGGCTGTCAGCAAACCACTATCTTCCGGTCTCAGCCTCCCAAATGCTGGGATTACAAGCGTGTGCCACTACGCCCAGCTCTGCAGAAGAAATTTAAGTAACTTTTTTGTGTGTGCCTTAGTTTTTTTTTTTTTTTTTTTTTTTGCAGTACTGGGGATGGAAGCCAGGGGCATTCTACCTCCAAGCCACACCCCCAGCCCTATTTTTTTATTTTTTATCTTGAAACAGGGACTCACTGAGTTGCAGAGGACCTCACTAAGTAGCTGAGGCTGGCTGCGAACCTGTGCAGTCCTCCTGTCTCGACCTCCTGAATGCTGGGATTACAAGCGTGCGCCACCACGCCCGGCTTTGTGCCTTAGTTTTGATATTTCATGTGGAACTAATATGAATGTGGTGTAAAATATTTTCTACTGATGAAAGAAGATAGTGATTTTATCATTCCTTTTTCGTGTATGTAAGTCTTGTCTCTCAGGCCATCTCTCCTGGTCACTCATACCACTTAGAATTTAATCTTGTCATTAGTTCAAGTCAAACCTTAACTTGGAAGGTAATGTATAGAGCTGGTGATACTCATTACTTTAATTACGTGTAGACCATAGGCCTTCTTTCTAGAGCCAGACGTAGCTGCCTTGTTTCATGCTCTGCCTGGTCCTCCATGGTGGTGACCTGGAGTGGTTTGTTCTTGCTGTTTGTGCAGGTGCGGCTGGTTTACTGAATATTTCACTTCTCCCAGCTTTGACTCCCGAAGCTGTGGATGATTGCCCCCGTTCATTTGTAATCTCGAGATGCTGTATATACAAAGCATTATATAAAACACACACAAGACAACAGAACTCCACACACACTCGTGTGTGTTTATGTATGTGCATAGTGTTGCCTTCCTCCCCCCCTCGTTTCTTCAACCTTTCTTCAACCCAGGGCCACTCTACCTCCGAGCTACACCCTAGCGCTGTTTTTCTTTATTTGAAACAAGGTCTCAGAAGTGTCAGAGGGCCTCACTAAGTAGCAGCTGAGGCTGGCTGTGAACCTCTCATCTTAGCCTCTCCAGTACTGGGATTACAGGTGCGCACCACGCCCGGCTCTTTAGTCTTTGAAGTCGCTGAAATGTCTAACTACTTAAGCTGGTTGGAGAGCTTTGTCAGGCGTTTTGGAGCTCCACCCGCCTCAGGTAGTTTGACTGCTCTGTGTCCTTGGCTGTGCTCCTGACATCAGTGGTGGTGGTCGATCACAGGTTCGTGGCCAGCCTCAGCTACTTGGTGAGGCCTCCGCAACGGAGTGAGGCCCTGTTTGAAAAGAAAGAAGAAAAAATAGGGCTGAGTGTCTGATTGAGAGGCAGAATTGCCCCAGGGTTCCTTCCCCAGAACCTTAAAAGAAAGGGGCTCTAAGGAAAAAACATGCCGTAGAATTTGGTCTTTGAAGTGAGAGAATGTGGTATTGAATTCTGATTTTGCTACTTTTTATCAGTCTGACCTTAGAAAAATTAAAGAAATGTCTTTGTGTGTGCGTGCGTGTGTGTAGCACTGGGGATGGAACCCAGGGGCATTCTACCTCCAAGCTATACCTCCAGCTCTGTTTTGCTTTTGTTTTGAAACAGGGTCTCGCTAGGTTGCTGAGGCTTCACTACTTATCGAGGCTGCCCTGGAACCTGTGGTCCTCCTGTCTCAGCCTCCCGAGGCTTGAGGTCCCAGGCTTGCTGCTGGTGGCTGCCCCAGCAGAGCCCGCCGGTCCTGCCTCCCGGAGTGCTCTCTCTCCCTCTCTCTCTCTCTCGCTTGGGGGTCCCCTTTGGGTTCTTCCACTGTGCCCAGAGACTGGACTTCTGGGAATTTCCGTTGTCTTACTTGAACAGCTCCTTCTCCACCTCACTTTTTCAAACACTGCGCAGGTAGTGGAATTGACGTTGTTGATTGCTCCTCTAGAAAACTGTAACGGTAGACTTTGAAGCCAAGTCTGACATACCCCGTGGCCCTGCTTGCTTACTAACCACATCCCCATGACGCTGGCGCCTCAGAGTGAAAGGTGCCTAATGGGCGGCTACCCTCTTGGGACCTGATGTCTTATGTCTGTGAAAGAGTGCAGTGGCCCATTTCCTTCTTTCTGAGCATTCAGTTTTCAGTATGTCTAGCAATAGCTCAGTGCCTTACTATTTGTTACAAGGTTTTATAATTTTTGTGTGTGGTGCTGGGGATAAAACCCAGGGGCAATCTACCTTTGAGCTACACCCCCAGCCCTATTTTTTATTTTTATTTTGAAACAGGGTCTCACTTGGTTAATGAGAATCTCATTACTTGCTGAGGCTGTCCTCAAACCTGCGTTCCTCCTATCTTAGACTCCTAAGTACTGGATTACAAGTATGCACCGTCACACACGGCTTAAGGTTTTATAACTTAATAGTTTATTAATGCTTTTTTGGGTACTGGTTATGGAACTCAGGGGCATTCTATCTCTGAGCTATATCTTCAGCCCAATGTTTTATTCTTTTTTTTTTTTTTTTTTTTTGGTGGTACTGAGGGTGGAACTCAGGGGCTTTCCTCCGGGCTACGGTCCCAGACCTATTTTATACTTTATTTGGAAACAGGGTCTCACTAAGTTGCTGAGAGCCTCACTAAGTAGCTGAGACTGGCTTCGAACCTGTGGGATCCTCCTGTCTCAGCCTCCCAAGTGCTGGGATTACAAATGTGCGCCACCACGCCTGGCTCTATTTTTTTTATTCTTTGTTTTGAAACAAGAGTCTCACGAAATTGCAGAGGGCCTCACTTGTAGCTGAGGCTGACCCTGAACCTGTGATCCTTCTGTCTCAGCCTCCCAAGTACTGGGGTTACAGGTGTGTGACTCCAAGCCTGGTTTATTTATGCTTTGAGATTGTTTCTGTGGAACATAATTTCATAATGGATTCCCTAGCTAGTACTTTTATTTATTTTTTTTTTGGTACTGGGGATTGAACCCCAAGGGACATTCCACCTCTGCCCTATTTATTTATTTATTTTTTGGTGCTGGAGATTGAACCCTACCTCTTTTTTATTATTTTAATTTTTTTTTTTTTTTTTTTTTTTTTTGCGGTACTGGGGATGGAACCCTGGTGCCTTCTACTTCCAAGCTACATCCCCAGACCTATATTTTTATTCTTTATTTTGAAACAGGGTCTCACTGAGTTGCAGAGGATCGTACTAAGTAGCTGAGGCTGGCCACGAACCCAGATCCTCCTGTCTCAGTCTCTCAAATGCTGAGATTACAAGCATGCGCCACCACATCTGGCTACCACTACCCCTACTTTTTTTTTTTGTGTGTGTGTGTGTGTTACACAGCTTCCCAAATGCTGGGATTATAAGCGTGCACCACCACGCCCAGCTCGTATTTAATATTTTATTTTGAAACAGGTTCTCACTAAGTTGTCAAGGGTCTTGGTTGTGAGTGTGTGTGTGTGTGTTACCAGGGATTGAGTCTTGGTGTATGCTACCTCTGAGCTATACACCCATCCCTATTTGTTTTTGTTTTTTAATTTTGAAACAGTCTCACCAGGTTGATGAGAATTGCACTACTTGTTGAGGCTGACTTCCAGCCTGTGATCCTCCTGCCTCAGCCTTCCAAGTACTGGGATTACTGGAGTGCACTGCTGCACCCTGCCTGCCATGCCTAGTGATTTTATCACATAGCTTAGGAAGTTTGAGCAGTAACTCTCACTCTTTGCAGGAGCTGGAGAGGTCTCATTCTAACACTTCTGACCTGTGCAGCTCACCTGGGCAAGTGGCTGATTTACTTCCTAGTGTTCTGAAAATGTGAATTGTTAGGTTGAAAACTAAGGGGAAAGTGCTTACAATTCCTAATGCTTTTTTTTTTTTTTTTTTTTTTTGCGGGTGTGGTGATGGAACCCAGAGGCATTTGACCTCTGAGCTACAGCCCCTGGCCAATTTTTTATTCTTTATTTGAAACAGGGTCTCACTGAGTTGCAGAGGGCCTCACTAAGTAGCTGAGGCTGTCCGCGAACCGCGATCCTCCCGTCTCAGCCTCCCAAATGCTGGGATTACAGGTGTGCGCCACCATGCCTGGCTCTAGCCCTATTTTTTATTGCTTATTTATTTATTTTGGGGGGTACTGGGGCTGGAACCCAGAGGATTCTACCTCTGAGTGACACCCCCAGCCCTATTTTTTATTCTTTATTTTGAAACAGGGTCTCACTGTGTTGCAAAGGACTGGGTTTGAACCTGTGCAATCCTCCGTCTCAGCCTTAGGATTACAAGTGCCACCACACTGGGTTTATTGGTTATTTTGAAACAAGGTCTCACCAAGCTGTGGAGGGCCTGAGTAGCTGAGGATGGCTGCAGATCTGTGATCCTCCTGTCGCAGCCTCCAAGTACTGGGATATCAAGCATGCCCACTATGCCTGGCTTACGTGTGTGCCTTTTAAGACAAAAATGGGCTCGCTTGGTCTGCTTTCCCATAGCTGCATCGTCACGAATAATTTTCACAGCTTAAATGCTCCACTTGGGGCTGCTTGGGGCTGTTTCCGATTTTTAGTTAATTCACAGCCCAGCAGAAGAATCTTTCTGGTAAATCATTTCGCACACCAGCTGTTAGTTTTCAGGATAATTTCTCAGAAGTGATGCCACTTGGGATGTCCTGTTACGTCCTTTCTCTTTTGCTCCGGAGACAACCCTGGGCCTTCTGTTGAGCTGCGCCCCCAGCCCTTTTTTATTTTATTTTGAAACAGGGTCTTGCAAAGCTGCGGAGGTAACTGTTGAGCTAAAAGAGCTTGTTCTTTGGTCGCGCAGCGCAGTGCAGCCCTGCCCGCGCCAGCGCCTTGTGTTGTGAGCCTGGATCTGTCTTCAGCCGTGCCGACCGACCGGGCCGCCGAGCGAGCGCCGCGCCCCTCCTCGCGGAGAGAGAGGCTCCTCGTCTTTCATACAGCATTCATCGCTGTCAGGGACCGCGCACCGACTCGTTTGCGGGCGCCTCCTGTGTGTATATGTATATATCGGGTCCCCAAACCAGGAATGCTCATACTTGATTATTTGCGTGTAACACTTGATAAATTAAATTGTATTTTGATATCGTCAAACCCTAGCTCCAGTTCTAGGCTTTTTTCTTTTTTTATATTGAGCCCAGGAGGCGCTCTTGCAGCAAGCCGCGCTCCCAGCCCTCTCATTTCTTACATTAGGCGGGCCGTTGTCAGGCTGGCCTTGAACTGTCCTCCTGCCTGCCAGGTATCTGGGATCGCAGGCACGCGGCACGTCCAGCCAGGTCAGGATTCTGAGTCAGACGTAAGACTACTTGAGAATGTCCCAGAAGTTAATGTCCAGGAAAATTAGATGTGTAAAGGATTATGGCAGTTTGCAAAAGAAAGTATCTTTCAGGGAAAAGAGCCTGTCTATACAGACATATGTGCATATGGAAAAGGTGGGGGGGAGTCAGCGGCATTGCGCTTCCGTGTGTGGAGGTGGGTGCCGGGACTAAAACAGGATCTCATTAAATCTCTGCATCAGCTATAAGGCATGTAAGGATATAAGGGTGTCTAGAATGCAGGCTTGTTGTTGTTTTGGTGATAGTGGTGGTGGTGGTATTAGGGATTATTGAAGCCAGGGACGTTGTACCTCTGTGCTGTGCCCCCAGCCCTTTTTTTTCTCTCTCTCTTTTTTTTTTCCTCTTTTTTTTTTTTTTTTTTTTTTTGCTGTACTGGGGATGGAGCCCAGGGTCATTCTACCTCTGACCTACGCCCCCCTCCCCAGCCCAGTTTTTATTCTTTATTTTGAAACAGGGTCTCACTGATTTGCAAAGGGCCTAAGTAGTAGCTGAGGCTGTCTTCAACTAAGATCCTCCCATCTCAGCCTCCCAAATGCTGGGATTACGAGTGTGCACCACCACACCCGGCTCCCAGCCTTTTTTTAATTTGAAACAGGATCTCACCAGGTTGCCGAGAGTCTCCCTGCATTCCTGAAGCTGGTTTTGAACCTGCGATCCTCCTGTCTCAGTCTCCCAAACACTGGTTACAGGCATGTGCCATAATACCCAGCTGGGCTTATGATTTCTTTTTTCTTTTCTTTTTTTTTTTTTTTTTTCCCCAGTACTAGGGGTGAAATGTAAGGGAATTCCAATTCCAGCTACACCTTTAGCCCTATTCTTTATTTTTGAAACAGGGTCTCACTGAGTTGCAGAGGGCCTTACTAAGTAGCTGAGGCTGGCCACGAACCTGCAATCCTCCTATGCTGGGATTAAAAGTGTACCACTCTGCCCAGCCTGGGCTTATAATTTCTTTCTTCCTTTTTCTTTTCTTTCCTTTTTTCTTTTTGCGGTACTGGAGATGAAATCCAGGGGCATTCTACCTCCGAGCTACACCCTCAGCTCCAATTTTTATTCTTTATTTTGAAACGGTCTCACTGAGTTACAGAGGGCCTCACTAAGTAACTGAGGCTGTCTGCGAACCTCGATCCTTCTGTCTCAGCCTCCCAAATGCTGGGATTACAAGCGTGCGCCACCACCCCTGGCTGACTTCTGATTTCTTAAAGGAAATAAATAAGCAAGTGGGATTTTCTTTGGTTTCCTGTAACAAATGGTAACTGTAACTCCATGCTGTGTGACCCTCGGAACTAACACTGTTGCAGCTAACAGTGTTGGCTGTGGGCTGGTCCCTTGGGGACCATGAAGGAGCATAGGAGAGGCGCTCTCCCACTCCTCCTCTCTCCATCTGAATTCCTCCTCCTTGATAGACACCAGCCACGCTGAATGAGGGCTCCTTAATGACCTCATTTTAACTTGCTATTTGGACCCAAAGGTTAGGCTCCAACGTCTTGTATGTGGGGGGCTCAATTCAACTCATAACACAGACCCTAGAAGAATTCCCGTTCCCCAAAGAAGAAAGAAAAGGCTGAAGTTTACATGCAGGTTATGTTTCCAAGGCTCTTTTCCAGTCAGCTTTTCGTCCGTCTTCGCCGAGTCACTTCTGTGCCCTAAAACATCTTCAGTCAGTCTCCCCCCCTTTCTCTCTCTCTCTTTCTTTCGTGTGTGTGTGTGGTACTGGGGATGGACACCAGGGCATTGTACCTCCAAGCTACACCCCAGGCTCTTTTTAGTCTTTTTGTTTTTTGAAACAGGGCCTCGCTGAGTCGCAGAGGGCCTCGCTCAGGAGCTGAGGGCGTCCACGACCCAGATCCCCGGTCTCAGCCTCCCGAGTGCCGGGACGACAAGTGTGCGCCCCGCGCCGGCCTCCACATCAGCTCTTCCTCAGGAATCTCAGCTTTATGTCTGGAGCCACTTTGTTTTGTTATTTTTAATACTTTTGTTTATGTGGTACGAGGGATTGAACTCAGGGGCATTCTACCTCCAAGCTACATCCCCAGCCCTATATATATTAATTCTTTATCTTGAGATAGGACTAAGTGGCTTAGCCTGGCTGCTAACCTGCGATCCTCCCGTCTCGGACAGCTTGATTTTCTTTTTCTTTTCTTTCTTTCTTTCCTTTTCTTTTCTCTCCTTTTTTTTTGTGAGGCTGGAAACTGAATCCAGGGGCATTCTACCTCTGAGCTGTGTCCCTAGACCTGTTTTGTTTTCTTTTATTCTCTTTGGAAATGGTCTCACTAGGTCAACGAGTCACACTATATTTGCTGAGACTGTCCTTGAACCTGTGATCCTCTTGTCTTAGCCTCCCAGATACTAGGATTACAAGTGTGCACCACCAGGACCAGCCCGATTTCATTTCTTATTAGGAAACAGGGTCTCACTGGGTTGCTGAGAGCCTTGCTTAGTTGCCACGGCTGGCTTCCGACCTGTGATCCTCCTGTTCCAGCCTCCCAAGTGCTGAGATTACAAGCGTGCACCACTACACTGGGCTGGAACCACCACTTGGAATCATGGCTCCAGCTGTGGCGTCTCGTCTCCTGCGCACACGTCGCAGCCCTGTTTAAGAGGCAGGAGAGTGCTCTGCCCCTTCCTAACCACTTTATTCCCTGCCTTTCTCACAGCCTGACATTGTAGGAAATGTATTTTCTGGAAACTCGGTGGGATAAGGGTGTTTTGGGGTTTGGATTTTGGTATTGGTGATTGAAACAGCTACACCCTCGCCCCTTTTTATTTTTGTTTTGAAACGGTTTCGCCAGGTTGCTGACAGTCTGGCTAAGTAGCTAAGGCTGGCTGCGAACTTGTGCTCCTCCTGTCTCAGCCTCCCAAGTACTGGGATGACAGGTATGTGTGCCACTTCGCCTGTCTCGAGGCAGAAGATGTCTTAGACTAGGAGTTACTGAAAGTCCTGGAGCTTTTGGCAAACTGTAGAGCTGGGACTGGACCCAGTGCCCTGACTCCAGAGGCGCGGGCTGTGCCTGCAGGCCTCCGCACCTGTGCCTCCTGGCCCCGCTGTGACGGGCCTCCCCCGCGTGGAGTGATGGAGGCCTGGCTCCCTGCGCCCTGGTCCTCCTGTTCCACTGAGCGTGGTGGGGCTGCGGTGCCCTGGCTGCGGCTGAAGAGGAAAGGCTGTCTTGCTGTGTCCCTGTTGTAGGCACCTGAGAAGGGCACTGAGCAAAGTGTGGTTGTCCTAGTGACATTTTTATTCTGGAGGAAAGATAATAAAATGCACAGTGCTGGAGAAAGATGGCAGAGATGCAGGTGCCAGAGGGCAGGGCAGACTGCTGTTCATGCAGGCAGCCAGGTGGAGCATGCCAACATAGATCCGAGGTGGAAGTGGAAGGAGGTGGGGCTGGGTCCATGAAAGTCCTGTCATTAAGGCATTATGGGTCATCGAGAGAAAACTGCTTGGGTATAGAGGTTGCCTAATATTTGCCTTTCCATATATTGTCAGTCCTGTGGTTTCCTGCTAGGCACAGTGGCTTGTGCACCTCTGATTCCAGTACTTGAGTACTGAGTACCAAGCCTCGAGACAGGATGGCAAGTTTAGCAAGGCCCTCAGCAACTTAGAGAAACCCTGCTTTAAAATAGAGTAGAGGATAGAATGGTAGAATCCCCTTGGGTCCAATCTTTTGGGGATGTAGCTTGGAGGTAGAGCGTACCTAAGTACAAATAAAAGCCGGCTTCCTGTGGGCACCTAGGTCCCGGGATGAGGCGATCACCAGCGGTGCCCTCTGGTGGCTGCTTGTGATGCCTGTGGGAGTGAGCTTCCCACAAGATAAGCAGGCTTCCCAAGCCCGCGTCCCAGCCCAGCGGCCAGGTGGGAAAGCAAGTGTGAGCTGCCCTGGATCAAGTTAAGGACATCTGAGCCATCCTCGCTGGCTTAAGAGACCCTGTTTCCAAATAAAAAATATAAAAAAATTGGTCTGGGAGTGAAGCCCAGAGATAAAAGGGCTTCCAGGAACCCCAGTACCACACACACACAAAAAAAAGACATCGTGTCTCTTACTGTCCCGTAGACGCCCCTTATATCCGCAGCACCACTGTGGAGCCAGCCCAGGACTGGGGAGGTTTGCAGGATTGAGGACAGCCTCAGCAAGTTATCGAGGCCCTTAGCAACTTGGTGGTACCCCTTTTTCTTTTCTCTCTCTCTCTCTCTTTTTTTTTTGCAGTCCTGGGGATGGAACCCAGGGGCATTCTACCTCCGAACTACACCCCCCAGCCCTATATTTCATTCTTTGTTTTGAAACAGGGTCTGCGTTGCAAAGGGCCTTACTAAGTAGCTGAGGCTGTCCGTGAACTGCGATTCTCCTGTCTCAGCCTCCCGAATGCTGGGATGACAAGCATGTGCCACCACCCCCAGCGGTGATACCCTTTTTCAAAATCAAAAATAAAATAGGGCTGGGGGTGTAGTTCAGAAGTCCCCAGTACCAAAGAAGAGCGGTGTGCAGAAGGATGCTGGCAGCGGGCCTCCTCAGCCTTGGCCGGGCCTGCCCCTGCGCTGCAGTCCCAGACGAGGTGAGAGTGTGTGTGGCTGGTGCCCTCCTCAGCCTGGCATGCAGCACATCCTTTGGCTTTGCCGTCCCCGCGTGCAGGAAGTCTCAGGTGGCCTTTCTTTCAGCTCAGAACTTGCTGACTTTAAGAGCTGGGTAGTGCTCCAGGGTGTGGCCACCATTCTCCAGCCGTCGGCTTGCCTGTGCACAGGGGTTCACATCTCGTAGTGTTCCGAGGCGCCCCCATGGCGGGTGGGCAAGCATGCTGCTGTGCTGGGCGCCGCCCGTTCCCCCTCCCCCCGCAGGACAGCGCCGCGCCTTCCTGGAGCCAGCGGGTCAGCCCCTTTTCCCTGTAGGATGTGTGATTAAACTTGGCTCCCTGACATGAAAAAGCCTGCCTCGAGCCGGGCGTGGTGGCGCACGCTTGTCATCCCCGCGCTTGGGAGGCTGAGACAGGAGGATCCCGCAGGCTCAAAGCCAGCCTCAGCTACTTAGTGAGGCTCTCAGCAACTTAGTGAGACCCTGTTTCCAAATAAAATATATACATAAAAAAAGAAATGTCTGGGAGTATAGCCCGGAGGTAGAACGCCTCTGGGTTCCACCCCCAGTACCACCCCCTCCCCCCAAAAAAAAGGCCTGCCTCGGTATTTTAATTTATCTAATTTTGAGTTTGAACATTTTTTTCAGAGTCTGAGGATCACTTTATCTTTGTGACTTGTCTGTTCCCCACTCAACTTTATTTTGAAAAATTAAAAATATGTGAGCAAGAGGAAAAAATAGTATAACAAATTCTTTCCTGTATTTACTAATTGCTGGCGTTTTACCATATTTTCTTCCCCCTATATATACATTTGGAGTATACAGTTTGATGAGTTTTCATCAATGTATGCTTTAATAAAAATCTGTAATACAAAGTACAAAACAGTTGGCAGAAATTTTCCTGCACTCCTGTGCAGTCTGTCATTCCTGACGCCTCTGGTCCCAGGCAGTGATGGGACTGCTTATGACCTTACACAGTAATGTGCATTTTCTAGAATTGAATGTAAATGTCACACACACAGTGTGTTTTATTCATTTATTGCAGCACTGGGGATGGAACCCAGGGGCATTCTACCTCCGAGCTACATCACCAGCCCAATTTTTAGTCTTTTATTTTTGAAACGGTATCACTGAGTTGCCAAGGCCTCAGCGTGTAGCTGAGACTGTCCACAAAGCACGATCCTTCTGTCTGAGCCTCATGAATGCTGGGATTACAAGCGTGTGCCACCGCGCTTGGCTTATTTTTATTTTGAAGCAGGGTCTGGCTAGGTTGATGAGTCTCACGACTTGCTGAGTCTGCCCTTGAGCCTGGATCCTCCTGTCTCAGCCTCCTAAGTAATGGAGTCACAGAGTATGTCATCGCACGCAGCTGAAATTGCTTTTTCATTGTTTTCATTATTTTATTTAATAGTTAAAGCATGTCCATGTTTCTAGATAGCTTCCTTAGCTCTGCCCTGTTCCCACCTACTGCCTAAAGGCAACCTTGTATTCATTTCTGGCTTATATCTTTGTAGAAATAAGTGTGATTTTTCCATCTCTCTTAAGTTGAAGGTAGCAGTTGAACTATGTAGGCATTGTTTGTACAATGTAGAAAAGCACCACTAAGAGCTTTTCCTCCCGAGAAGCCCCTGAAATCACATCAGATGGGTTCTGGAGATCTCTTTCATTCTTTTTCTCTGTGGGTTCCCAGGTATTTTCAAGTTCTTATTTAAAAGAGACCCCGCCCCTTGGAAATTGTAGTTGATAACCGTGGTGGGTGTTGGTGGCGCAGCCAAGGGGCGAGGGCGCCTGTATGGAGAAGCGGCCTGTCCTGGGGCAGGTGCTCAGCCAGAACTCCCCGTCTCCTCCAAGCAGCTGTCCACTCGGTGCAGCTGCAGGTGTGCCCACCCTGAATTGCAGGCCTGGCCATCCTTGGAGAGTCTTGGTTCTCCATGAGATCGTCAGAGTTCAGAAAGTTACTGTTTGGAATTGAAAAGAAAATGGATACACATTGTTAATAGAGTACAACTGTGAAGCACATCTTAGCAAGATGTATCAAAAAGCAAATCACCCGGCATTGTGTGCTGGGGGGAATTGTTTTACTGATACATGTGCACCAGGGCCATGCTAGTAACTGGCATGAAGGAGGCGTGCCCGGAGAACAGGCTGCTGCGTGGAGTTAGGAAGCCCTCCTCCATCTCTCAAGAGGGAGGCGCCTCTATAGCCGGAACACTGTTAAAAATGTTTCTAGAAGAAAACCTTGAACATGGCTTTATTGCTAACCATTGTTTATAAACTAGTGTGGGCCCTGCTCAGTAGCAGGCCGGCAATCCAGGACTTGGGAGGCTGAGACAGGAGAGTCACCAACCTCAGCAATTTAATGAGGCCCTCTAGCAGGACCCTGTCCCCAAATAAAAAATAGGGGTGTGGGTGTAGCTTAGAGGTAGAATTCCCCTGGACTCCATCCCCAGCACCATGAAAAGCAAACAAAAAATAAAAATATATGTATGAGAGCCGGGCATGGTGGCGCATGCTTGTAATCCCAGTACATGGGAGGCTGAGATGGGAGGATCACGGGTTAGCAGACAGTCTCAGCTACCTGGTAAGGCCCTCTATAACAACATAGTGAGACCTGTTTTCAAAATAAACAATAAAAAATAGGGCTGGGGATGTAGCTCAGAGGTAGAATGCCCCTGGGTTTAATCCTGGGTACTACTGGGGAAAAAAAGTGTGTGTGTGTGTATGTGTGTGTGTAATATGTATGAGTGTGTGTGTGTGTGTGTGTGTGTGTGTGTGTAATATGTATGAGTCTCTCCTATCCAACATATTTGGGATCAGAAATAGTTCAGGTTTCAGAGTTTTCAGTTAGGAATATTGGTACCTTTTTTTTGGCACTGGGGATGGAACCCAGGGGCATTTTACCTCTGAGCTACCCCCCCCCCAGCCCTGTTGTTTGACACAGGGTCTCACTGAGTGGCAAAGGGCCTCAGTAAGTAGTTTGAGGCTGTCCACAAACTGCGATCCTCCCGTCTCAGTCCCCTGAATGCTGGGAGCATGCGCCCCATGCCCGGCTTGTACTGTCTTTATTGTTGGACATCTTTGAGCCCGGGTGCTCCAGAAGGCCCTGCCAGCCTTCAGAACATCTCAGATTAGCAGTCTCAGCCTGTGATGAACAGCTCAAGAACTAAGATGCTTCAGGAGCCTCGCTGCTTTATTTGTTCTGAAAGTTAAGCTAAATGACAGCCCATGTTGGTTAACTGGTGTCCTGAAGCTTACGGGCCTTTTTTCTTTTTTGGTGGTATTAAGGATTGAACTCGGGCATTCTACCTCCAAGCTATACTCCCAGTCCTATTTTATGTTTAATTTTGAAACAGGATGTCACTAACTTGTACAGGGCCTAAGTTGCTGAGGCTGTTCTTGAACCTGTGATCCTTCTGTCTCAGCCTCCAAAGTCCTGGGATTATAAGTGTATGCCTTCAGGCCTGGCCATAAAGTTTACCTTACCTTACCTTAAAAATCCAGCTATACAGCCGGGCGTGGTGGGCACGCTTGTAATCCCCGCGCTTGGGAGGCGGAGACAGGAGGATCGCGCTGGTTCGGAGCCAGCCGGCTTAAGAGACCCTGTTTCCACATAAAAAAGTTTAAAAAAATAGGTCTGGTAGTGTAGCCCGTGGGAGTGTAGCCTGGAGGTAGAAGGGCTTCCAGGAACCCCAGTACCACCAAAAAAAAAAAAAAAAAAAAAAATCCAGCTATACATTAGTTCCTTTGATTTATTGCTACTTAAATTCATTGAGATCACATAGGGGATTGAACCCAGGGGCATTCTACCTCTGAGCTATATCCCCAGCCCTATTTTACTTTTTCTTTTTTTCTGGGGATAGAACCCAGGGGCATTCTACCTTTGAGCTATCCCACCAGCCCTATTTTTTATTTTTATCTTTTTGTTGTTGTTGTTGTTGTTGTTGTTGTTGTACTGGAGAGTCTGGGAGCCCTTCTACCTCAAGGCTACACTCCCAGACCTATTTTTTTTTAATATATTTTTATTTGGAAACAGGGTCTCTTAAGCTAGCTTCAAACCTGCACGATCTTCCTGTCTCTGCCTGCCAAGCGCAGGGATTACAAGTGTGCCCTGCAACACCCAGCTTTTATTCTTTACTTTGAAACAGTTTCACTGAGTTGCAAAGGGCCTTACTAAGTAGCTGAGGCTGGCTGTGAACTGTGATCCTCCTATCTCAGCCTCCCGAATGCTGGGATTACCAGCGTGCGTCACCATTCCCGGCTTTTTATTTTTCAACAGGGTGTCATTAAATTGTAGAGGCTGTCCTTGAACCTGTGTGTTTCAGCCTCCTGAGTAGCTAGAGTTACAGGCATGCCCCAAGCTAAAATGCCGTACTTTTTATGGTGATCACCCAAATATGTTGGGTGAGGGAGACTTGTACACATTACACACATACACACACACACCCCTTTACTTTTTTTTTTTTTTTTACAGTACCCAGATTGGCACCCAGGGGCATTCTACCTCCGAGCAGCACCCCCAGCCCTATTTTTTTTTTCTTTATTTTGACACAGGGCCTCACTAAGTTGCAGAGGGCCTTGCGTGGCTGAGGCTGGCCCCGAACCTGTGATTCTCCTGGTGATTATGAGTGTATTTGCACAGAAGGGTTCTTGGTCCGTTCTTGTATTTGGTGCTGGGTTTTACTGTCTTGGGTGTTTGGTGATGAGATAGAGGAGAAGCTCTGAAGGAAAGAGGAGATGCCAGAAGTGAAATCTGAGCTGAGAGGGTCAAGAGGCGCTCGGACTAGGTTGGGTTTTGTTATCTCTGTTCACACTTGAGAGTTGGGGTGTGTGAGAGACAGACCCAGGACCGGACCCATGGGCTTTCTACCACCGACCCCCACACACGCTGGCTCTGGGTCTCGCTAAGTTACCCTGAGCTGCCTTGGACCCTGCGACTCTCCAGCAACTGGCCCTGGGCACTGGTGGAGGACCCAGGGGCATTCTCCCTCTGCCTGGAACAGGCACTGCATGGCTGGGGCTGCCCGCAACCACAGTCCTCCCTTCTGATTCCCAAGCACTGGGATTTTTAAGCGTGCACCACCGAGTTCAGCTAAAGATCAATATAATAGAATGAGAATTAAGATTTCTTTTCCTGTAATGACTAAAAGGAGCACGAGGCAGGCGCAGGAACATGTCTGTGGTGCTGAAAGCGTGCGTGGCCACATGAGAGGTCAACACCTGAGAAGGCTCGTCCTCGTCCAGATTCGGTTGCCCCTAGGACAACGGTTCCCCGGCGTTTCTCTATTTCACATGTTCTTTTTACAAATGGGGGAAGGTTTTGACCCCTTTCTAGCAGGCCAGGCTTAGGGAAATACTCTAAGTATACAATAAAGATTATCCAAAGACGCTCGATGCCTAAAAATTAGAAATAAGTTCGGTGTCCAGTTGGGTGGAATGTGCCCAAGGAAAGTGGTGGTTCTTGAGAGACAGTTAAAACTTGACGCTGCACCGCACGTTCTCACTGGAATCGGAGAAGTGGGAAGGGAAGCAAGCTGGTTGGTGGAATAGGTGATTGTTTTTTCTTTTTTTGTGTCCTGGGGTGGAACCCAGGGGCTTTCTACCTCTGGGCTCCACTCCCAGACCTATTTTATATTTTATTTGGAAACAGGGTCTCACTCAGTAGCTGAGGCTGGCTTCAAACCCGTGCGATCCTACTGTCTCAGCCTCCCAAGTGCTGGGATACAAGCGTGCGCCACCACGCCCAGCTATTATGTGATATTTTTATAAAGGTACAACAAAATATTGGAAGAAAGTCCAGTAGCTTTTTGTGTGTTTGGATATTAAGATTCAAATCAGTTTTCTCTTTGTCCTTTTACCTATTTTCCAGCTCTTAGTTGTCAGTGGTGTTTATGTACCAACATTAAAAAGTTGCATTTTTGTAGCATATGGCAAAAGTCCAGCTGATGTTTTCCTTACTGCCATGGGGTGGTGCTTGGGCCTAAGGATTTGGCTGGGAGGAGGCTTGATAAGGATGCGTTGTCCTGTCCTGCAGTGAGCGCTGTGTCTCTTCTAGATCCGAAGCCCAGCACAGAGGCTCCGCTCCCCACTCCGAGAGCGACCTGCCAGAGCAGGAGGAAGAGATTCTGGGGTCGGACGACGACGAGCAGGAGGACCCCAGTGACTACTGCAAAGGTGCGCCTGCGGGAGGGGCCATGCCGAGCGCCAGCGCAGAGCAGCGCCAGGCTTCTGCCCTTGTGCTTCTCCGCTCACATGGGACATAGTGTTGGCAATCTAATTTAATATGAAATCTTGAGTTATTTCTCTTAAAAAGCATGGTACCTATTTACCTGAGAGACTATCTGTTTAATTTGTTAAACGGAAAAGCTGTCTGCAGTGCTCTACCAAAATTAACCAATTGTAAAATATTTTGGTAAAAAGATATTGAGGTTTGTGGCCACCCCAGCTAGTGAGGCCCTCTGCAACTTAGTGACACCCTGTTTCAAAAATAAAGATAAAAGATAAAAAAATAGGGCAGGGGGTGTAACTCAGAGGTCGAATGCCCCTGGGTTCCACCTCCAGACCTGGGGGAAAAAAAAAAAAAAATATATATATATATATATATATATATATATATATATATATAAAACAATAAAATAAAAATAAAGACTAAAAATAGGGCTTGGGGTATAGCTTGGAGGTAGACTGCCCCTGGGTTCCATCCCCATAACTGCCCTCAAAAACCAGTGTTTTCATGTCTTTTCTTGTGGTGGTAGCTCCTTAGGTAAGTTAACCTGGAATTACACACACTGAGCCTGTCTTCAGCTTGTCAGCTATCTTATAAAAGCTTCTTGGTGAGACTTTCCAGAATCCTGGAGGTAGGAAAGTAAAGTGGAATACATAGTGTTATCTAGGAAAAGAACTTGGTCCAGATTTTCAGCAAGCAAAGATAGGTGTTAAAATACCTGGATTCCTGCCACTTTGGGCAACTTTTTCTGACCTTTTTGTTTGTTTGTCTGGAGAAGTAAATCCTTTCCTGTTTTCTATTTTTCAGCTAAATTAATAGAACTTATTCTTCTCTTTTTTAATAAGCTTCCTGAGGCTGCAACCCTAGGGTGATCTGTGTGTTTAAATACATTTTGGGTTTGAGAGGCAAGTATATTATGCATAATATTTTTGTTTGAGGGTGAGGTTCTTCTGAAGCACATCCCTTGTTCCGTCAGTTAATTAATTTGGTTCTGGGAATGGAACCCAGAGGCATTCCATCTCTGAGCTGGATCCCCAGCCCTATTTTATTTTTTATTTGGAAGCAGCGTCTCTGTTAGGGTGCCAAGTCTCACTACTTGCTAAGGCGTTTGAGCCCGCAGTCCTCCCGAGTGCCGGGGTCCCGGGCCTGCGCCCTGCGCCTGGCCGCTTGTTCAGTTTAAACCCTAGCCATTGAGGTTATTTCTGGTGACGTGGGTTCAGTGGTACAGGTGGCTTATGTCTATTAGGATGTTCTTCTGTTGATTTTATAGAGAAACTTCCTGTTTGACAAAAGAGATGGGTGTTAAGATGGGATGAAAGATACCTTATTTTTGCTCTGTTTCTCTTCCTGGTTCTTACCATGTTCCTGTTGTTTCTTCCAGGAGGTTATCATCTTGTGAAAATCGGTGATCTCTTCAATGGCAGATACCATGTGATCCGAAAGTTGGGCTGGGGACACTTCTCAACAGTATGGTTATCATGGGACATCCAGTAAGTTTTAATGGTCCTACAAAAAGGTTAATTAGAGCCGGGCGTGGTGGCACACACCTGTGATTCCAATATTTGGAAGGCTGAGACGGGATCACAGCTTCAAGACCAGGCCCCCCCAACTTAGGCCCTCAGCAACCTAGTGAGACCTTGTTTCAAATTAAAAAAAGGGCTGGGAGTAGAGCTTGGAGGTAGGATGCCTCTGGGTTCAATCCCAGGACTACAAAAAGAAAAACAAGAATCAATCAGATGATGCACTGTGTTTTTGTCTGGTTTCCCAGAGATGCTCTGGGCTTCAGTCGACCTCTAAACGGGTTTCTTTTTTTCGTGGTTTTTTTTTTTTTTTTTTTTTTTTTTTTTTTTTGGTGGTACTGGGGGTGGAACCCAGAGGCTTTCTACCTCCGGGCTATACTCCCAGACCTATTTTATATTTTATTTGGAAACAGGGTCTCACTAAGTAGCTGAGGTTGGCTTGAACCTGCGGGATCCTCCTGTCTCAGCCTCCCAAGCGCGGGGATTACAAGCTTGCGCCACCACGCCCAGCTTTAAACGGGTTTCTTGATTAGAATGTTGTTGAAAGTTAATCTTTAGGTTCTTGGACAAATGACATTCCTGTCATGAGGAATCAGTACTGTAGCTGTCTGGCCTCCCCACCTTAGAAGCAAGGTTGGATTGCATTAGCATCAGTAAGGCTTTGGAGCTTCGGAATCCAAGACTGCCAGCATCCGGTGATATGTGAATGCACAGATCACTTCTTCAAGGTGTTACCTACATGTGGATCACAGGCAACAAACTTCTGTGGCCGAATATTTACCAGGCGTGTGCCGTTCATCTCTGACAAGACAGTAACTGCTGCCTGTGCAGTTCACTGGTTCATGTACCTTCGTGGTTTTCCTGTTTTCATCCAGGTGGCCCTCCGGGGCTTCCCAGCCTCGTTGTGGCTCTCGCCACGCAGGCCTGTGCGCGCCCCGGTGCGTGCTCCGCTCTCCTCCTCAGCCCCGCTTGGATTCAGGGAGATACTCGGAAGGTGGACTTCTTTTTTCCTTTGTGGTGCTGGGATGGAACCAGGGGCATTCTGCCTCCGAGCTACACTGCTTGTCCTCTATTTTTTATTCTTTATTTTGAAACAGGGTCTCACTAAGTTATGGAGGGAGGGCCTCACTGAGTAGTTGAGGTTGGCCGCTGTTCTGTCTCAGCTCCCAAGTACTAGGACTACAAGCGTGCACCACCCTGCCTAGCTAAGAGATGGGGTTTTGCTTTTTTTTGTACTGGGGATAAAACCCAAGGGCATGCTATCTCCAAGCTACACCTCCAGCCCTACTTTTTATTCTTTTTTTTTTTTTTTTTTTTTTTTTTTTGGTGGTACTGGGGTTCCTGGAAGCCCATCTACCTCTGGGCTATACTCCCAGACCTATTTTTTTTTTTAATATTTTGAAACAGAGTCTTGTAAGCCAGCGCGGCTGGCTTCGAACCTGCGCAATCCTCCTGTCTCCGCCTCCCAAGCGCGGGGATTACAAGCGTGCGCCACCACGCCCGGCTTATTCTTTATTTTGAAACAGAGTCTCACTGAGTTGCAGAGGGCCTCACTAACTAGCTGAGGCTAGCCTTGAACCATGATTTTCCTGAATCAGCCTCCCAAATGCTGGGATTACACACATACCACCAGGCCTGGCTTAAGAAGTGGATTCTAACACTGAGAAGACACTCAGTGACCAAGATGGTCTGAGAGCAGATTCTTTTTCCTATAAATGAAGTCTGAGCCGTAGAGACGCTTCGTCCAGCTCCAGGGAGACAGGAGATCGCATTTACAGTTGCTCGGTGTCGTCCATTGAAAACCCAACCTCAGTTTCCAAAGCAAGGGCAGGATGTTCGGTCTTACGTGCGTCTGTTTGTTTCTCAGAGGGAAGAAGTTTGTGGCGATGAAAGTGGTTAAGAGTGCTGAACATTACACCGAGACAGCGCTAGATGAGATCCGGCTGCTGAGATCGGTGAGTACGGCACGGCACCCGGGAAGCTTCGCCAGGACAGTCCCTTAGGGTGTGCAGACGCTGGCCCCTGAGCGTGGCCCCTCTGGGCGGCGGCGTCTGAGGACCCCACGGGAGCACCCAGCCATAGCAGGGTGCACAGGAGGCTGGGTTGGAGTTCTCCGCGGGCGTACAAGCGCTCCTCCGGATTTTGCAGATCACACTGGGGCGCTTTTTATGTGCCAGGGAGCACTGCGTAAATGTGCTTCTCTGCACTGGTTAACAGAGTTAGGCATGGTGCTCACCTGTCATCCCAGTATTTGAGAGGCTGAGACAGGAGGGTCGTGGTTCAGAGCCAGCCTCAGCAATTTAATGAGGCCCTCCCTCCCCGGTGTGGTGAGACCGTTTCAAAATAAAAAATAGGGCTAGGTGTGTAGTTCAGAGATAGAATGCTTCTATCTTCAGTACCACACACCAAAAAACGGTTATAAAAACATGTATTATAAAATAAATATTGTGTCACTAATTCCATTTACACCTGGAAACTTAGGTAAATTTATCCAAAGATTATTTTCAGTTTTGGATACACTAGGAAGAAGTCAGTGTTGTGAACGGTAGGTTTGGCCCATCTTTATCCCACTGTGTCTTCCAACTTTTTTTTCCTTCTGAGCTTTAGGTGTTTCGTTCATAAGTACAAGTGCTGGGCCGGGAGTTGCTTAGCAGTGCTCTTGACAGCGCCAGTTCTGACCAGCTAAGGAGCATGTGCCAGAAAGCAACTCTGCTGCTCTCCACGAGGCCGTTTCCAATGAGAGAGTCCATGTGACTGTGGCCTGCAAGGCCTCATTAACTCCTTAGCTTGGTACCCAGCGTAGACTGGAGGCTGTGCTCTGATTACCACGGTGGCTGAATTAGAAAAATGCTATATGGGTTATTAGGGGCTCTTTTCTTCCCTCCCTCCCTCCCTCCCTTCTTTCTTTCTTTTCTTTTCTTTTCTTTTCTTTTCTTTTCTTTTCTTTTCTCTTCTTTTCTTTCTGTACTAGCAATGGAACCCAGGCATTCTAACTCCAAGCTAAATCCCCAGCCCTATTTTTTATTCTTTTGCAGAGGGCCTCACTAAGTAGCTGAGGCTGGCTTTGAACCTGGATCCTCCTGTCTCAGCCTTTCCAGTACTGAGGTTCCACGCCTGGCTAGGAGCTCTTTGTTGAAGCCACGGCACTCTTCTCTACCATTTGGCTCTTTCCCGTGCTTTCTCTTTTGCTAAATATAGCCTCTTCCCCGTACAGGTTCGCAATTCAGACCCCAGTGACCCAAACAGAGAAATGGTCGTTCAGCTGCTCGATGACTTTAAGATCTCTGGAGTTAACGGAACACGTATCCTTTTAAGAATGTTTCCTTAAGAAACCATAAAAGTGAGTATATCCAAGATAAAGGAATTGGATTTGTACAAATAGGACTGGTGTCTTTTCTGGGTAAATTGTAACAAAGTGACCTTTCTTGTACTGTGCTGAACACCTATCTGAGTGATACCTACTTCTAGTTCAAGACCTTGATTTAGTCTCTGCCCCCTTTCCCTCCACAAGTTAAAAGCAAAATAAAAGAAACACTTAGAAATTAGCATTGTACACCGGCCATGGTGGCACATGTACACTTCTAATCCTAGTACATCCCAGTACATGGGAGGCTGAGACAGGAGGATCACAGGTTTGTGGTCAGACTCATCAATGTAGTGAGACCTTACATTGTTTCAAATTTTAAAACATAGGGCTGGAGTGTAGCTCAGAGGTAGAATGTCCCTGGGTTCAATCCTCAGTACTACCAGCCAAGAAAACAAAACAAGTAGCTTTGCCTTACTAAATATAGTTTCTATGATTTTTACCAGTTAGCATAGAAAGTGTGTGTGAGACACACACACACACACACACACACACACCCCAGATTGAACCCAGGGGCATTCTGAATACCTCCAAACTATACCCCCATACCTTTTTTTTTTTTTTTTTTTACTTATTTTGCAGTACTGACGATGGGAACCAAGGGGTCTCTTAAGCCAGCGCGGCTGGCTTCGAACCTGCATGATCCTCCTGTCTCAGCCTGTCTCCACCTCCCAAGCGCAGGGATTACAAGTGTGCACCACCATGCCTGGCGACCCCCAGCCCTAGTTTTTATTGTGAAACAGCGTCTCACTGAGTTGCAGAGGGCCTCACTCAGGAGCTGCGGCTGTCCGTGAACCGTGATCCTTCTGTCTCAGCCTCCCGAATGCTGGGATGACAAGCGCGCCCACCACGCCGGCTCCTTGGCTGGTCTCTAGTAAGTTAGCAAGCTAGCCAGCACCAGTCAGTGCAGCGGGCCGCGCACGGGCAGTGCAGCAGCTGCACTCTTAGGAGCTGTCTTGGTCTGCAGAACGACAGGCAGAGTGAAGTAGCACCGTGCTCCAGTGGGGACTAAAATCACCTGTCCTCTGTTTAAGACCCCAAGATTCCGGACGTGGCGGCGCACACTCGCAGTCCCAGTCTCGAGAGGCTGAGGCAGGTGTACCACAGGTTGGAGCCTCACTCGGCAACCTAGTGAGACCCTGTTTCCAAATAAGGTCAGTCGGGGAGACATAGGCCCCTGGTTCAGTCCCCACGACCACACACACACACACACACACACACACACACACACACACACACACACTCCTACACGGGATGTTACGAGAGTTATTAGATCCTGCCTCCTAGCACTTAGTGCTGCAGTGTTTTTCATTGTGCTGAATTGCTTTACTAAATTTGGGGAAATTACAAGTAAAAGGTGTAGAAATTATCTATGTACTGCCCTCAGTAATATGAAATGCTCGACCCTGACCGAGAAGGCTTGGGAGGAGACAGGAGGGTCTGGGTTCACGGCCAGCCTCAGCTGCTTAGTGTAGCTCCCGGCAACTTAGACCCTGTTTCAAAATAAAGAATATCAATCAGGCTGGGGGTGTGGCTCAGAGGTAGAATGCCCCTGGGTTCAACCCCTGCACGGCGGGGGGGGGGGGGATAAACACACACACACACACACACACACACACAGTAGTATAGTAGTTGTGTGTGGTGGCTCATGCCTGTAATCTCAGTACTTGGGAGGCTGAGGCAAGAGGATCATGGGTTCAAGGCCAGCAAGACTTTTGTTAAAAACTAAAACAACAGCAGGACTGTGGGTAGAGGTGCAGTGCCCCTGTTGAATCCGCAGTCCCGAGAGGCACAGAGACAGGAATTAAGCAGGGTCCCCGCCCACACCCTGTGTTCAGGGTTAATGGGCTGTGCCCGCCACCTGTGTGCCGCGGCTCTTGTCCGCCGGCAGGGGGCGCTGTTCAGCCTCCTGTTTGTGTGCGTGGAGCTCTTATACTACAGCAGAACGGCCTCTGGGTGGCTTAGTTGCCGTAGCCCTCAGTTGAAACTGCCTCACTCTGCTCCCCTGGGGTGAAGAAAGGTGGGTTAAGGGACAGCTGCCTGTGCTGAGGACAGTAAGTGACAACGGTCTCCGCAGCACAGGCAGCTGAGCCTTTGGTAGGGCGTCCTTTACTAGTCTCCTGTGCGCGAGCACGGCCTTGGGCGAGACCCACTGCACCACAGGATAATAAGGAGGAGACCGGCCGGGCATGGGGCGCATGCTTGAATCTCAGCATTCCGAGGCTGAGACGGGAGGCTCGCTCGCAGTTTGTACACAGCCTCAGCTACTTAGCGAGGCCCTCCGCAACTACGAGACCACTTCCAAGTAAATAGTACAAATAGGACTGGGGCGTAGCTCACAGGTAGAATATCCCGGGTTCCATTTCCAGGTCCACAAAACAAAAGCCTTGGAGACTTGTGTATTTTGTTTTTTTTGTTTTTTTGGTACTGGGGGTGGAACCCAGGGGCTTTCTACCTCTGGGCCACACTCCCAGCCCTATTTTATACTTTATTTGGAAACAGGGTCTCACTAAATTGCTGAGAGCCTCCCTAAGTAGCTGAGGCTGGCTTCGAACCTGTGCGATCCTCCTGTCTCAGCCTCCCAAGCGCGGGGATGACAAGCGTGCACCATGCCCGGCTTAGACTTGTGATTTTTAAATGATGTGTAAAACAAAATGTGGCCATGATGAGCAGAGGCGCAGCAGTAGGAGCTTCCCGTTGCCGTGTTGACCGCACGGCTTACCGCGGGCTTTGAGTCAGGCCCGACGTCCCCCTCACCTCACCTGCGGGCTCCTCGGGCTCCTCGGGAGCGTCGCAGACACACGGACTGCTGTCGCCCCGGCCTCGCTTCTCCTCATCGACTGCCGGCTGCAGAACCCCTGGGTGTGTGGCTCCCTGCCGGCCTCCCCTCGGGTGTGCTGAGAACCTGCTCGGCCTGCTTTTGTCTTGCTTGGTGAGGTCTTGGTGTGGCTTGCTCCGTGTCTGTCTGGGGCGTCCCCTCCCTGCTGCTGCGGCGCCTGTCCCGGGTCCCTCGGCTCTGCCCACTCTTGGTCTCCCTTCCTCCTGTCTCCAGGCCCAGTGTGTCCAGCCCACTGCCCTAGCTTCAGGTTGATTTTTAGAAGTTACCAACTAGTTTTCCAAATGGCTGGTCCATTTTACACGTGTACCAGCATGGTGGGAGAGTTTATTTTGCTTTCTCACCCGTGTTGGTGATGTTATTCTGCATTTTTTTTAAACTTTCCATGATAATTTTTTGGGGGTACTGAAGGCTGAACCTGGGGGCATTCTGCCTCTGAGCTATGCCCCCAGCCCGATTTTATTTTATTTTTTTGAAACAGGTCTCCCTCCTTCTGAGCAGGTATCCTTGCTGAGAGGATTCCTACTTCTACCCTTACCTTTTGGCACAGCAAGGTGTTCAAGCTCACCCCATGTTTTCCCGGTGAATGCCTTTGCATATGGCCAGGTTTTGTTCAGTGGAGAATGCTATTTCAAGCAAATCCCACCTCCCGACTTGCCAGAATGTGGAGGCCCTGTGGGCCAGAAGGCGGTCACCTGCCGCGGCGCCTGCTGCTGGCGCTCTGTGTTCAGGACTGCGTTCGTCCTGAGCGGAGCGGAGGGTGGTGGTGCGTTGTCCGAGGCGTGCTGAGGCCGGGGCACAGCTCGGGCTAGCTGCTTGTCCAGCACGCCCAGGGCCCTGTGTTCAGCCCCAGCGCAGAGAAGAACACAGCTAGCACAGGTGCTTGCTCGGAAGTGCTTTGCCTGAGCCCCCTGGACCGCAGGGACCGTGTGTCACTGTCTGCACCGGGGAGGGGGTTTGCACTTTTCTTTTTACAGCTGAGGTTTTCTTTTTTCTTTTTTTTTTCTTTTCACTACTGGGGATGGAACCCAGGGCGTTCTACCTTCAAGCTACAACCCCAGCCCTGTTTTTATTCTTTATTTTTAAACAAGGTCCTACTAAGTTGCAAAGGGCCTCACTAAGAAGCTGAGGCTGGCTGCGAAGCTATGATCCTCCTGTCTCAGCCTCCCAAGTACTGGGACTACAAGCGTGCACCACCCCGCCCGGCTACCACCGTTTTTTTTTGCGTGTGTGTGTGGTACTGGGGAGCCCAGGGATGTTCTGCCTCCAAGCTACACACTCAGCCCTATTTTTGATGGGTATGCTTTTCAATCAACCAGCCTCTGTCCTGTTTTCTGTTTCATAGATGTTTTCATTTACTGAGGCATTAGACCTTGGAGTTTCAGAATATTGACAGCTGTGTAGTTTTTCAGACAAGCTCCATAAATTTTTATACTAAAAACCAAAATGTAGCCAGATGTGGTGGCACATGCTTATAATCCCAGCACTCTGAAGCCTAAGATAGGAGCAATATAGGTTGGCCTACATCCTCAGCAACTTAGACCTTATCTCAACATAAAAAATAAGCTAGGGGATAGGGCTGGAGTCCCAGAGCTAGGGGATAGAGTGGGGGATTCGGTGCCCCTGGATTGAATCCCCAGTAGCACCAAAAAAAAAAAAAAAAAAAGAGCTACCAAGTGTGGTGGGGTGACCCCGTGTCCCACGGCCCGCCTCCTTCCTCTCGAGCCTCCTGTTCTGCCTTAACGAGCGTCCAGACATCTGCATGGTGTTTGAAGTCCTGGGGCACCACCTGCTCAAGTGGATCATCAAGTCCAACTACCAGGGGCTGCCGCTGCCGTGCGTCCGAGCCATCATCCGGCAAGTACGTGGCTCTGTCCTTGCTGTGCGGGCTGAGTTAGGCTTAGGACTCCGGAGTGCTGGAGGAATTGCTCAAAGGAGGGTTTGTACGAGGTGTCTGACTTTGGAAAGTGGAGCCCTTATCCCAGTTTCTGGCTCTTAAATAGTGTGTGTTTATTTTATTTATTTTATTTTTGGTGGTACTGAGGTTCCTGGAAGCCCTTCTACCTCCGGGCTACCCTCCCAGACCTATTTTATATTTATTTTTATTTTTGGAAACAGGCTCTCTTAAGCCAGCCCAGCTGGCTTCGAAGCTGCGCGATCCTCCTGTCTCTGCCTCCCAAGTGCGGGAATTACAAGCGTGCGCCACCACACCCGGCTTATTTTTATTTTTATTTTTTTGCGATTCTGGAGGTGGAACCCAGGGGCATTTGACCTCCAAGCTGCACCCCCCTGCCCTGTTTTTTATTCTTTATTTTGAAACCGGGTCTCACTGAGTTGCAGAGGGCGTAAGTAGCTGAGACTGTCCGCGGACCGCGATCCTTCAGTCTCAGCCCCCCAAATGCTGGGATTACAAGCGTGCGCCACCACCACGCCTGGCTAGTAACAATATATTGATATGGAATTGCTTTGTTAAATTAGTACCATCTCTATACAACATACATGGGCATTTTGTGCTTTTCTGAATACCATTAGAGAGCTGGGCATGGTGGTGGGCACGCTTGTAATCCCAGCATTCGGGAGGCTGAGACAGGAGGATCGTGGTTCACAGCCAGCCTCAGCTACTTAGTGAGGACCTTTGCAACTCAGTGACACTCAGTGACAACTCAGTATTATTAAAGAATAAATACCATTAGATATACAGTATAGAATTTTTATCACCAAAAAAACTATTAAGCCAGGCATGTTGGTGCACACTTTTAATCCCAGCGGTTTGGAGACAAGCAGTAGGATTGCAGGATTGCAGCCGGCCTCAACTACTTAGTGAGGCCCTCTGCAGTTTAGTGAGACAAGGTTTCCAAGTAGACACTGACTGGGACTTGAATGCCCCCAGGTCCTCTATCCAGTGTGGTAGGGGAGACCACTAATAGTACATGTCATGGCTCTTTACCTGTGGTGACGATACCTGAAAGGCTGAGACAGGAGGATTGCCAGCCTCGGCAGCATAGTGAGACTCTGTTTCAAAATAAAAGTAGGGCTGGGGATGTAGTTTGGAGGTAGACCTCCCCTGGGTTCAATTTCCAGGACCACTAAAAAAGAAAAGGGTAAGTGGAGAGAAACAAGCTCCATACACTGAGGGGCAAATGGTTCCTCTGGACAGGTGGACTGTGAAGAGCTCCCAGCCGGGAAACTAGAGGCTTTGTTTTCTCCTCAGCGAGGAGATTCACATTGAAGTCATCCAGGTCTGCCACCGGCGGCTCAGTGCATTGAGGGTGCTTTCGACATTTTGTCTTTGTAATGGACCCAGTTAAAGAGTACCTCTAAACAGAAGTAGATTTGTAAAACTCGGAAGTGTATCTTCCTGGGAAACTTGCCTTGTATGCTAACAAAAACGTTTATTCTTTGTAGGAAATGCTATTGTAAGCCGGGCGTGGCGGCGCACATTTGTAATCCCAGTGCTTGGGAGGCTGAGACAGGAGGGTCTGGGTTTCTGGACAGCCTCTGCTACGTAGTGAGACCCTGTTTCAAAATAAAGAATAAAAATAGGGCTGGGGTGGAGCTCAGAGGTAGAGTGCCTCAGGGTTCCATCCCTAGTATCGCAAAAAAGAAAGAAAGAAAGAAAGAAAGAAAGAAAGAAAGAAAGAAGCAAGCTGACAGTGGAATTTGGAGGTAGAATGCCCCTGGCTTCACTCCCCAGCACCACAAAAATGGGAAGAAAGATATTGTGTTGGACCTATTTATTTATTTATTTATTTATTTATTTATTTTTGTACTACTGGGGATGGAACTTGGGGATTCTGGCTCTGATCTACACCCCCTGCCCTGTTTTTTATTCTTTATTTTGAAACAGGGCCTCTCACTGAGTTGCAGAGGGCCTCACTAAGGAGCTGAGGCTGGCCGTGAACCGCGATCCTCCTGTCTCAGCCTCCCGAATGCTTGAGATAACAAGCGTGCACCACCATGCATGCCCAGCTTCTGTTTATTTATTTTGGAAAATCCTGTGGTTTCTCCTTGTCTTGAACGGCCTGGCTTGGCTTACAGTCTGCTGTGTGCCACGCAGGTGCTGCAGGGCCTGGACTACCTACATACTAAGTGCCGCATCATCCACACCGACATCAAGCCAGAAAACATCCTGCTGTCCGTGAACGAGCAGTACGTCCGCAGGCTGGCTGCAGAGGCCAGCGAGTGGCAGCGGGCCGGGGCCCCCCCACCTTCGGGGTCTGCAGGTACCCCCACCCCAGGCATACCTCCTCCCTCCACCACCACCCCCTGCCTCAAAGTCTGTGGGTCTACTTCTGAGGGACACCCCCAGTCTTTTTTTTTTTTTTTTTTTTTTTTTCTTTTGTGGGTCTGGGGATGGAGCCCAGGGGCGTTCGACCTCCAAGCTACACCCCCTGCCCTATTTTTTCTTCTTTATTTTGAAGCCGGGTCTCACTGAGTTGCAGAGGGCCTCACTAAGTAGCTGAGGCTGCCTGCGAACCGCGGTCCTCTGGTCTCAGCCTCCTGAATGCTTGGATTACAAGCGTGCGCCACCATGCCCGGCTACCCCCAGTCCTTTTTATTTTATTTATTTACTTATTTTTGCGGAACTAGAGATGGAACCTGGGACATTCTACCTCCGAGCTACACCCCCAGTCCTATTTTTTATTATTATTTTGAAACAGGGTCTCACTAAGTAGCTGAGGGTAGCCATGAACCTGCAGTCCTCCTGTCTCAGCCTCCCAAGTACTGGGGTGACAGGCACATGCCACTGTGCCTGGCTATTTTGTGTGCATTATTTGCTTTTTTTAAAAGTAAAGTGATGCTGGGCATGGTTGTGCACGCTTGTAATCCCTGCGCTTGGAAGTCTGAGACAGGTGGATTGCACAGATTCGAAGCCAGCCTCAGCTACTTTAAAAATACAAAATAGGCCAAGCGTGGTGGCGCACGCTTGTCATCCCCGCGCTTGGGAGGCAGAGACAAGAGGATCATGCTGGTTCGAAGCCAGCCTCACTGGCTTAGGAGACCCTGTTTCCAAATCAAAATATAAAATAGGTCTGGGGGGTGTACACCGGAGGTAGAAGGGCTTCCAGGAACCTCAGTACCACCAAAAACAAAACAAAAAAAACTAAATAGGTCTGGGAGTATAGTCTGGAGGTAGAAAAACCCCTGGGTTCCACTCCCAGTACCACCAAAAAGAAAAGGTAAAGTGGTGTGGACTCATAGCCGCCTCGTGAGGAGCGGCCCCACGTACAGGAGAGCCCTTCCCGAGTCTCGTGAGGAGCGGCCCCACGCACAGGAGAGCCCCTCCCGAGTCTCGCCTGCGGGTGCTGGAAGTCTTAACTGGCCTTCTTTCCTTTTCAGTCAGTACCGCCCCACAGCCTAAACCAGTAAGTACAAGGGTTCGTGTTCAGCCTGGCCTGTGGCTGCGGGGTGGGTTCTTGGGTTACGATGCTTGCTGCTTAGGGTTTGACCAGAGGAGACAGCCCTGTGCCCCTGTAGCTTTCTCCAGCGAGGCCGCACATCTCGAGCAGGCTGTGCCGGGGCCTGCTGCAATGGGGACGGGTGAGCCGTCTGAAGGCTTTGTCTGTTTGTAATCTCCGCCCAGGCCGACAAAATGTCAAAGAATAAGAAGAAGAAGTTGAAGAAGAAGCAGAAGCGCCAGGCAGAGCTGCTCGAGAAGCGCTTGCAGGAGATTGAGGAGATGGAGAAGGAGTCGGGCCCCGGGCAGGGCAGGCCTCGCCAGCAAGAAGAGTCAGAGAGTCCTGGCGAAAGACCCTCGAGAGAGAGCACACCCAGTAAAACGGCCCGAGAGGGACTCGGTACGCACGGGGCGCGGCCCCCTCGCGGCACTCTGGCGGGCTAGCGCTGCGGTAGTGGTTCTCGCGTGGCACGCCTCGGGGGCGTCCATGTCGGCAGGTCTCGCCAGGGGCGTTAGGCAGGTCCTCCTCCTCTTCTCGGGAAGTGGGGGAGACCCTAGTTAGCCGCTGGGTGAGGAGGCCGTCCTGTCCTTCATCGGCAGGGTCCTGATGTGGCATGCTCTGTGTCGCTCGGTGTCTGAGGACTTGTTCTTCCCTGCACACACATGTACATGCATCCTTTTTTGTTTGTTTGTTTCTTAGAAGAGTCAGGTTCCCTTGGCCACAGTCAGTCACCTCTGGAGCATGGTGTACGGGGTGGTGCAGCAGAAGTGAACTGCAATGGAGTCATTGAGAGAATGGGCTACACTGAGAAGAGTAATAAAGAAACGTTGAGGCTTACCGAGGACCTCCGTAACGCTAATGACTGTGACGTCCAGAATTCGAAGCAGGACCCTGCTTTCCTGGGTCTCCCAAACGGAGACAGCAGCTCGTCTTGTACAGACTCTGGTACCCCTGTAGCCTCGGAGCGCTCCGACTCCACTGTGTGCCAGTCCTCCTCCGCCGTAGACCAGTCCCTCGGTGAGCCGGACATCAGCCAGCTTCAGAAGAGCATCCGGCCGGAGATGCCTGGTGGAGACCAGCAGGAGCCGAGCGGCGCCCTGGACAGCGCAGGTACCGCGCCCGGTCTAGGCTAGGAGACGCAGCGCCGACACGGCTCGCAGTGGTGGCCGCGCCTGGCAGGCGTAAACCCTAGCTCGCTTTGCATCTTACACGTCCGGCCCGCTGCTGGGGCGCACGGCGCTTGCTGGGCGTGGACGGCTGCCGAGCTCCCTGTGTGCTGGGGTGCGGGGCTGGCTCTGACCCCTGCATGGAGGCGCTTCGTCGCCCTCTGGGTGTTGTGCTCAGGAGTGCTTTTATTGATGGTGCCTATTGTCTAGGAAAATCCACTGCTGGAAACTTCCTTGTCAACCCCCTTGAGCCAGAAAACGCAGAGAAACTCAAAGTGAAGATTGCTGACCTCGGAAATGCCTGTTGGGTGGTGAGTTCACCTTGTCTTCATGCCGTGTTCTGAAGCCTGCGGGGGGGGGGGGGGGGTTGGACTCAGTTATTCCAAAACAAAACATCTGCCGTTGTATATATTACCACTTGTATATATCGCCACTTAACGTATTAGTGAATATTGTTTTGCTTTTTTATTTTAACCTTTTTTTTGTGTGTGTGGCACTGGGGTTCCTGGAAGCCTCCGGGCTACGCTCCCAGACCTATTTTATTTTTGGAAACGGTCTCTTAAGCCAGCGCGATCCTCCTGTCCCCGCCTCCCAAGCGCGGGGATGACAAGCGTGCGCCACCGCGCCCGGCCTATTTTAACCCTTTTTATGGGAAAGTTTAGCTGTCTTTACCTAAGTTAGGAGAATGGTACAATAATGCAGTAGCTGGCTCCTTGAGGTGGCCGGGCCCCTCCCACTGCTGCGGCCTTCGGCACCAAGAGCTTTGAAGCCCCGTTGGTTCCCCAGCATAGTGCAGATTGTACTGACAGCTGTTGGGAGGGGGGCTTTGCTCAGGAGTCTTGGTGTGAGGTGTGGACTTCCAAGGCAACATGTGCGTGGGGTGTCGGCTTTTTTATGTATGGTGCCATATTTTTAATTATATAATTGCACCTGATTACAGATAATCACACCTTGCATATTTTTATGTTTAATATATTCTTTTTTGTGTGTGTGTGGTACCTGTGTTCCTGGAAACCCTTCTACCTCCAGGCTACACTCCCAGACACTTATTTTTTATATTTTTATTTGGAAACAGCGTCTCTTAAGCCAGAGAGGCTGGCTTCGAACCCGTGCGATCCTCCTGTCTCTGCCTCCCAAGTGTGGGGATTACAAGCGTCGCCACCATGCCCAGCTAATATATTCTTCTTCCAAAAGAATACATGGGTTTTTCTACCTTTTTTTTTTTGCTATAGTAGAGGATGGAACCCAGGGGCATTCTACCTCCGACTGACACCCCAGCCCTATTTTTTATTCTATATCTTGAAACAGGGTCTCAACAAGTTGCAAAGGGCCTCACTAAGTAGCCGAGGCACAAACCATGATCCTCCGGTTCAGCCTTCTGAATGCTGGGATTACAAGTGTGCGCCACCGCGCCCAGCTGAGGCTTTCTCCCTTTAACAACTCTGAGAAGTACTTTTATTTTGTGGCCCTCAGGGTGAATTGTGGGGTCTCAGCTGAGTAATTACTTTGTTCATACTTGTGTGTGTGTGATCCTCCCGTCTCGGCCTCCCAAGTACTGTGAATACAAGTGGGCAGCAGCAGCCTGGCTAAGAGCTGGTTTTTAAAGACAACCTCTCCAGTCGGCACCTCCATGTTGACACGGTTGTGCAGCGTTTCCTCTCTGTAGCAGTGTTACCTCAGAAGTAACGAGCAGCGCGGCACGTCGCGCCCGGTTTGTCTGCTTTCGCTTTGCTGTTCTTCCTGGCGCTTAGCACCTGCTGCCAGCTTGCTTTCACGTCACACGTGCTCGCTGGAGGAGGCTCCATGTTTGTGTTGCTGGGATTGCTGCTGCTCGCGGCTGAGCTGAACTGGGGGCCTCTTTGTGGAGGCGAACACTGAAGTCAGCCCTACACCCTTTCTCTGAAGCTTCTGTAGCAGCGCTCCCGTCTCTTGATTGATTGTGGAGGACGGGAAACCACAAGAGAACGTGCGACGTGGGGGAGCCTGGTGGCCTTGGCTGTGCTTCCGTACTCAGTTGGCCACGTGGAGAGTTCTAGGTTGAGAACGGTTATCACCCAGCCCGCTGAGGCTGCGGCAGGAGCACAGGTTCACGGCCAGCCTGAGCAGCTCAGCTGCTAACGGGAAGTCTGAGGGTTTGCTCAGGGCTGGAGGGTCCCTGGGTCCAGTCCGTGCCACCCCAGAATGATGATTCTTGGCACTTTGAGATGTTGGTTAAACACTGGTCTGCTGTCTCCCTGTCCCAGTCTGGTTGCTGCTACAGACTCTTCTCCTTGACCCTCCCCGAGCCCTCCCCGCTGAAGTCTGTGCTGCTGTCATTTCAAAGAGGGCCGGCCCATTCTCTCTGCCTAGAGCGCCCTGCACCTTCCGCCCTTGGCTTTGAAGCTTTCCTCATTCTTTACGTTCTCTTCTCCTTGGTCTCTATTCATCTTCCAGAATCTCTACTCAAAATGTCAGACCTGAGCTGGGTGTGGTGGCGCATGCTTGTAATCCCAGCACCTGGGAGGCTGAGACAGGAGGACTGCAGGTTCGTGGCCAGCCTCAGCTACTTAGTGAGGCCCTCCACAACTTAGAAGTTGTAGCCGGGCGTGGTGGGCACGCTTGTCATCCCCGCACTTGGGAGGCAGAGACAGGAGGATCACGCAGGTTCGAAGCCAGCCGCGCGTGCTGGCTTAGGAGACCCTGTTTCCAAATAAAAATGTAAAAATAGGTCTGGGAGTGTAGCCCGGAGGTAGAAGGGCTTCCAGGAACCCCAGTACCACCAAAAAAAAAAAGTTTATTTCCTTTCTCTCCTATTTTCTATCATTGCCTTTTTGCTTTATTTTCTGGGAGATTTTTCAACTTTTTGTTACAGGTCTCATTCTTTTATCAGTTTGTTACTTTTTACTGTATGGTTCTGGGGATTGAAACTGGGGTGGTGTACTTCCGAGCTACATCCCCCGCCTTGGCCTTATTTTATTTTTTTTATTTTGAAACGAGGTCTCTCTAAAATGCTGAGGCTGGTTTTGACCCTGCGATCCTCCTGTCTCAGCCTCCCAAGTACTGGGATTTCTAGCATGCATCACCATGCTTGGCCCTATTCTTTTTGTGGTACTAGGGATGGAACCCAGGGGCATTCTACCTTCAAGCCACACCCCCAGCCCTATTTTTATTCTTTATTTTGAAACAGGGCCTCACTGAGTAGCTGAGGCTGGCCCCAAACCTGCGATCCTCCTGACTCAGCCTCACAAGTACTGGGATTACCAATTTGTGCCACCATGCCCGACTTTATTCTTTATTTTGAAATAGGGTTTTACTAAGTTGCGGGGGTCCTCACTAAATATCTGAGGCTGGCTGTGAATTTGTGATACTCCTGTTTCAACCTCTCAAGTACTAGGATTACAAGCATGGGCCACCATTCCCGGCCACTATTAATTCTTAATGATAAGGATATATAAACGCTAGATTATGATTTATATATTTATTTCGGTGGTATTGGGGATGGAACCCAGGGGCATTCTACCTCCAAGCCACACCCCCAGCCCTATTTTTTATTCCTTATTTTGAAACAGGGTATCACTAGCTGCGGTTGATCTCAAAGCCAGATCCTTCTGTCTCAGCCTCCCAAGCACTGGGATTACAAACGTGCACCAGCACGCCCAGCTTGGGTTTTCCATTTCTTAAAGTGTTTTATTGTTATTTCCTAAATCTATATATCTATATTAAACTTAGATTCATCTGTTTGCAAAAATAATTTGGAGTAGCAATGATTAAGGCCATTAAAAGTTTGTTTAGGACTAAGGGCATGAAAACAGCACTTGAGAAATTAGCTAAAAAGAAACTAATTTGGAAGCGCTTGAGAGAATTTATATTAATCGTCATTGTTAAGCAGTCCTGACTTCTTTGAATGAATTTTAAAATACTGTTTTCTTTTCCATTTGCTCAGCACAAACATTTTACTGAAGACATTCAAACCCGGCAGTACCGCTCCCTGGAAGTCCTGATAGGCTCTGGCTACAACACCCCTGCGGACATCTGGAGCACGGCCTGCATGGTACTGCGTCCCTTGCCTTGCCTTGCTCTCTGCGGCCCCATGCCTTGCCGACCTGCTGGCCGATTCCAGCAGAGAAGAAGGTGCCACGGGCGCTCTAAACCCCGTGTCTGCGGAGCTTTGGAAGCAGCTGCCTCTGCTGCTGGCTTTGATCGCATTTGATCTGATTAGGTCACGGTTTAGCATGGGTCTCTTCACGTGGGGCTGTCCTAGAATTTGCTTCATTTTGTGCAGTTCAGCAGCACCTTTGCAGCTCTCGAGACGTGAGGCCCAGGCACCCGTAGGGCTATGAGTGGCTCCTTTGTGCCTCGCCAGCAGCCCCTCAGTGAGGCCCAGTTGATGCTAAATGATTCCCACAGGTAGCCTCGCATAGAGGGTGATCGTGATCCGGGCGAGGTGGCGCACGCTCGTGATTCCAGAACTGGGGAGGTTGAGACAGGAGCGCTGCAGGTTCAAGAAAAAGCCTCAGCAACTTAGCGAGACCCTGTTTCGAAATAAAAAATAAAATAGGGCCGGGGTGTGGTGCAGAGGTCGAATGTCCCTGCGCTCAAGCCTCAACTGGATAATCTTTTTTTGGTGTGTGGTAATGGGGATTGGACCCAGGGACATTCCATCTCCAAGTTACACCCCTGACCCTATTTTGTTCTTTAATAGCAGTGGCTGGCTGTGAGCCGCGATCCTCCTGTCTCGGCCTCCCAACTACTGGGATAACAAGCATGCGCCACTATCCCAGCTCAAAAAAGAATCTTAACTCACAGATTCTAAAACTGCTCAAGTCCATTTTAATGAGTAGAAACTGCTAGTTGGTGTGTGCAGAAGTGCCCGAGTTGCCAGGCATCGCTGTCAGCAAAGGGCGAGAAGTGGGCACTGCCTGAGGGAGGGGGGTAAACAGCACAGCTCTGGAAGCAGCAGAGGCAGGAGGAGCTGAGGGACAGACACTTGCTCCTGGGACAGTCGGGCTGCTTAGCCATCAGACCATCTGGCCCCAGTGGGCAGTGCACAGTTGAGGAGGGCGGGCTGGGCAGCGGCCCGGCAGCCAGGGTCTAGGTCCCTGGGCAGGATGGACTCTGAAGCTTCTCCAGCACAGTGCACATCGCAGTGCGCGGCGGCTCCGAACCCGCACGATCCTCCCGTCTCCGCCTCCCAAGCGCGGGGATGACCAGCGTGCGCCACCACGCCCGGCTTATGCTTTATTTTGAAACAGGGTCTCACTGAGTTGCAAAGGGCCTCATTAAGTACCTGAGGCCATCCGCAAACTGCGATCCTCTGGTCTCAGCCTCTCAAAGGCTGAGATTATAGGCGTGCCCACCACGCCTGGTGTAATAAATGTCTTAAATGTAACGTTTTCAAAATGCTCGCTTCTCCCCACTATCGTGACTTTGTAAATGACCTCCTTCACTCACTCACAAAGGCTCAAAACCAAAGACACACTTTAGGTGCGTGTGTGCATGTTTTACTAGGGTTTGAACTCGGGGCACTCTACCTCGGAGCTATACCTCAGCCTTTTTTATTTTTGTTTTGAAATAGGCCCTCACTAGGTTTCTGAGAGTCTTACTAAGTTACTGAGGCTGGCCTCAAACCTGCAACCCTCCTGTCTCAGCCTCTCAAGCACTGGGATTGCAGACATGTGCCAGCATGCCTGGCTTTTAAGTTACTTAATTTCTTGCCCCTCTTCAGCTAGTTCAGAATATACCCAGTACCAGTGGCTGTTCGTCTTTGCCATGAGCCATGTGGCCAAGGTCTTGCTGAGCACAGGGAGGAGCAGAGCTGCTGCCGAGCTCCTCCTGCTCCGCTGCGCTGGCCAGTGCCACGCCCCCAGTCCGCTCCTTCCTTGGGGTCCTGTCGGCTGACTGGGGGCTCCGTATGAATCTCTGGGCTGGTTTTCTATAAATATTGAAAATGACGCCTCTGTACGGCTTTGTTCCTACCGCACTGCCAGCCTCATTCATTCGCTCGATCTCTCCCCATTCCTGGCTGGGTGCTTTTCATTTCTTTGGTTTTTAGTTGTTTGTTTTTTGCCCCCCTCCCATGGAATAATTCATGTTTCTTCCTTTTTTCTTTTCCTGGGCATGGTGACGCACACTTGTACTCGGGAGGCTGAGACAGGAGGATCGCAGGTTTGTGGCTGGCCTCGGCAGCTTAGTGAGGTCTTCCACAACTAATGAGACCCTATTTCAATATAAGAATAAAAGCGGGGCGTGGGGCGCACGCTTGTCATCCCAGCACTCGGGAGGCTGAGACAGGAGGATCGCGGTTCGAGGACAGCCTCAGCTACTTAGCGAGGCTCTCCACAACTCAGTGAGACCCTGTTTCAAAATAAAGAATAAAAAACAGGGCAGAGGGTGTGGCTCAGAGGTCAAATCCTCCTAGGTTCCATTCCCAGACCTGCAAAAAAATAAATAAATAAAAACAGTGCTGGGCCTGTAGCTTAGAGGTAGCATGCCCCTGGGCTCCATCTGCAGTACCACACACAGAAGAAGACAGGTTTTTATGCTAATGGTCACCTGCCATGAACGCAGTGGAGAGCAGCGCTCGGCACGGCCGCCGCCTCTTGCTGCTCACGTGCGTCCTCTCTCCCTAGGCCTTCGAGCTGGCCACAGGCGACTACTTGTTTGAGCCTCACTCGGGGGAGGAGTACACGCGAGACGAAGGTGAGTCCTCCCCGCGCCCCGCAGGGCGCACACCAAGTGTGTGAGCCCCAGAAAGGAGATGTTTTCAAGATATTTCCACTAGAGAGCAGATGTACTGGGCATCTTTAGAAGAAATACTGAAGGACTCTACAGGATCAGTTGGTTAAACAAACTTTTGACAGATAATTTTCTCTTCAGTGTCTGATTATCTTCATTCTCACTCTTTACCCAGTTTGAATTTGCCGTTCATAAGCCTGTTGCTCGGCTGTGCCTCCAGTTTTACATATAATTAGTCAGTCATTTTAATCTACACATACTGTTTGGCTGCAGGGGCTTATTTATATAATTCTGCAATACTTACCTTCCTTTTCACTTTTCTGAAAATGAACGCTTTTTAAATGATACATCTTGTTTTGTGTGTGAGACTGGTGTTTGAACTCACAGTTCATGGCCAGCCTCAGCTGCTTAGACCCTCTGCAACTTAGACCCTGTTTCAAAATAAAAAAATAGGGCTAGGGTGTAGCTCAGAGGTAGAATGCTCCTGGGTTCCATCTTCAACACCACCCCAAAAAAAAGAAAGAAAGAAAAAGAGAACGGTCTGGGAGCATAGCTGAGTAGTAAGTGTCCCTGGTTCAATCCCTAGTACTACAGAAAGATGTTTTTTTAAAAATAAATTTCAAGTCACATTCAAAACAAAATGCAGTGGTGTAAGCTTTGCCGTGCTCTGTGTGAGGAGCCCACACTGTCACTTGCTCTGTTCAGCTCCTGTGAAGCAGACACCTGGATGTGTCTGATCTTTCCAGCATGGTGGTGTTCAGATCACCGGGTGAGTTAAGAATTTGAGTGAAAATGCTCAGAGAGGCTGGGCTGTGCTCAGTGTCGGGCACCTGCCTAAGGAGCTCACGGCCCTGGTTTGACCGCCGGTGTTGAGAGCGCCCCGCAGTGGGGGCGGCGGGGGTCTTGTGACCCCCCCCCCACCAGGCAGGCCAGGCAGCTCTGTGGGCCCTGACTGCTCTCCAGCCCTCAGAAGGTGCCTGAGGCCCAGTGGGCAATGTGAGCACAGCCTGCCAACAGTCTGACATTCTACTTGAAAACGGCGTGATACTTTCCAGAGCCAGGGCTGGTTTTGGCAGGCAGAGTTTGGAACGTGTTTGATGTCTGTGACCTTTGTTAGAGGGTCACAGCCGGGCACAGAGGCACACACCTGTCATCCCAGCAACTCCATAAGCTGAGGCAGGAGAGTCACAAGTTTGAAGCCAGCCTTGGCAACTTATTAGCAAGACCTTGGCTCAGAATAAACAATTAGAAACCACTGGGAATGTATTTAACTCAGTGGCAGAACCCTGCTGGGTTCAGACCCAGTATTGAGGCCGGGCCTGTTGGCGCACGCTTGTCATCCCCGCGCTTGGGAGGCTGAGGCAGGAGGATCGCGCAGGTTTGATGTCAGTCTCAGATGGAAAATAGGTCTGGGAGTACAGCCCGGAGGTAGAAAGCCTCTGGGTTCCACCCCAGCACCACCAAAAAAACAAACAAACAAACCCAGTATTGAAAAAAAAAAAAAAAAAAAAAAAGAGGTGCTGCTGTGCCGTGTCTGTGGGCTTCCTTTGTGGCCTTCCTTTTCTATTTTCTTCCTGAGTCTGAACAGTGGTGTGGTGCAGAAGACACTTAGTCGCCAGGATTATGCTGAGTAGGCCCTTAACTGCCAAACCAAAAGTTGAAACCAGTAAGGAGACATGGGAGATCTTCTCCCTCAAGGGTTGGTGTGGTTTTGTGTTGCTAGGGGTGGAACTCAGGGGCCTTCTAACTTCAGGCTACACCCCAACCCTATTTTATTTTTATTTTGCAATAGCATCACACTAAGTTGCACACGGCCTCACTAAGTTGCCTCAAACCTCAGATCGTCCTGTCCCAGCCTCCCAAATACTGGGGTTACAGGTGTGTGCCGCTGTGCCTGGCTTCCCTGTTTAGATCCTAACTTATTTTCTCCTGTGCCAGTAAATACTAGTAGTTCATAGATGAACCCTTACCCCGTGCGACTCCAGTGCAGTCGACCCTGCAGGAACAGGAATAGAGCAAACCCTGAGTCTCCTGACTGCACGTGTAGTTTGTCCCCAGTCGTAGGAGACTGCGGCCTAAGCAGAATACCTACAGTAGCTCCTGGGATAATACTTGAACAATTACCTGTCCAGTATTTTGATCATATATATATATATATATATATATATTTTTTAGTGGTACTGGGGTTCCTGGAAGCCCTTCTACCTCCGGGCTACACTCCCAGACCTATTTTATATTTTTATTTAGAAACAGGGTCTCCTAAGCCAGCGCGCACGGCTGGCTTCGAACCTGCGCGATCCTCCTGTCTCTGCCTCCCAAGCGCGGGGATGACAAGCGTGCCCACCACGCCCGGCATTAATTCTATAATTAATAATGCAGAGATAGGTTGCTTGAATTAAATGGAAAAAAAAAAACTCAAGGGAAAAATAATTCTAGGGGCCAGGTGCAGTGGTGCACACCCATGATCTCTACTAGGGAGGCTGAGACAGGAGGATCATGGATGAGGCCAGCACGTGGTAACTTAGACCCCACTTCAAACTAAAAAAAGATAGGCGTAGAACTCAGTAGTAGAGCACCCTGGGCTCAGTGAATGGGAGGAAGGACAGTAATTCCATGAGAAAAGTTTTTTTGGGGAGGAGGGTCTGGGGATGGAACTCAGCGACATTTGACCTTCGAACTATATCCCCTGCCCTATTCTTTATTCTCTATTTTGAAAACCGGGTCTCACTGGGTTGCAGAGGGCCTCACTAAGTAGCTGAGGCTGCCCGTGAACCACGATCCTCCAGTCTCAGCCTCCTGAATGCTGGGATTACAAGTGTGCGCCACCAAGCCCAGCTGAGAAAAGTTTTAAAAGAATCAGTTCTTCTCTTAAAAGTTCACAATAAGGCCGGGCGTGGTGGCACACGCTTGTAATCCCCGTGCTTGGGAGGCGGAGACAGGAGGATCGCGCTGGTTCAAAGCCAGCCTCGCTGGCTTAAGAGACCCTGTTTCCAAACAGGATACACTGTGTATCCTGTGGGAGTGTAGCCCGGAGGTAGAAGGGCTTCCAGGAACCCCAGTACCACCAAAAAAACAAAAGTTCACAATGAGCAGCACTGTGGCCTAACGCTCCTGAGGCCTTCCCTTTAGCTGCTTTATGATCGACCGCAAAGACGCTTCTCTGTAGGTCCTGCCTGAGTCGGCAGGTGTTTCTGTGCAACCAGGTCCTTGTTATCAGACCTTGAACCCAGCCAGCATTGCGGGGCTCATTAACGCAGAGTCCTTTTAAAGTGGTGCCACGAGCCAGGCGTGGTGGGCACGCTTGTCATCCCAGCATTCAGGAGGCTGAGACTGGAGGGTCATGGTTCACAGACAATCCCAGCTACTTAGTAAGGCCCTCTGCAACTCAGTGAGACCCTGCCTCAATTTAAAAAAAAAAAATGGGGCTGGGAGTATAGCTCTGAGGTCAAATGCCCCTGGGATACATCCCTAGTACCTCAAAAAATAAATAAAATGACGCCATGAGGTCCTTTTCCCTGTTAGATATGAGGAGTCGGTACTGAATGACTCCTTGTAACCCGTAATGATCCTATAACTACAAGACTAACGTCGTCTTTTCTGGCTGTAAACCAACGTCTGTTAAACTCTTCCCATGCTTAGTGTCCAGCCCCTGATGAAGTGAGAAGGGCCGTCTTGTTGCCTGCAGGTGTGAGCCTGGCCCGAGACAGGTCACCCCAGGTACACATGAACGTGATAGGACGCGTTAGCAGCCTGCACAGTCAGCAGCCATGCTCTAAAGTGTTTGTGCTAAAGTGTGATTTAGGGGAAAAGAAAAGCTCTGGGCTAGACATACTAAAATCCTGACAGTGTCAGCTCCCGCCCTCTGGGCCCTGAGCTCCAAGTGGGCCTGCCATTAACCTTTGGCCCACTTCACAGGCCGTGGCGAGTAAATACTCAGCTAATCACACCTGGTGGCTGTGCCAGGAACATGCGATATTTTTATTCCTTGAAGCCAGAACAGTATCATAAACAAACAGCAGTTTTAGAATGCCTGAAGCATATTGGCGTTTTACCTTACCCCACGCACCTGCGCCTAGATAAAGACATGAAAAAGTGGGGTTATAGATAAGTCCCCGAGTGCAGAGTGCACCGTGGCAGCGGTCAGGTGCCGGCCGCCTTCCCAGCTGCCTCGAGGGGCCTTGGTCGTATTTGCAGTTACTGTTGCGCAGCTGTCCCTGGAAGGCTCTCAGTAGAGAAGCCTCTTGCAGTGTCCTCGATCTCATTCTCCTCGCCCTCCTGCCGTAGACCACGTCGCGCACAGTGCAGAGCAGTGACAGGCAGGGCTCCCGGAGCGCTGCCCTCGGCTCGGGGAGCGGCTCAGGACGCAGAGGCACGTGGGGCTGCGGACACTTGTGCCCCCTGGTTCTCCGCTCGCTGGCTAGGGCCCTCCTTTCCGTGAGGAGCGAGCAGCGCCAGCCGGGGGTAGGGCTGCATCTGCCGCCTGTCACGCGTGTCGTTTCCCTTCTTGAAATGTTTGAGGCAGATCACATCGCGCTGATCATAGAACTCCTGGGGAAGGTGCCTCGCAAGCTCGTGGCGGCAGGAAAATACTCGAAGGAGTTCTTCACCAAAAAAGGTAAAACGTGTTTATTCCCAGATGCTAAGAGGCACAAGTGTTTAAAAATGAAAAGGTGAGTACAGCGGCATGCCTTTTGTCAGCATCCCACAGAAAGGCAGCTGCCTCGCCTGTTGCACCCTGGCTCCCCTAGCAGAGCGGGATGCTGGAGGCGCTCCGACCTGCCGGCCTCCTGCTGGGGGGGGGGGGTGTCTCCATCTGCATTTGCCCAGAGCCAGCGCCTCTCCTGTGGGGAGCAGTGTGCATCAAGCTACACCCCCAGGCCGACTTTTTTTTTTTTTTTTCCCCAGCACTGGGGACAGAACCCAGGGGCATTCTACCTCTGAGCTACACCCCCAGCCCTATTTTTTTTTTTTTAAAGCAGAGTCTCACTGAGTGCAAAGGGCCTCACTAAGTAGTAGCTGAGGCTGGCTGTGAACCACGATCCTCCTGTCTCAGCCTCCCAAGCTGGGATTACAAGTGTGCGCCACCACGCCTGGCTTGAGCCAAGAATTTTGATACCAGCTTGAACAAGGTCCACATCTCTCCCTCCCAGTAAAGTTTCTTAAAAAGTGTCACTTCGGGCTCAGGCATATCTCAGTGATAGAGTGCCTGCAAGACCCTGAGTTCAGTCCGCAGTGCTACGAAAAGTCACTTCAAAGAAGCAGTTAAGCCGGGCGTGGAGGCACGTGCTGTGATGCCAGTACTCGGGAGGCCGAGACAGGAGGGCCATAGTGAGACCAGCACGTTGTGCTGAGGCCCTCTGCAGCTTAGACCCTGTTTCAAGATACAGAACAACCGCTGTGGCTCGGGTGTGGCTCAGGTAGAGAGCCCCTGGGCTCAGTCTCCAGTGTGACAAAAGGACAAGGAAGAAGCAGTCACCAGGCGTGAGGTCCTGGGCTCTTCGCCGTGGCTGTTGTGTGTGGTTCACGTGGAGGCAGCGTTGTAGTTTTAGTGACTCACTTGTTGTCGAGCAGTTAGACTGTTGGCCGTCTTCCCCCACAAAGAAAGAGCGCACGCAGGCCGGCTGGGGTGGCGCTCACTGCTGCAGGCCCGGCCCCTCTCGAAGCAGTGGGCTCGGATGTGGCTGCGCCGGAGGCCTGGGTGGTCCCGGCACCGCCAAGAAGTGCGAGTGTTGTTCTTCGGCCAGATCATGGAGACCGGCCTGGGAGTCCACGGGCATTTGGTGTCATTGAGTGAATGCCTAGGTTCTGATAGACACCCAGTTTGACTAGGGCATAGAAACCTAAAGTAAAATCAGTTGAAGTTTTATAAAAGAAATAGAGGTGCCTCCTCTCCCGACTGGAGAGGTGCAGTGCGCGCACGTGGAGCTGGTGGGCTGTGCGGCCCCCGAGGCCGCGCCCGCCAGCGCGTCCGTCTCCCCACTGTCCCCGCAGGCGACCTGAAGCACATCACGAAGCTGAAGCCCTGGGGGCTCTTCGAGGTCCTGGTGGAGAAGTACGAGTGGTCTCGGGAGGAGGCGGCCGGCTTTACCGACTTCCTGCTGCCCATGCTGGAGCTCGTCCCCGAGAAGAGGGCCACCGCCGCCCAGTGCCTGCGCCACCCGTGGCTGGGCTCCTGACCATACCCGCCCTCCCCCACTGGCCTCCTTCTTCAGGGCTTTCCAGATCTCTCTTTTCTTTCCTTTTTAATCCACCACGTTCATTTGGGTTTGCGCCCTTGACCCCGAGGAGATCCACACGGCCACTGGACATCCTAGGCAGATGGGCCTTGGCTGGGCTCTGCCAAAGACCGACGGGCTAAAGTGTGGCGTGGCCTCTCGCCTTTCCCCTCCCTGCCTTTCCGTGAGGACATCTTGAAATTACAAGCACCCTTTTAAACAAGCGCTGTGGAGATGTATGAGCCCGTCCTTTTCCTGGTTGACTCTAGCGCCGTCCTCTGCCGGCGTGAGGATGGGCAGGCCCTGGCTGGCCTAGGCAGCAGAGACGCCAGGCCGGCCCTCTGCAGCCCGCGTCGTCCCGCGGAGGGTTTCTGCCCTTCCCTCTGCTCCCGCTTCCTCCTGCGACCCCGACTGTCGCTGACTGTCTCCGTGCGTGTGTGAACACCAGACCCGGGCTGTGTCGTCACGCTCACAGCACCATAGTGCTAATTCCCTCCTTTAACGAGGGCCTCGAGTTTTCCTTTTGGCTTCAATGGAACCATTGGCTAACAGTCGCCGAGAGACTCGGGCGTCCTGCGGACGTTCCTCTCCTTGGTGTCTCTTGGCCTACGCAGGTTTTGACTGGCTCCTGCGTGTCTTCAGTGCCTGGCCTCGTGGGCGCGGGACTCCTTACACTGAGTCATGCCCGGCGGCAGGAGAGCCGGGCTCTGGAAGGAGGGGTGGCGGCGGCGCTGCCGAGGGGCCCCAGCCCGTGGTCTCGCAGCAGCGGCTGGCAGCTTTTGTTCAGGTCTCCTGTCTCTGGGCGCTCTGGCTCTGGCTTGGGTCTGGAGTGGAACCGGACACAAGTCGAGGGTGGGCAGGGGCATTTTCATTGGCTCTTTTTCCCCCGTTGATTTTTTAAGATTAGCCATTCTCTGCTGCTATTTCCATATATAATGTAAGTTTTTAACTACAATTTTGAGATGATTGAAGTGTACTTGAGGCTTCTTTCCCTAATTCGGAAGGCTTTGTGAATTTTATTTTAGGATTGGCTTCTCCCTACACTTGTCCACACATCACATGTTCCTGGGTAACACTGAAGCGCAAGCAGGAGGCAGGAGCCGGGCGATGGCCACTCACTCTGCAGGAACCGAGTGGGCCTGGGAGGCCTGCCGCGTCTGCGGACCCGCCCTGGTGGGGCTCTGCGCAGCCATTTGTCCACCAACAATGACAAGGGAAGGTGGAGTCACCGTGCGATCTTCCACCCGTAACGTTGCCCTGAAGAGCTGGTCGGCCAGTCTGGATCCTCACTTGATTACTCCTGAAGTCAGACGTGCTTCTGTAGAAAGAATTTTTAAGTCAGGTTGTCTATGCAGCTATCAAGAATAAAAACATCGCGTCAAACAACGGCAGGGAATCCTTCAGCAACTCCTCTTGGTTCTAGCTGTATTTACATCTAAAGCAATAGCGGACTCACACGCAGTCTCTTCGACATCATAAGCCACGGCTGTGGGTGCGGGAACTCTGGAGGTGATACCGAGGCGAAGCAACCCAGACACAGACAGGAAGCCCCGTCTTGACAGTTGGCCTGAGAGGGCCTTTCCATAGGAGAGAGCCTGCACTTCGTTTCGGAAACACTTCCTACCAAATGAGGGCTTCCCCTCGTTTAAGGAGCCAGATGGTTCAGATGAGGAAAGGCGGCTGTCGAACTTGGTCTTGCGAGCGCTCCGGGGGCTTCCCTTGAGGTTCATCACGGAAGGCATGTGCCACACCCTCTCCGAGGATTCCCGTTTGCTGTGGAGATGAAGCCCTGACACGTTTTCATTCTTTCTCCTGAGCTCTGTCCGTCCTCTTTATAAATGTAGTACAATAAACAAATTATTTAATAACCTACCTGCATTCAGAAATGCTCTTTATTTCTTGCTTAAACTGGGCTGACTCAAAACAGTTGGAGGTAGCCGGGCGTGGTGGCACACTTGTAATCCCAGCACTCGGGAGGCTGAGAACGGAGGATCGCGGTTTACGGACAGCCTCAGCTACTTAGCGAGGCCCTCCGCAACTTGGTAAAAGCCTGTTTCAAAAAATGAAGACTAGCTGGGCGTGGTGGCACGCGCTTGTAATCCCTGCGTTTGAGAGGCTGAGACCCGAGGATCAGGCAGGTTCAAAGCCAGCCTCAGCTACTTAGTGAGGCTTTCAACAACTTAGTTGAGACCCTGTTTCCAAATAAAATAGGTCTGGGAGTATAGCCCGGAGGTAGAAGGCCCCTGGGTTTTACCCCCAGTACCACAAAAAAAGAAAAGACTAGAACCAGGTGTAATGGCGCACACTTGTAATCCCAGGGCTTGGGAGGCTGAGACAGGAGGATCTTACACATTCGAAGCCAGCCTCAGCTACTTAGGCTCTCAGCAACTTAGAATTTGTTTCCAAATAAAGTATAAAACTAGGTCTAGGAGTGTAGCCCAGAGGTAGAAAAGCCCCTGGGTTCCACCTCCAGTACCACAATAAATAAATAATGAAAAGACTAAAAAAATAGGGGGCTGGGAGTGTAGCTCAGAGGTAGCATGCCCCTAGGTTCAATCCCTAGTACTGCAAAAAAAGAAAAGAAACAGCTTCAGCAACTCTAGGAGACCCCATTAAATTAGCAACACGCAGGGCTAGCGGAGGCCAGCCAGACCTGTCTGCCTCCCAGGTACCGGATTACAAGCATGTGGTAGCACGCCTGGCTTTTATTCATTTTGGAAGCAGTCTCACTAAGAAGCTAAGGCTGGCTGCAAACCTGTGATCCTCCTGTCTCAGCCTCCTGAATGCTGGGTGCCAGGTGTGCGCCACCGCGCCGGCTGTATATGCATATTTCTAAAGTTCTTAATCCTCCCTAACTTAGCAGAGCGTTTGGACTGTCTGTACTAACGGTACACAGATGGGCTCAGTTACTTTATGCCTAGTACCTAGCTTGTGCCCGGGAGTGTCCACAGCAGCAGCGCGGGGTTGGAGGCCGGCCGCGCTTTCTGGTCGTTTGCCTTGGTTGCCTGGCTGTTGCTTCCCCGGTGGGTGCTCGGTCAGGACTTGAGTTCAGGGCCATCGATCTCGTGTCTATTTCCTTCATACACCTGCCTGGTTTAATTGCTTTTTGCTCGTGTTTGTGACCATTTACAAGTAGAAAAGTCCTTCCCACCTGCCCCTGCACTCCGTGCCCTGCTAGAATCCGTCCATTTTAGCCGCACAGGACACAGTGTTTGCAGTGTTGACCAGAAGGTAACCTGTTGGGATTCATCAGACCCGGGTGTTGAGCAGAGTGCCCGGCCAGGCGGCGCGCTGAGCCTGCTGTTAGATACGTGGTGTCCAGGCCTCTGGGTGCAGAGGAGCCAGGTGCTGGGGGGCGCTGTCTCGGAAGGACCAGCGAGCCCGGGGCCATGGGCAAGCCACTTAGTTGGTCCAACACAGGCCTGGGTTTGTGTGTTTGGTTTTTACTTTTGAACACTTAGCATATTCTAGGTCAGCCATATGCAGAAAGTGCTAAGTTGGTTATACACTGATCATAGAATGCCAATTTATGTTTGCTTAAAAGAAGACCTTAGAATGGGCGTGGTGGCTCACCCCTGTAATCCCCGTGCTTGGGAGGCGGAGACAGGAGGATCGCACAGGTTCAAAGCCAGCCGTGCTGGCTTAAGAGACCCTGTTTCCAAATAAAAATATAAAGTAGGTCTGGGAGGGTAGCCCAGGGGTAGAAGGGTTTCCAGGAATCCCAGTACCACCAAAAAAAAAAAAAAAAAAAAAAAGACCTTAGGACACAAGAGAAACTTGAGCAGCTAGCGCCCGGGGCTGGCAAAGTGCTGGTAACTGAGCTCTTCCACAGCTGGGGTGTCTGGAGAGGAGGCGCACTGTGTTGCTGCAGGCATCTTGCAGCGTGGAGGAGGTCCAGTTTGGTTTGCTGTCCTCCCGAGTTGTCTTCATCACGAGACCTGGTATTTGCCTCTTTGCAGTGGGCGCGTCACGCTCCCGGTGGCAGGCCCCAGTGCACAAGGTGGCTGCGCTCCGGTGCAGGCTGTGCGCTCACAGCCATCCCTGGCTCTGCTGTGCTCACAGCCATCCCTGGCTCTGCTGCACTGGCCGCTCTGAGCTTAGAAAGGATTGAGGTTGAAAATAAATGTACGTCTTTTTTTTTTTTTTTTTTTTTTAATTTGGAAACAGTCTCTTAAGCCAGCACAGCTGGCTTCCAACCTATGCGATGCTCCTGTCTCCGCCTCCCAAGCGCGGGGATTACAAGCATGCGCCACCATGTCCGTCTTTATTCTTTATTTTGAAGCAGGGTTTCACTAAGTTGCAGAGGGCCTAAGTAGCCGAGGCTGTCCTTAGACCGCAATCCTCCTGTCTCAGCCTCCCGAGTGCTGGGATGACAAGCGTGCGCCCCACACACTCCCAGCTCCATGTCACATCTTACCACCATCCCCTGAGGGTGGGCCTAGAGTGAGAGTAACTTCCCAGGCGGGCACTCTTCTGCTTTCATCTTCGAGAACTTTGTGCGAGTGTGTCCACACGCCTGCAAGCGTGCCAGGACACAGCCTCCGTGCAGATGCAGGCAGGCCCTTCTGCAGAAAATGAGCCGACCCCGGCGGCCGTGCTCGTGTGCGGTGGGCTTGCCCAGAAGCGCGTGCAGGCATGTGACTGCGACCGAGAAGGGCACAAGTGCTGCGGTCCCGCTGGGCTGAATGGCTGGGGCAGGCTTATGTACGCAGAGACAGACATCCTGCCAGGAAGCAGGACCCCAAGTCCCGTGGTGTGGGAGTCCTGCAGGAGGCCTCAGCTAAGCCACGGGACTCCTGGCCACAGGACGCAGCCTCCCGTTGGGGCAGTTGATACACAGGACTCAGCCGTCAGGAGAGCGCCTGGGATTGGTCCCGTTGCAGCCGGCCAGGCGGTGTGGGTCGTCCTCCCCAGGCAGGCCCCCCAGAGCGAGCGAGGGCAGCGCCACGTGAGGCTGAGAGGCGCTGGCTCCACTGAGGCCTACTCTGATGGGACTGAGGTGCCTTCAGGATTTACTTGAGGACAAAGCCTCTGGGGAGGACCTGAACTCTGGCCTACACCTGGTGACTGGCCTGGCGTCTAGCTTCCTTGAAGATGAGGCAGAGGTGACACGTGGTCCTGACTCGATGCGGGGCAGGCCCTGGCCAGGCCAGACACGGGCTGTAGGCAGGGGCACCTGGCGCCCAGAAGCTCCCGTGGGCTGGTGTGGTCACCGCGTCAGCACAAGTGATTTGAGAGCTTTTAGAAACGTCGTGTGCCTCTCTTGTGAGAAACACCTACGACTAGAAAGGTCGCCAAGCTGCAGAAGGTCAGTGCTGTTCATCCAGCTTGCGTATGGTGAGGGCCTGGTGTGGGTTAAGTGACTTCATCAGCAAGAAGCTTGACTGGTCGCTCATATGCCACGTGACAGGTCCCCCCATGGCAGGCCGCCCTCGGAGCTGAGGCTAGGCGGTGCTGGTCAAGCAGGCTGTCAAGGCTCATTAGCCAGCGGCAGCCAAGGGGAGGCACCTCCCATGCCGCTGGATGCAGTTTGGTTCAGTGTCTGGTCCCTCGTCTGAGAGGAACCTCCTGCTCCTGGTAGTTGCAGGGTCTCCGGCCCTAACGGCCCGATCCTCAGGGTCACCGCTGCAGGCTGTCCGTGGACCCTGGTGCTTGTGCTTCCCCAGCGGGGCTGCCCACGGAGCCTCTCGGTCGCCCCATTTGCCGCAGGCGGCTGTGACCTAGGTTGAGGCTGGCAGCCCCGAGGCTTTTGACAAGAACTGCCCGAGTCCTGTAGCAAGTGACCTGGGCGTGATCTGCAAGGCTCCCGGGCTGTGCTGAGCTGTGGGTGGGCCAGCCTCGGCACGCCGAGGGAACACAGCTTCTGCCTTGCTGGGGTGAGCCCAAGCCAGTCTCCAGACGGCTTTGGGTGAGTGGGTGAGTGGGTGGGTGTACTGGAGGTAACCCCAGGCCCTGTGCACACCGGTAAGCACTCACTGCTACGCCGCACCCCCAGCCCCTTGGGGCGGAGGCCGTTTACCTGGTACTTGTCAGGCTTCCTGATGGTGTGCAAGGGCTGCGGTTCTGGCGTCTCCACCCCTCACGCCACCCCTCACACTTCGGAGCAGCACAAAGAAACCAAAGTGGGGAGTGAAAGGCTCCTCCACCTGAGCCCGCCGCAGCACGCAACCGCATCTGTTCCTGGCATGCCTCCAAGCGTGCGCCTCGAGGGGCTCGGCTCAGGAGGAGACGACAGGAGGCCGATGGCCTCCACCGCGGCCTCCTTGCGCCTCTGCCGTGGGTCTCTGCTGGAGCAAGCTGGGCACCTGCGAGAGTCCTGCGCGCAGGAGACTGGCCTGCCACCGCCAGGCTCAGCCTGCGACCAGGGCGCTGGGTCTTCTCCAGAGTCCCACTCCCAGGCTTCCCACTGTTTGGGAAATAGAAGGAAACCAGCAAAAGATTAAAAGGCTACGAAATTGGACATTTTTAAAGGGCAGTTGAAAATGCTTCAGCTCTACTCAGGTGTCCAAACTTGCTCCTCGGTGTGTGAGGTGAGATACATTCGCTGTCCTTCCACGGTCTCTGAAACACAGTGGGGGGGGCAGACAAACGGGAAGTTTCCCTTTGCGTCTGATATTTCACTTTTAAACTCAACAGAGGCAGAAGTTACTATTCATGATAGCAGCCCTAAATGTAAGAACTAACATGTGGTTTAGAAAATAACTACACCAGTGCTGTGGAATTTGTGGTGTTAAAAAAAACAGCAGGAGCGGGCGTGGTGGCGCACACATGTAATCGCTGCGCTTGGGAGGCGGAGACAGGAGGATCGCGCAGGTTCGAAGCCAGCCTCATCTGGCTTAAGAGACCCTGTTTCCAAATAAAAAAATACAGGTCTGGGAGTGTAGCCCGGAGGTAGAAGGGTTTCCAGGAACGCCAGTACCACCAAAAAACAAAAACAAGCCAGCAGGGCTTGGCGGTGCGCGCCTCTAGTCTCACGAGTGGTGGCAGCTGAGTGGAGACACTCCGTCCTGAGCAGCAGGGCGCCTGCCGGTCCTCGCGGCAGCTGGCCGGTGGCACTCGGTCTGTGTGGTGGTCGGTTCCTGTTCCTTAGTGTCCTTGTTAAATCAATTTTGGAAACGAAAAGACATTAATATGTTGTGCTTCCTCTTGAGTCACATAAAAGAACTCTGGTTTTCTTTGCCTCAGTTACAGAAGTGCTGGGCTAAACTTAAAACTAGTAATCCTATGAGACTTGTGGGGAGGGCTTGTTCCCCTCTCTGTGACCATTATCGTCTATTGTATTAGGTTTCCTAGTGTTACTTACAGATCACGTAATTGATTTTCCTGCAAATGAGGCCCCCGTGGCAATAATGACTTCTAAAAGCAGTCCTGGCTTGCCGGCCTCTGCGCACAGAGTTCAGGACACAAACCCCGCCCTGCTGTAGACGGTTTCTCCTCCTCGTCTGCTTCCACATCTCCAGCACAACAGTGAAGACTGCACAGGCCCCGCCCGCCCTGCCCTGCGGCCCACTCACCCAGCCAGCCGCCGGCCTGGCTGCCTTCCCTCCGGCTCAGACTTCCTCTGTAAGGAAAGACAGTGGTGTTTGCGGCCTCGCCTGCTGTTTCAGGGTGACTCCAGACAAGACCAGATTCTGCTCGTGCACTACCAGCTCTGCACTGCCCGGCGTGCCCTGCCAGGCGGGACTGGATGCCCCAGCTGGGCCTCGGGGCACCTCCGCCAGGCCTGGCGTGTGCAGGCCTGGGAGCTCAGCGCTTGTGATTGTTTGGGCTGCGGGATAGAAAGAGTGGGGCGCTGCAAGGATAAAGGGAGAGTCCAAGACAGCCTGCGGCTTGGTCAGCGCCTCGTGGGTCACCGCATCCTCGGTGAGCCACCTTATTGCCGTCCACGTGATTCACAGCCCGGCATGGTGTGAGTGCCTGTGATCCCAGGACTTAGGAGGCCTAGGCAAGAAGATTGCACATTTGAGGCCAGCCTCAACAATTTACTAAGACCCTCAACAACTCAGACTCTGTTTCGAAACTAAAAAGCTTGAAGGCAGAATGCCCCTGGGGTCAATCTCCAGTTCCAAAAGAAAAAACTTGAAAAAGGATTCATGTGACTAAAAATGGCTGACTGAAATAATGTCTTAGTAGAAAAGAAAGACTGGAAATGGATAAAATCCTGTGCGCACATCCAGGCAGATCCAAGGAAGGCCCTGGCTAGAGGCTGCCACGGCTCCCCCGTGCCTCCCTGGAAGGCCTCCGCTGGGGTGCACATGCCGGGGTCCCCAGCTCTGCTGGGGTATACTCCGTTCCCTTCCCCTTCACAGTCTGCTCAAGGGGCCTGAGCCCTGCGTCCCCCAGAGCCAGGAAAGAGAGCTCCCTCTGCTTGCTTGAGGCTGGCCTCGAGCTCACAGTCCTCCTGTCTCAGCCTCCCAAGTGTTGGGATTAACTGGCCTGTGCCTGCACCTGGCTTGGGAGATGGCACCTGGACTCTGAATACACTGGCTTCTCAGGCAGGCAGAAGACAGCCTGAGAGGAGCAGGGAGCGCCCAGGAAGGGGGGCAGCAGCGCAATCAGGATGGCTTCCCAGAAGGCTGCCTTCCGGTGGGGAAGGCCTGTGTGGAGTTGAAAGAGGTTGGGCATTGGGGGCTCCCAAGCACCCTGGCCTGAGGGCACCATAGGCAAGGGTCCTGCAGTACCCCCTTCCCTCCTCTTCCCAAAACCCGTTCTGCAGAGCCCCACCAGCTCAGCCCAGGATAGCCCAGGGCCTCCCGGCCAGGCCCAGAACAGCCCAGGGCTCCCCCCCAGCCAGGCCCAGGCAGCCCAGCCCCCCCCCCAGACAGGCCCAGGCAGCCCAGGGCCCCCCAGCCAGGCCCAGGCCATCTGTCACCTTGCCCGTCAGCCTTGTAGTCGTCGGGGAGGAGCTTGTCCTGCCGGTAGCCCAGGACGAAGGCCAGGAAGGAGAGGATGAGCGCATCGCCGATGCTGAGGATGGCCAGCATGAAGGCCCAGCGGATGGTGCACTGGCCCAGTGTGTACTTTCCCGCCTGCTCGCCACACATGCGCCGTACCTCGCTCGAGTCCCACCCGTCGGGGTAGACCAGGCAGCCAATCATCAGGCCTGTGGCTGGGGACAGGAGGCGCCCCTGGCATGGACTGCGTGCGGCCAGCCTCCTCCCACCTCCCCACGGCCCCGCGTCCTTGGAGGGGAGCCAGGAGGCGCTGCCCAGGCCAGCACACAGCGGAATCCTGTCCCACAGCCCAAAAGACCCAAGGTTATAAGCAAGCAGCTTCCTTCACACCACCCGCTCAGCACTGTGCAGGCGCCCACAGGGCCCTGCCCCAAGAGTCCCTAGAATATTTTATTTTGCTTTTTTATTTTTATTTTTTGTAGTACTGGAGGTGTAACCCAGTGCATTCTACCTTTGCGTTACACTTCCAATCCTATTTTTTATTCTTTGTTTTGAAAAGGGTCTCACTGAGTTACGGAGGGCCTCATTAAGTAGCTGAGGCTATCCGCAAACCGCGATCCTCTGGTCTCAACATCCCGAATGCTGGAATTACAAGTGTGTGTCACCACGCCCAGCTTTCTGTTTTTGCTTTGATACCAGTGACTGAACCTAGGGGTATTCTACCTCTGAGCAACTCTTTTTATTTGTAGTTTTAGTTTTTTGAAACCGGGTCTTACTAAGCTGCTGAGGCTGGTCTTGAACCTGTGATCCTCTGTCTTAGCCTCCCAAGTAGGGAGATTGTGGCTGTGTACCACAGCCTGACAGAATTTCTGGGGCTTTTGTTTTATTTTTGTGGAACTGGGAGTTGAACCCAGAGACATTCTCCAAGCCCTATTTTTTATTCTTAATTTTGAAACAAGTTCTCACTAAATTGCGGAGGGCCTCACTAAGTAGCTGAGTTCTGGTCAGGAACCTGTGATCCTTCTGTCTCAGCCTCCCAAATACTGAGATTACAAGTGTGAGCCACCACGCCTGGCAGAATTCCTGTTTTATTTATTTATTTATTTATTTATTTATTTATTTATTTATTTATTTATTTTAGCACTGGGGTGGAACCCAGGGGCTTTTCTATCTCTGGACTCCACTCCGACCTATTTTATATTTTATTTGGAAACAGGGTCTCACTAAGTTGCTGAGGCTGGCTTAGAACCTGTGCCATCCTCCTGTCTCAGCCTCCTAAGTGCAGGGATGACAAGCGTGCGCCACCACGCCTGGCGGAATTCCTGTTTTTCCAAGCACTTTTGTGTGTGATTTTCTCAATAGCAGAGGCAGACACAGTAGACCCCCTGCCTGGGTCTCAGCCCGGCCCTTGCTCACCAGCTGTGTGGTTAGTGCTCGTTCCTCTCTTCGCCTGAGCGTCTTCTATAAAATGGCACTGTTCTGCCAACCTTCTGGTGCTTAGCACAGTGCCCGCACGTACTCAGCCTCCCCCAGCCGACCGGCCCCCGCTGACGTGCAGGCTTCAAGCCCAGAGGGTGCCGGTCCAGGACGTGGCCAGCGCAGGCCCACGCACAGCCGTCCGCAGGCAGGACCTCCGCGCCGCGGCCGCCAGGTGGTTGGTCTCAGCAGCCCGTGAGCGAGGCCGCCTGCCCCTGCCAGGAGGCTCCTGCCTCACCGCGGCGGCCCAGCCCTCGCTAAGGCGCCTCCCAGCTGTTGCCTGCCCCACGCCGCCCGCCCGGTGCCTCCGCAACGTGACACCGCCTTTGTCCTCCAGTGTAAATGTTTCATGGCCTGGCTGGGCATCGCCAGCTCTGCCACCCCATGGGTGGCCCCTGCGCACTCAGCGAGGTCGCCTGCCGCAGGCTGGGGTGGGGCGGCGGGTCCCAACGTCGGGCAGCCCTGGGGTGAGGGCTGGCTGGCCGGCGCCCGGCGTTCTCTGACACACAGCTATTCAGTCTCCATTCTCTGTCCTGTTCTCTTTGTATTTATGGTACTAGGGACTGGACTCAGGCGTGCTCTGCCACCACGCTGCACCTGCACCTGTTTTTACTTTTTATTTTGAGATCAGGTCTTGTTCAGTTTTGGGGATTGGCCTCGAATTGTGATCCTCCCGCCTCATCCTCCCGTGGTGCTGGGGTGGTAGCTGTGCCACACAGCTCGGCATAGACACCGTCTGCCTTTCTCTCCATGGTCCACCACCTTGCCCCGCCCTGTCCTAGCCTCTGCCATGCAGAGAGACCACAGAGGAGAGGAAGACGGCGGGGCACTCGCGGGGACCTCTGGAGCCAGTGTCAGTGGCCTGCGTATACGACTAGATATCGGCTCTGTCCCCCGCCAGGCGTGGGGCGCACGCTGTAATCCCAGCACTTGGGAGGCTAAGGCGGGAGGATCACAGGTTTCAAGCCAGCCTCAGCAATTCAGTGAGGCATGTGTCAACCTAAGGAGGCCTTGTTTCAAAATAAATAACGTAGGGCTGAGTCTGTAACCTGATGGAGTGCCCAGGTTCAGTCTGCAGCACCACCTCGAGCCCAGTGGAAGCGCGCTCACCTGGGGAGCGATGGGGCTTCCCCAGGCCACTCGGGGAAAGGGCTTGCCTGGTGCCGGCGTGGACTGTATGCCTGTGGGTGTGGAGTGCCTGGCTCCTCTGGACCCGGGTCCTCAGGCCGGCTGCACAGCGAGCACCCTGTCGGAGTCTGACCCCCTCCTCAGCCAGGTTGCTCGCTGTGGTTGGGGTCTGTGTGTTTGATGGTCTGGAATTCAGGGCCCTGTGTCATTTCCCCTAAAAGAAAGCACATTTCATGCCAGCCAAAGACATCAAGGCGGCTTCGCTCTGGGCCAGGTCCCCAGCACTGCTCCTGGGCTCTGCATGGACAGCCTGTGTGCCGGCCTCAGGGTGAGCAGTGTCCAGGAGACCACAGGCTGCAGGAAGAGGCCGCAGCCTGTCCCTTGCTGGACTCCAGGAGACAGGGACGGAGAGGCCTGCAGCAGCCAGGAGGAGCGAGGGCCAGGGAGGCCGGGCCTGTCTTCACGGTTCTACGGGGCCCTGGAAGCCTCCACCTCCAGTGGAATCCCCGATTCAGGGAACCAAGACTCACTCCACAAAGGGGAAACATCGATGCAGGTTCCTAAGGAAGTGGCTGACCCCAGGAACCCCCAAGGGCGTGACCTCGCAGCTGCTGGCCCAGGAGCTCCCAGGCAGCTGTGTGGGGTGGGAGAGAGGGTCCTCAGGTGGTATTGCTGTCTTGCCCGGGCTGGGTCCTGTTCCCACACAGGCGGGGCCTTACCCTCCTCCCACCCAGAGTAGCAGAGACCCCTGGAGTGGCAGCCGGCCGTCAGGATGCCCGATGGCTGAGCCATCGGGGCACGTGACCTCCGTGTGTGCCTGAGGTCCCTTCTGCCCCAGCCACTGAGGTGGCCTGCTGGGCAGCGGCTGCGCCCAGTGGAGACCCCGCCAGCCCCGCTCACCTGCAGCCAGCTGCAGCCAGGCGCAGATCTTGTAGACGGTGGCCGTGTTGCAGACGAGGAACAGGCTGAAGCACACGATGGAGGCCAGGATGAGCAGCAGGGCCAGGGCCACGAAGAACATGGCGGTCTTGAAGGCCCGGGAGGGGATGGAGGCGAAGTCCAGCGGGCCGCCCTTGCAGATGAGCTCGGAGGACAGCACGTTGCCCACGCAGTAGGAGAAGAGGCCGAAGTAGCCGGCCTGCGGCGTGTTGACGCTGTCCCCGATCCAGTAGGGCTGGATGAAGAGCGCCATGACCAGCACCGAGAAGCAAATGGTGAGTGTCCCCCACATGACGCCCACGGCGCGCGCGTTGCGCACGTAGTTGGTGTGGTAGATCTTGGCCGCCTCCTGGGCGGGCAGCAGCTTCACCATGGCGAGGGCAGCGGGCCGGGGGTGGGTCGCTCCTCAGCAGGGTGCTGCACGCAGGGAGGTCTCAGCTCCTCCCAGCGCCCGTGCGGTGTCTGCCCGCCGGCACCGCCCTGCCGCCCGTCCGCAGCCCGCGCAGAGCCCCGCCTCCTCAGCCGGAGAGCGCCATTTCAGCACCGCGGCCAGCGCCCGGCTCGGGAGGGGCAGGGCCGCGGGATGCTGGGGCGGGGGCACCTCCTCCTGGCCGGCCTGCAGCAGACGGCCCCCAGCCCGCCCGGGCCGCCCGCGGCAGCAGGGCCAGGTGGAGGCCCCTGCGCTGCCCGGAGCTGGGACTGGAGCTCCCGGCCACAGGCCCGCAGGACCGACTTCGGGAGCCCGCGCCTGGCTTGGCGCCAAGCCTTCCTCCTTTAAAAACGTATTTCCCGAACCCGGCGTGGTGGCGCACGCTTGGAATCCCATACTTGGGAGGCTGAGACAAGAGGATCATACCCTTGAGGCCAGCCTCAGTTACTTAGTAAGACCCAGTTTCCAATTAAAAAAAAAAATGGGGTGGGGGGCTGGGAGTGTAGCTTGATGGTAGAATGCCTCTGGGTTCAATTCCCAGCACCCCCCCCCCAAAAAAATAAATAAAGCAAGCCATGTTTATCCTGATCTTATAGGTGACTACATGGCTAATGTAGAAATCTAGGAAAATTCAGCTGGGCGAGTTGGCGCGCGCTTGTAATCCCAACATTGGGGAGCTAAGATGGGAGGATGGCGGCTCACGGCCAGCCTCGGCTACTTAGCGAGGCCCTTTGCAACTCAGCAAGACCCTGGTTCAAAATAAAGAATAAAAAATAGGGTGTAACTCTGAGGTAGAATGCCCCTGGGTTCCATCCCCAGTACAGGAAAAAAAAAAAAGGAAAGAAAGAAAGAAAGAAAGAAAGAAAAGAAAAGAAAAAAGAAAAGAAATCTAGGAAAATTCAGGATTGTTTTTGTACAAGAATTAAAATCCTTCAGGACCCAACAGCCAGAGATAAGAAAAGATAAAGACATCTCTCTCTTTTATTCCCACCCCCTTTTTATCTGTTTTGCAGTACTTAGGATTGAGCCCAGGGGCATTTTACACCCCAGCCCTATTTTATTTTTTTATTTTGAAACAGGGTCTCACTAAGTTGCTGAGAGCCTCACTAAATTACCCGTGTGATCCTCCTGCCTCAGTTCCCCAAGTCTCGGGAATACAGGCATGTGCCACCGCACCTGGAGGATAGGACTATTTATTTATTTATTTATTTAGTGGTACTGGAGATTGAACCCAGGGCCATTCTACCTCCGAGTGACACCCCAGCCCTATTTTTTATTCTTTATTTTGAAACACGGCCTCACTGAGTTGCAGAGGGCCTCACTAAGTAGTTGAGGCTGTCCGTGAACGGCGATCCTCCTGTCTCGGCCTCCCAAATGCTGGGATTCCAAGCGTGCGCCACCACATCCAGTCTTTTGTTTTTTGTTTTTTGTTTTTTAGATACCGAGTCTTGCTAATTTGTTGAGGGCCTCAGTCCTGCGATCCTCCTGTGTCAGCCTCCCAAGTATGGGGTGACAGGCGCCACCACGCGGGGCCGTACTTTAAGCTCCAGGAGCAGGGTGGCCGCTGTGGTAGCCTCCCCTGGCCTCCCGGGGAGCTCGGAGGCTGAGGGAGAGCGTGGGGGTCAGGAAAGGCCTCCGTGCCCAGAAATTGCTTAATGCCAGGCTTTGGTATCCCCACACAGGGCAGGACCACCAAGGGCCAGATAGCTACCTCAGAAGATACCTGAGGAGCCCCACGAACAGCCCCAAAGGACAGAGAGGAGCTCCGAGATGGGACTGCAAATGGCCGGCACCGCGTGCCACTTGCTGGGCCGGCACTGCCTGCCTTGCCTGGGCGCCTCTTCCCAGCGCGTGCAGTTCTTCCTGGTTGTGGATAACTTTATAGCGTAGCCTCGCGCTGCGGGAAAGTGCGATGTGGCCATGGCCACACTAGGAGAGGACGCCATCCACGGAGGCCCTGCTGGCTGGCCCGGAGCCCGCGGCCCTCGCCCCAGGGATGCAGCGTGTCTGAGGGCATGCAGGCAGGGAGCGGGCTGTTTCGTGCGTGTGGAGCGTTCACGTGCGTGTCGGCCATGCAAAGAGAACAGGAGCCGGGCTGGTGGCCAGCTTCTGGATTCCAGCGCTTGGGAGGCTGAGACAGGAGGATCGCAGGTTCGCAGCCAGCCTCAGGGAGACCTCAGCAGCTTAGTGAGGCCCTGTTCCCAAATAAAAAATAAAACAGGGCTGGGGGTGTAGCTCGGAGGTAGAATGCCCCTGGGTTCAACCCTCCATGTCATAAAAACTGAATACTGAATGAATGAATGAATGAATGACGAGAACCGAGAGGACTCCGGGTTCCAGAACTCCAGGAGGCCAGAGGACGCGGGAAGACAAGGACAGGGTGGTGCCGCTGGCGGGGCCAGGGGACCACAAGGCCCCTTCCTGGCCACGGAAGCCACAGAAGCTCCGCACACACTTGACCTGGCCTGGGCCAAGGGATGCCCTTGGGTTCAACCCTGCGCCCCCAAAGGGCTGGTGGTGAAGATACAGAGGCCGCAGCAAGAGCAGCTCCTCCCTCAAGGGCCTGGTGAAGACCTTCGCCCCTGGGCACATGATGCTGTGTAGGATTTATTGATTTATTTAGGATGCTGCCCAGGGGCGTTCGACCTCCGAGCTATACCCCCAGCCCTATTTTTTATTTTTGAAACAGTCTCGCTGAGTTGCAGAGGGCCTACGTAGCTGAGGCTGGCTGCGAGCCGCCATCCTCCGGTCTCCGCCTGGGCTCACACGCTTGCCCACCTTGCCCGGCTCCTGTTTGGGATTTATTATCACATCAGCGGCTGCTCTCTCTCAACATTACACCAGAGAGACTGACCCATATGGTTTTGGTTTGAATTGTGTCTTTTACGGACTTGATTCACTGATGATGTGGCCTACCCAGGGAGGTGGGGGTGCGGGGTGAGGGCGGAGCCATGGGAGTGGGCTCTGCTCCGTGCAGGGATTCCACGCGGCTCCAGAGACTTCGTCTTCTCTGATCTGACCTCAGGAAGTGGGAGTCACCCCCCCCCGGGGTAGATAAGGAAACTGAGGCCCGGGGAGGTCAAGAAGCTGAGTGACTCGGCCAGAAGCCACGGGCTGGCCCGGGGACACGGGGCTGGCATGGGCCAAAGCTGGGTGTGGGCGGCTGGCTCTCATCTCTATGTGGGGCGGGGGTGGCGTGCTCGGAGCGGAACAGGAAAGCTTCTGTTTGCACACCTGAACACACTCGGGCAGCTGTGTCCTTCCCGACCTCAGCCCCAGGTCCACCTGAGGTCAGCGGGCCTCCTGGTCCCCAGCCGGGACGGGCCACTGCGCCCACTCCCCCGCACCTGAGCAAAGGCCGAGTGTCTGCTGCTCCCTGGGCTGCAGCAGCCCCCTGTGGCGAGGCCCCCGCGGGGCTGGGAGGAGAGAGAAGAGGCCCAGCCTCCTCCTCCCCGAGTTGGACGCTGCCACACGCCGGGGCTCAGGAGCAAGAGGTGCCTGGGACACGGCCGGGCACCCCACACTGCGGCCTCCCATGCCTCCTCCCAGCCCTGCTCTGCCCAGGAGCTGGGTGTGAGCTCAGCCAGCCCCCACAAACTGCCTATGAGGGCCTGGCTCTTCCAAGACTGCTCATGTGGTCCTGTAGACGTGATATATATGAAGCCGGACATAGGGCTGCACGCCTGTCATCCCAGGACTTGAGAGGCTGAGACAGGTGGATCGCAGGTTTGAGGACAGCCTCAGCAATGTAGTGAGGGTTTCAAAATAAAAAATAAAATAAGGCTGAGGATATAACTCAGAGGTAAAACCCTTGGGTTCAGTCCCTAGTACCACACACAGACACACACACACACACAAGATAATTAAATAATTATGTCAGCGTGCATATCTATATATAACACATGTATGTACATTGTCAACCTTTACAGTTCTTGAGATCATCCACAGTTGACAGATAACTTGCCCAGTTAATAACGTGTACCACTGCGTGCTCCAAGTGCACACATGCATGCGTGTGCATGTGCATGTGCGTGTCCTTTGGGCGGAACCCAGGGCCTTGTGCATGCCAAGTGCCAACCAAGCACTCTACCAGTGGGCTCCATTCCAGTCCACTATTAACTGTAATGCGTTACTGTGCATGTACACACACACACACACACACACACACACACACGGCTCCCAGGTGCCCGTCCAGCCACCTTATCAGGAGCCCTGCCCTGATTGGCCACAGCTGTGCCTTGTGTGGTGCAGAAGGAGGGGCACAGGTGTTGCGGGCCCCTCTTAAGGTCCCACTGCCTCAGCCAACCTTACCTCCTGCCACCTGACCCACCCGCTGCTGCCCACACCGGCCGCGTCTCGCCATGGAGAAGGTCCTGGTCCTCCTGCTGGTCGCCCTGGCTGCGGTGGTCTACGCAGCTCCAGACCCCAGGGGGCTCATCATCAACCTGGTAACCTCTGACACCCCCACGCAGCTGCTGGCTGGCCGCTGCCCCAGGAGAGGCTGGTGGGCAGGTCCCTGCCCGGGCTGGGCATGCGCAGAGCCCCGAGGTGGCACCAGAGTGGCCGGGGCTGCGGGCAGGGCAGGACGCACGGGTTCCAGCAGCAGCTGTGAGCACCAGCTCCCTGGTGACCCCAGCTGGCCACTCCGCTGGGTCTCAGCGAGCCATCTGGTATCTTCACGGGGCCACATGGGGTCTCCAGACTGTTCCTGCTCACACACGCCTTTCAGGAGCCTGAGAAAGTCAGGGACCATCGTCTCACAAGACCCCTCCCCTCTCAGTTTCTGGGCCCTTTGTCCCCAGCGGAGAACCCTGCAGTGTGAGTCCGTGGCTCCCTGGCTGTGAGAAAGTTTTCCGTCTACAAAGCCAGAGGCCCGGTGGTCACCTGGAGGCCCGTCTCCGAGGCTCCTGGTTTGGGAAGCTTTGCCACTAGCCTGGCGTGGGGGCACACACTTGTGATCTCAGTACTTGGGAGACTGAAAAAGGAGGATGGCATGTTTGAGGCCAGCCTTGGCAACTTAGTAAGACCCTCCGCAATTTTATGAGACGCTGTTTCAAAATAAAAAAAACAAAGGGCCGGGCGCGGTGGGCGCGCTTGTCATCCCAGCATTCGGGAGGCTGAGACTGGAGGGTCGCGGTTTGCGGACAGCCTCGGCTACTCAGTGAGGCCCCCTTAGTGAGACTCTGTCTCAAAGAATAAAAAATAGGGCATAGGGTGTAGCTCAGAGGTCAAATGCCCCTGGGTTCCATCCCCAGACCCACAAAAAAAAGAAAGGGTTAGGGCAACTGGGCATGGCAGCACATGCTTGTCATCCTGGCATTCGGGAGGCTGAGACAGGAGGATCGCGGTTCATGGTCAGTCTCAGCTACTTAGACCCATCGCAACTCAGTGAGACCCTGTTTCAAAATAAAGAATAAAAAATAGGGCGGGGGTGTCGCTCGAGGCGGAATGCCTGGGTCCCAGCCCCAGGCTCAAGCCATGATGCCCGGCAGTTGTAAGACTGGGAACACTGCTTCCTGTGGTCCATCAGTCCCCGAGTGCGGAGGTGAAGAACCTCCCGAGGCTTCGCGCGGGACGTGAGGGTGGGGTGGGGCCCAGGGCGGGCGGCACTGCCCCCTGCGGGCCCTGTCTGGGCCGGGCCGGGGAGGGGTCTGGAGGGCAACGCCGTTCATCTCACGCTCACGGGCTCCTCAGGCCGGAGCCCCTGTGTGGGTCCCCTGCATACTCTAGACGGGGGCAGTGGCCTGCCGGGTCACCAGAGAGCTGGGCCCTACAGCCAGTCCTGGAGCCCGTGCATCCCGAGCTGCCCCGCAGCTGCCCATGCGCCTGCCCCTCACATAGGTGGGGCACAGAGAGGCCGTGGCTGGGGGCTCTGGGGCCCTGGGGCCCTGGGGGGGCCTGGCTCACTGGCTGCCCCCACAGGAAGATGGCGAGATCTGCTTAAACAGCGCCCAGTGCAAGAGCAGTTGCTGCCAACACGACACCATCCTGGGCATATCCCGGTGCACATTCAAGGCCCCCGAGAACAGCGAGTGTTCCCCAAAGGTGAGTGCTCCCCAGGGCAAGTGCTCCCTGTGGATGAGTTCTCCCCACAGGCAAGCACTCCCTGCCGATGAGTGCTCTCCCCAGGAGAGTGCTCCCCATAGATAAGTCTGGTCCAGGTGAGTGCTTCCTGTAGATGACTGCTCCCCCAGGTGAGTGCTCCCTGCTGATGAGTGTGCTCCCCCAGGTGAGTGCTCCCCATAGATGAGTGCTCCCCATAGATAAGTGCTGCTCCAGGTGAGTGCTTCCTGTAGATGACTGCTCCCCCAGGTGAGTGCTCCCTGAAGGTGGGTGCAGAGCTCGGGCTGGGAGGTGGGGGTGGGGTGGAGGAGCTGCCCTACGCAGAACGGGAGGAGAACAGGGTGTTCGCCAGGGGTCAAAGTGCCATCCCAGCCCATCATGCCTCACAACTGGCCGCTGAGATGGGGTTGGTTATCTCTATATCAGGAGAGAAAGGGAGTCAGTAAAACCAAGTCTGGTGGAAGCCAGACATGGGTCCCCCAGTGCACAGGTCTCCTAATGGGACACCATCAGGAGACGCTCCCCTGAGCCGGGCATGTGGGGTGCATGCCTGGAATCCCAGGACCTGGGAGGCCAAGACAGGAGGATGGCAAGTTCAAGGCCAGGCTCAGCAACTTAGCAAGACCCTCCGCAACTCAGTGGGACCCCATTTCAAAATAAAAAGGGAAACTGGGCGTGGTGGCACACACTTTGATCCCCGCGCTTGGGAGGCTGAGACAGGAAGATCGCATAGGTTCAATGCCAGCCTCAGCTACTTAGTGAGACCCTGTTTCCAAATAAAATATAAAATAGGTCTGGGAGTGTAGAGCAGAGGTAGAAGGCCCGTGGGTTCTACCCCCCAATACCCCCCACACACACACACACACGGCAGAGGGTATAGTTTGGAAGTAGAATGTCCTGGATTTAATCCCCCCAGTACCAAAGGGGGGTGGAGGAGAGAGAGAGAGAGAGAGAGAGAGAGAGAGAGAGGAGGAGAGAGGAGAGAAAGGGAGAGAGAGAGAGAGAGAGAGAGAGAGCGCGCCCCCTGCAAGGAGACGGGCGGGTCCCCAGCAGGCAGGGTAAGTGATGTCCAAGCAGCGGCCGGCTCTCAGGGGCCCCATCTCTGCAGAGCATCCTCCATGGCGTTTACTACAAGTGCCCCTGCGAGCGGGGCCTGACCTGTGAGTCGGACAAGAGCATCCTGGGCTCCATCACCAACACCAACTACGGCATCTGCCTGGACGCTGGGCGCTCCAGGGAGTGAGGCGCCGCCCGCCCGTGCCCGCCCGTGCCCGCCCGTGCCCGCCCCTGCCCCCCTCTCCCCGCGGCCACCTCCGCCAGCTCCTCCGGGAGCTAACTGGGCTCTGGGTAATTAAAGCCCGCTGCAACCTGGCCGTCACCGCGCCTGCGTGTTCTTGCTGGGTCACTGCCCCTGCTGCATGGAGCCTTCGCCCGCCATGCCGGGGCCGAGGCCCAGAGGCCGGGAGGGCATCTGGGGCCGGAGGGCAGCCAGGGTGTTGCGCACCTGGGAACCTCCCTGTGTCTGGGGAGCATCACCCCTCCCTGAGCATGCCCTCCTTGTCCTTCAAGTTCTAGAGAAATGGCCAGGTGTGTGAGCACGCACACACGTTCACGCTCACACACACCCACTCACACTGGTGTTAAAATGGCCCTCATTCGCTGTCCTTGTGTCCTGCCTCAGATTTCACCAGATCCAGCCAGGCGTGGTGGCACACGCCTGCGATTCCAGTACTTGGGAGGTTGAGACAGGAGGACCACAGGTTGGTTGGAGGCCAGCCTCAGCAATATATGAAGACCGTCAGCAACTCAGTATGACTCTGCTTCAGAGTAAAAAAAAGAAAAAGAAAAACAGGGCTAGGGGCTGGGCGTGGTGGACGCGCTTGTACTCCAGCATTCGGGAGGCAGAGACGGGAGGATCGCGGCTCGGGCAGCCTCAGCTACTGCTTAGTGAGGCCCTCCGCAACTCAGTGAGGCCCTGCTTCAAACATAAAAAGAACTAAAAAATAGGGCTGGCGTGGAGCTTGGAGGTACAATGCCCCTGGGGTCCATCCCCAGTACCGCAAAAAAAAAAAAAAAAAAAAAAAAAAGGTCTAGGGGCATATGTCAGAGATACACTGAGGTCTAATACCCAGTGCAAAACAAAAACAGACCCAGGCCGGGCGTGGTGCGCGCTCGGAATCCCAGCATTGGGGAGGCTGAGGCAGGAGGATCACGGTTTGTGGATATCCGCAGCTACTTAGTGAAGCCCTTTGCAATTCAGTGAGACCCTATTTCAAAATAAAGACAAAAGAGGGCTGGGGATGTAGCTCGGAGGCAGAATGCCCCTGGGTTCCGTCCCCAGTACCACAAACAACAAGGAACTATAGCGTAGACTATTAGGGGACACGTGTGATATCTCAGACCAGAAGCCTAAAGGCAGGCAGTGTTGGCAGGCCTCCCGTCATTGGCTCTGAATATCACAGCCTTTCACACATGCCGAGGCAGGGGTGGAGTGGAGCTGGGGGCACAGAACAGGTTCTCCTGGGACACCGCCTTCTCTTTCCCCAAAGCCTCTGGGCAGACTTTGTTCCGTGACATAACGGCTGAAGCCAGGTGGCCTGACCACTGCTGGCTGCGAGGGAGGCGGGGACGGCAGAGCGGTGGGATCGCGGCCCCTGTCCCAGGCCGGCCACGCCGCCGCCCAAACACTGCTGGGCTCCGCCAGCAAGACGGAGGGCCGAGCCGCTGAGGCACCAGGGTGCCAACGAGAGGGGCGTTCAGTACCTGTCCTGGGCCAGCGAGGGGCTCCTTAAGTCTTCTCTGCATAGCTAGAGCGGCCACAGTGCCCAGCACGGTGTTTTAGACTGTGGGGTCGTGGGGGACGCTCCTGGTTTTCAGGAGCTGGGCTGTGCAGAGCACAACCCTCCGTTGAGTCCTTTCTGGCTGAAGTGCCTGCAGGGTCCTTAACTGCAGCGACTCTGACTGACACAGCGGCTCTGGAGGACAGGGACCTAGAGGCCTCCCCGGGCTCTGCTCCTTCCTGTGTCTGGCGGCTTCACTGGACATAATGTCCTCTGGGTTCATTAATGCTACCACGGATGGCAGGGTCTCCCCCTTTGGTAAGGGTGAACACTGTTTTGCCCTATTTTTTATTCTTTATTTGGAGACAGGGTCTCCCTGAGTTGCAAAGGGCCTCACTAAGTAGTAGCTGAGGTGGTCTGGGAACTGCGATCCTCCCGTCTCAGCCTCCAAAAGTGCTGGGATTACCAGTGTGTGCCCCACGCCCGGCTTATTCTTTATTTTGAAACAGGATCTCACTCAGTTGCAGAGGTCAAGTACTTGAGGCTGGCCGTGAACCTGTGATCCTCCTGTCTCAGCCTCCCAAGTGTGTACCACCACACCCAGCTTTTTAAAATTTTATATATCTGTTTGTTTATGGTGCTGAGAATTGAACCCAGTGGCATTCTACCTCCAAACTACACCCCCAGCCCAATTTTATATTTTTAATTTGAAGCAGTCTTAATAGTTGATGAGAGTCTCACTACTTGCTGAGGCTGTCCTTGAACTGCGATCTTCCTGCCTCAGCCCCTCCTAAGTAGTGAGATTGACAGCGGGCACCACCATGCCCGGCTTATTTTTTTATTTTGAAACGGTCTAAGTTGTGCTGAGGGTCTGGACAAGTTGTGGAGGCTGTCCTCCAAACTGCCATCCTCCTGTCTCAGCCTTCCAAGTTCCAGATGACAGGTGTGCGCCACCAGGCCCAGCTTCCCAGGACTGTTTACTGATGAGTTATTTCCCAGAGTGTATAGAGTAGAAATGAGCACACCGTCTAGGTCTGGGTTTATTTCTGGGCTCTGCAGCCAACCCCACCCCTCTGTGGGCATCTCCGGAGGCTGTGTTTCCACCCGGTCGGCTCTTCTTCATAGACTTCTCCGCGTGGGCGCTGGTGGAACGCCCGCAGGCCACTGTTCAGTGTGGCTGGTGGTCTTCACCTAACTCTGGCTCCCCAGAGCCCCCAGCTCTTGTACCCTAAGCTCCACACCCAGAGGAAAAACCGGACCCCCTGTTCTGGAGCACGTGACGTCAGACGTGAGTCGGCGCACGGAGCTTATCTGAAATGTTCCTCTCCAAACTGTAGCCCAAGTGGAACAGGGCCACCCGGAGGGGGCTGTACGGCCGCAAGCAAGCAAGCGCGTCTCATTCTAAAAGCCTCCTGCTGCCGGGCGTGGAGGCACCTGCCTGTCATCCCAGTCTTGGGAGGCTGAGACAGGAGGGTCGCAGGTTTGAGGCTAGCCTCGGCACTTTGTGAGACTGTCATCAACCTAGTGAGACCCATTTCCAAATCAAAAAATTAGAAATAAGCCGGGCGTGGTGGCGCACGCTTGTCATCCCCGCGCTTGGGAGGCGGAGACAGGAGGATCGCGCAGGTTCGAAGCCAGACGTGCTGGCTTAAGAGGCCCTGTTTCCAAATTAAAAAGTATAAAAATAGGTCTGGGAGTGTGGCCCAGAAGTAGATAGGTTTCCAGGGAGCCCAGTACCACACACACACAAAGTAGAAATAAAATTGGGTTGGGGTGCAGTTGAGAGGTAGAATATCCCTGGGTTCCATGCCCAGTACCACACACGAGAGAGAGAGAGAGAGATCGCATAGCCAGGTGTGGGAGTGTACACTTAGAATCCCAGTACTTGGGAGGCTGAGACAGGAGGCTCTCAGGTTGGAGGCCAGCCTTAGCAGAGATCACGTGTGCAGGGCGTCAAGAGCCGCCGCGCGGGAGACAGTGGCGGCTCTGGCCTCGTGCGGGCTCTCTACACCTGCTTTCCCGTTTTTGACATTTCAAGTCAGGGGACCCAGGAGACCAGGTGTGGGCTGGCCACGGGGGGTTATGGGGTGGGCAGGAGCCAGGACGGGGTCGAGGTAGGAGGGAGCTGAGGTCTCCTCGTGGGCGCGTCCAATCATCCCCGCCCAGGCAGAGCCCCCCGCTGTGGTGTCCCTCCTGGTCCCACCCCCAGGGGACCTGGCTGTCCCCTCCCAGGGCCCGGACCGGCGGGATGGCGGTGGCGGGAGAGGACGGCGTTAGAAGGCTATTTTCTTCGTTTTGGGGGATTTTTTTAGGAACTGGGGATGGAGCCCAGGGGCATTCGACCTCCGAGCTCCACCCCCGGCCCTATTTTTTATTTTTTATTTTTTATTTTGAAGCCGGGTCTCACTGAGTTGCGGAGGGCCTCACTAAGTAGTAGCTGGGGCTGGCCGCGAACCGCGATCCTCCGTCTCAGCCTCCCGAGTGCTGGGGTTACAAGTGTGCGCCACCGTGCCCGGCATAGAAGCCTGTCTTCTTAGATGGCTTCTTGTGTTTCTGACAGTTACCGCTGATCATTTTGAATGTCTTCTGGTTTTTAGGGTGTATACACGTCAGGTTTGACTCGCAGGGGCACTCGTAATACTGACCGAAGAAAACCTGTGGAGGCAGGACTTGGGCCTTCACTGTGGAGGCCGGCCTCCCCGGGCCTGGGTGGGGAGGCCTCCCCGGGCCCAGCTGCTTGCTCCAAGCCAGCTCAAGGACAAGGGACTCTTTTTTGGTGGTACTGAGGATTGAACCCAGGGGCAGTCGATTTCCAAGCTACACCCCAACCCTATATTTGTTTATTTATTTCTTTATTTTTATTTTTTTGTGAGTCTGGAGATGGAACCCAGGGGCATTATACCTCCAAGCTACACCCCCAGCCTTATTTTTTATTCTTTATTTTGGAACAGGGTCTCACTGAGTTGCAACTCCCTAAGTAGCTGAGGCTGGCTGTGAACCCAGATCTTCCCGTCTCAGCCTCCCGAGTGCTGGGATGACAAGTGTGCGCCGCCACGCCCTGCACAGGCTCAGCAATTTATAGCCAGGCCTTCTGCAGCATAGTAAGTAATTGCCTTAAGAAGAAGAGAGAGAGCCAGGAATGGCGGGCACACCTGCAATCCCAGTACTTGGGAGGCTGAGACAGGAGGATTGCGTTTGGAGTACAGCCTCAGCTAGTACTTAGGCCCTCTGCAACTCAGTGAGACCCTGTTTCAAAATAAAGAATAAAAAGTAGGGCTGGAGGTATAGCTTGGAGGTAGAATGCCCCTGGGTTCCATCCCCAGTAAAGCAAAAAAACCCAGTACTGCAAGAAAGGGGGTTTAGGGGTGTAGCTGAGCTCCCCAGTACCAAACAAAAAATAAAACCAGAATGAAAAGAAGAGAACGGGAAGGCCAGGGGCGGCGCCTCGGCGGGGCGGGCTCACCTCCTTGCTGCACTTGCCGCCCTCGGGCGACCTCGGGGTGCAGTGGGCCTCGCAGCTGTCGGGGTCCGGCGAGCGGCGGCAGCACAAGCTCCTGCACCTCAGGTTCCCCACACAGATCTCCCCGTCGCCCTGCGGGAGGCCAGGCCTGTCCAGCGCGCCGACGCCCGCCGCTGCCCCACCGGCCCTGGGACCGAGCACCCCGCCTGTTTGTTTGTTTTGCGGTCCTGGGGACTGGACCCCGGGGCTCTACCTCTGAGCCGCGCCTCCGGCACTGTTTATTGATTTTTGGGTTTTTTTGAGGCAGTTTTATAAGTGGCCAAGGCTGGACTACACCGTTTATAAAGGTTTATCCTTAAGAATCCCAAATCCAGCTCGGAGGTAGAATGCTCCTGGGTTCCATCCCCAGTCACACACACACACACACACACACACACACACACACACACACACACACACACACAATTTCCAAATCCTGCCTGGCACAGTGGTGCACACCTGTAATCCCAGTACTTGGGAGACTGAGACAGGAGGATCCCAGGTTGGAGGTCAGCCTCAACAATTTAGTGGAGACTCAGAAACTTAGCGTTCCCTTACTGAGGATGGAACCCAGGGCCACTGTGCCTCTGAGCTCTACCCCCAGCCTCCTGTCTCAGCCTCCCAAATGCTGGAATTACAAGCATCTGCCACCATGCTCGGCTAGCAAGACTGTTTTTAAATAAATAATAAATAAATAAATAAATATGGCTGGGGGTGTAGCTCAAAGGTAGAATGCTCCGGGCTTCCATCCCCAGCACCAAAAACAAAAAAAACAGTGAGAGCCACGTGTAGTGACCCGCGCTTGTCATCCCCGCACTTGGGAGGCTGAGACAGGAGGATCGCGCAGGTTGAAGCCAGCCTCAGCTACTTAGTGAGGCTCTCAGCAACTCAGTGAGACCCTGTTTCCAAATAAAACATAAAATAGGTCTGGGAGGAGAGCCCCAAGGTAGAAAGCCCCTGGCTCCACCCCCAGTACCACAAAAACCAAAACAAAAACCATCCTAGTCCCTTGAGACAAGGTTCAAAGCTCAGGTACAAAGTGGGGACGTGGACGGGCCGCGGCCCCCCGGGCGCTGCACTCGCTCTGGTGGGGATGGAGGGTGGGAGGGGTCTGCGGAGGGTAAAGTCCACTCGCTTCCATGTGGACTCAAAATTTGGACACCTAACTGTACTTGTGTGTGTGTGTGTGTGTGTGTGTGTGTGTGGTACTAGAGATGGGACCCAGGGGCGGTCCACCGCTGAGCTACACCCCAGCCCCACCTTGTATTCCTTTCTCGCTGAGTTGCGGGGGCCTAAGTAGCTGAGGCTGGCCGCGAACTGTGATCCTTCCGTCTCAGCCTCCCGAACGCTGGGATTGCACGCGTGCGCCACCACGCCCGGCTCCAACTGTAATTTTTACTTCTAAACTCGCAAATATATATTAACTGTGAATTATTCTTTCTAGTTTGTATATATTGTCATGCATATTGTATATAAATGCCATGAAGTAAAGAGCTGGGAAGGAGGGCAGGACTGGCAGCGGCCTCCCGGGCCTCCGCCGGCCTCCCCCTGGGCTCCCTGGCCAGCAGCCTCCCCAGCCTCCGCCCTCCACCCGCACGGCTCCCCTCTCTTCTTCCTGGAACAGCTGGGAGACTCCCATGCCCCCATCTTTCCGGGCTTCACAGACCTCACCGCGCCTGGCCTAGGTGTTAACCCGCGCCGGCCCTCTGCCCAGAACACCCTGCGCCCAGGGCCCTGCCAGCCGCCCTGCGCCCAGGGCTGCGGCCTTCTCCTCCCCGGAGATTTTCTTCATTTCCTTTCTTTCTTTCTTTCTTTCTTTTTTCCTTTCCTTTTCTTTTCTTTTCTTTTCTTTTTTGGTATTGGGGATGGAACCCAGGGGCACTCTACCTCTGAGCTGGAGGCACACTCTGCCCCAGCCTGCGATCCTCCTGCCCCCAGCTCCGCAGACCCTGGGCCCCACGCGAGCACCACGCCGGCCGACCCTCCACTTTCTTACCAAAAGATTTTTATCTGTTTTCAGGAAAAACCAGCCCCTGTGGAGGATGAGGAGGAGGAAGAGAGATGGCAGCCACGCCCGCAGCATCGTCCAGGTGTGGTGGCTGCTCGGCCAGCTGACGCCTGTGCCCGGCCTGGAGGAGGCGACGAGGGCGCGCCCAGTCCTGGGTTCCTGGAGAGGCCTGAGGTCCTGGCTCCAGGCCCAAAGGAATGGCTCGAGGCGGCTTGGGAGGCAGGAGAGGGCGGGCTCTGGCCCCAGCAGGATCTGGGTTCAAGTCCCAGCTCAGCTGTCTGTGCCCATGAAACTGCAGTTTTTCCTCCTCCTCCTCCCCCCCCCTCCTCCTCCTTCACCAGGGATCAAACCCAGGGGCATTCTACCTCCAAGCTACATTCCCACCCTTATTTTAAGTTTTACTTTGAAACAGGATCTTCCTAAGTGGCTGGAGGGCCTCACTAAGTTGTTGAGGCTGACCTCAAACTTGTGATCCTCCTGTCTTAGTCTCCAAGCACTGGGATTACAGGCATATGCCTCTGCACCCAGCTGGCACCCTAGATGCCAGAGGGGAAAGCAGTCATGGGCCAAACGTCTCACACTCGCCTCTGCTCTGCCCAGGAGTGGGGCCCTCCTCCACTCCCCGGCTCTACACAGAGCCCGGCTGCCTGCGGAAAGTACTTCTGGGGCTGCAGGAAGAAACCGAAAACCAGTTCGGTGAGTCCATAGATCGCCTTTGGGGGAGGCAGAAGGGCAGCAAGTTCACCTTAGAAATGAGAGGTTGGCCGGGCGTGGTGGGCACGCTTGTAATCCCAGCATTCGGGAGGCTGAGACCGGAGGATCGCCGTTCGCGGCCAGCCTCAGCTCCTTAGTGAGGCCCTCCGCAACTCAGTGAGACCCGGTTTCAAAATAAAGAATAAAAAATAGGGCAGGGGGTGTAGCTCAGAGGTCGAATGCCCCTGGGTTCCATCCCCAGACCCGCAAAAAAAAAGAAAGAAAATGAAAAAAGAAATGAGAGGTTGTGTTGGGCGTGGGGGCCAGGCCTGTATTCCCAGTATCTGGGAGGCTAAGACAGGAGGATCTCAAGTGCAAAGTCAGCCTCAGCTACTTAGTGAGGCTGTGTTTCAAGTTAAAAAGTAAAATAGGGCTGGGGTATCGCTCAGAGGTGAGTGACCCCAGATTCCATCCCAAGCACCACAGGAAAAAGAAAGGGAAAAGGAAGGAAGGAGCGGAGGAAGGATTGTGAGTGATTGTGTTTGGGTAGACATAAAGTGTATCAGAGTAAGAGAATGATTTGGTTAAATTGAGGTGGCTTTGAAGCTTTTGCGTGTTTTTGGTACTGGGGATTGAACCCGGGGACATTCTACTTCTGAGCTACACCCCCAGCCCTATTTTATTTTAGTTTTTATTTGGAAACAGGCTCTCACTAAGTTCCAGAGGGCCTCACCCAATTGCTGAGGCTGGCTGCACACCTGAGATCCTCCTGTCTCGGCGTTCCAAGGACTGAGGTTACAGGCAGGCACCCACCTGGCTGTGTGTGTGTGTGTGTGTGTGTGTGTGTGTGTGACTGAATGAACTTACGGGCTTTCTCCCTCCAAGCTATATTCCCAGTCCTTTTTATTTTTACTGTGAAAAGGCTCTCACTAGCTTGATGAGCCTCACTGCTTTCTGGGGCTGGTCTACAACCCGCGCTCCTTCTCCCTCGGCCTCCCAAGTACCAGGGTTACAGGCGTGTGCCCCACACCTGGCCCCTCAAGGGATCTTCCCACCTCAGCCTCCCCAGCAGCTGGGGCTACAGGCTACCATGCTTGGCTTAACACTTATTCCTCACCACTAACACCTTCGGTTCAGGACCATGCTGACCCTTGAATGGCCAGCTCCAGCATAGCCACGCTCTGGACGCACCTATAAACTTATAGTTACCGCTGCAGCATGAAGGGGGTTCTGGAAAGTTTCTCTTGCAGATAGTCAAGCCGGGCACACTTGGAACCCCAGTGTTGAGAGGCTGAGACGGACGGTTGCAGGTTTGAGCCGGGCGTGGTGGCGCACGCTGTAATCCCGGCACTGGGGAGGCTGAGACCGGAGGATCACAGTTTGCGGACAACCTCAGCTACTTAGGCCCTCTGCAACTTAGTGAGACTGTTTCAAAATAAAAAGAATAAAAATAGGGCAGGGGGTGTAGCTTGGAGGTGGAATACCCTGGGTTCCATCCCCAGACCTGCAGAAAGAAAGAAAAAGAAAGGAAGGGAGGGAGGGAGGGTGGGTTGCAGGTTTGAGAACAGCCTCAGCAACTTAGTGAGGCTCTCAGCAAACTAGCGAGACCTTATGGAGGAGGAGGAACAGCAGTACCTGCTTCAAAATTAAAAAATAAATAAATAAGAAGGGCTGGGTATTGAACCCAGGGCTGTAGCCTGGGGGTAGAAAGCCCCTGGGTTCAATCCCCATTGGGGGGGGGAGATAGAGGGAGGGGGAGAGAGGGAGAGGGAAGAAGAGGGGGAGGGGGAGGGGAGAGAGAAGGAAGAGGCCAGTCAGGACTGTCTTGGTTAAGTCACAGAACAGCCCACACTGAGGGACGTGAACGTGCTGGCTGAGTAGCCTAAGAGCCGGGGCAGAGGTGACCGCCTCAGGTGCAGCGTGTTCCAGGGGCCACAGAAGACACTGCGACCCAGCTCATCTGTGGTGCTGAGGTCATGGAGCACAGATGGCCGCTGGCCTTCCCCCCTGCGCCAGCCCAGCGGAGCGGAGCGGGCCACTTCACCCCGATTGGACAAACCGGCTCGTGTGTCCCTCAGTTGTTTTTCCTTTGTTGAGTTTTTGTTTAGTTCTGGGGATGGAACCCAGGGGCATTCTACCTCGGAGCTACACCCAGAACTCCCCTCCCTCCCTTTAAATTTGAAACAAGTTTTCTCTAATTGCTGAGGGTTTTGCTAAATTGCTGAGGCTGGACTCCAAACCACAATCCTCTCATCTCAGCCTCCTGAGTACTGGGATCACAGGCACATGCCACCGCACCGGCCTGTGTGTCCCTCGGAACTCATGGCTGAGACCAGGGCAATGTGGCCGCCACTGAACAGTCTCTGTCTAGAAGAGTCAGCGGGAAGGGTGCTTTACTTAGCTGGTGGACTGAGACTGGGAGAGGGGGAGTTTCCTTAGAGGAAATTCAAGGTTACCAAAAGAAGGGGGCTATGGCTGTAGGGTGTGCAGAATCAGTAAATGATATGGCACGTGGGAACTTACAGCTATTTTATTTTGGTCCTGGGGATGGAACCCAGGGCGTTCTACCTCCGAGCTACACCCCAACCCTATTTTATTCTTTATTTTGAAACAGGGGCTCGCTGTGTTTCAGAGAGCCTCGCTAAGTCGCTGAGGCTGCCTGCCAACCTGCGATCCTCCCGTCTGAGCCTCGCGAGTGCTGGGATCACAAGCGTGCCGGGGCGCGGGGCTCTCTGGACCTCCCTTCTGACCACTAGGTCCGCTGAACCAGTCCGGATTGCTTTTCTCCAAGTGACACACTTGTAGCCCCTGTCTCTGCAGGCACGCCCATTGTTAACTTAGAGTTTCACAAACTCTCCCAGTGACATCGATCTGCCCTTTTGTTCCCCACAAACACTAAGGCACCGCGCTCTGGCCTCTCCACTGCCCCCACCCAGGGGCACCCACGTGCACACACCATCCTCACCGCCCGCTTCTCGCTCAGCTCTCATCCCCAAATTAGAATTTCTTGGACCAGCCCCTTCCCACACTCCCCCTCGCCCCATTTCCTTCCTGAAATTCTGCCCCCAGGCCACCATGCCTCAGGACTGGGTGCCTCAGGCTAGATGCAGAATGTCCCGGAGCTCAGCGTGGATGTAATCAAGCCAAGAGGGTGCGGTCTCGCCCGTGGGTGAGTCCATTGTACGGGTTTGCAGGTTTGCTGGTGGTCGCCCAGGCAGTGGGTGCGGCTGGTCGCTGGGTCCCGGGGGTGTGGCCGGGGGCTTGTGTCTCTGAATCCCCTGCTCGCTGGCGCTCTTGCTTCCCGCCTCTGTGATGTGAGAGCAGAGCCGCTCTCTCCCTCTCTCTGCTTTCCACTTGAGCTCTGCAGACCTCGCCTCACATGGACTGAACCCCAAATCTCCAAAAATTGGGTTCAAATAAATCTTCCTTCCTCTGCGCTGCATGGCCGGTCGTTTGGGTTATAGCAGTGAGGATGTTGACCCAACCCCAGGAGAAGCTCCTTCCCAGCCCCAGTCCCCCCCCACCCCTGTGTCGTCCTCAGACCGAGACAGGCCCCTTCCCCTAAAGATGTACAGACAAGGCTCGGGCAGGAAGGGACTTTAATGTTTGGGGAGCTGGGTCTGGAACCAGCGGCGGCGCCCGGACCTCTGGCCCCAGGGAGTGGCCAACCACATCCTCTATATCAAGTGGCACCGGGGGGCACACATTACATCCTTGGAGGTGCAGCTCAAGCCCATCTGGCAGGGGCAGATGAAGTTGATGGCTCCCTTGGTCTGCGGAACAGAGAGTTGGTGTCACGGGGTGCAGGAGGGACGGGGCTCGGGAGCCTGAGCAGAGGCTGGGGAGGGAGACGGCCCCAGGGGCAGCGGCTCTGTAGATACAACCCGAGGCTCCGTGACTCAGTTTCTTCATCTGTCAACTAGAGAAAACAGCAGTAATGCTTTTCCTAGGTTGGTTGTGAGGATGGAGGGATGGAAAACATATCAAGGGCCCCTAGTAAAAAAAAAAGACCCTCTGGCCAGGTGTGGTGGCACACGCTTAGTGAGACCCTGTTTCAAAATAAAGAATAAAAAATAGGGCAGGGGGTGTAACTTGGAGGTAGAATGCCCCTGGGTTCCATCCCCAGACCTATAAAAATAAAAAAGACCCTCTGAAGCCACTGGTGGTGGCACACACCTGTCATCCCTGTAGTTGGGAGGCTGAGACAGAAGGATCAGAGGTTCAAGGCCAGCCTCAGCAACTTAGTGAGGTCCTTAACAATTTAGTGAGACCCTAATAAATAAAAAAAATTATTTATAAATAAAAACTAAAACATATCTGGGGATGTAGCTGAGAGATAGAAGGTCCTTAGTACCACCCGACACACACACACACACACACACACACACACACACACACACACACACCCTCTGAGTTGGGCATGGTGGTGCATGCCTGTAATTCCAGTACTTGGGAGGCTAAGACTGGAGGATTGCAGGCTCAAGGCCAGCCAGCCTCAGCAACTTAGTGAGGACCTGGGCATGTAGCTCAGAGGTAGGAGGCCTCTGGCTCAACTTCCAGTGCCCCCCTCCCCCTCAGGACAGAGACATTCCGGCCCCTTCATCGGCCAGGTCAGGGGGCTCAGTCCCGGCCGCACCAGCCGCCCCCCTACAGGGACGTGGAGGCCAGGTCCAGCCTCCCTGGGGAGGTCGGGCCCAGGGCCAGATGAGCAGGAGCAGGCCTACTGCTGCCTGTGTCCTACAGCTGACCCACGCGTGACCGAGCGCAGCCCAACATCCCCGCCCGAAGGCGCTCAGTCCCCGGCTGGGGTCGCCCCTTGCTGTCCCCTCCGGCCGTGTGGGAGGGTCGCCAGCATCCCAAAGAGCCCAGGGCTAGGAGGAGAAGCCAGAGTCCAGAGAGGGCGGCAACCTGCCCAAGGTCACAGAGACAGGAGGCGGGAGCGGCGCAACTCAAGCTGGGGTCCACCTCCGTGGCGTGGCCAGCTCTGCCCAGCCCGACTCCGTTCTCAAGGAAGCGGTCACTGTGGCAGGAGACGGGGTTGCTAAGTGGAGGTCTGTGCCCGCCCCCTTGGCAGGGATTGACATTTAGAAGTCATTCAACAAACATTTGTTCAGCATCTACTATGTACAAGTACTCAGCCAGGGGCGGGGTCTTCTCAGAACTCGGCCTGTGTCTGCCCTTGGGAAGACCCCATCACGGAAGGCGCGGCGCAGTGGGGAGACGCGTGCGCTGTCCAGAGTGTCAGCCCCAGGCCCAGGGGCTCCAAAGAGGGCAGGCGTGGGCCGGGCGAGGGGGAGCACGCCGGCGGCACTATGTCGGTGAGTCCCACCACTCGCTGAGGCCGTCCCACTTGGGAGGCCGAGACAAGAGGATCGCAGGTTCGAGGACAGCCTGCGCGGGCAGTGGGACTGTCATCAACCTAGTGAGACCATGTTTCAAAATTTAAAAAAATAAGGTTTGGGGTAAGTTCAGAGGTAGAACGCCCATGGGTTCAAGCCCCAGTGACACAAAGTAGACAGACAGACAGATAGGCACCTCCTTCCTTCCTTCCTTCCTTCCTTCCTTCCTTCCTTCCTTCCTTTCTTCCTTTCTTTCTTTCTTTCTCTCCCTCTCTCTTTCTTTCTTTCTTTCTTTTTTTTTTTTTTTTTTGCGGTACTGGAGATGGAACCCAGGGGCATTCTACCTCTGAGCTCCACCCCCAGCCCTATTTTTTAGTCTTTATTTTTGAACCAGGGTCTCACTGAGTTGCAGAGGGCCTCGCTAAGTAGCTGAGGCTGGCCGCTAACTGATCTCTGGTCTTAGCCTCCCAAATGCTGGGATTACAATCGTGCTCCCATGCCTGGTTAGATAAATTAAAGGAAAAAAAAAGAGGGAAGGCTTCTTAGAGGCGGTGACAGGCCTCACAGTGACAAATGAAGAAGGGGGGGTTCTCCCAGAAGAGGGCACGAAACCTGTGTGTTCTATTATTACCGTCGTTACTTCATGGTTCTGGGGATGGAACCCAGAGACATTCTGCCTCTGAGTTGCACCCCAGCCCTGCGCTCTTGCTTTCTGAAACAGGGCCTCCCTCAGTGGGTGAGAATCGGTGTCCCGCTATCTTTTTATTTTTTATTTTTATTTTTTGGTGGTACTGGGGATGGAACCCTCCTACCTCCGGGCTACACTCCTGAACCTGTTTTATATTTGGAAACAGGGTCTCTTAAAGCAGCGAGGCTGGCTTCGTCCCGTCTCCACCTCCCAAGTGCGGGGATGCCCAGCAAGTGTCCCATTTTTACCCTCCCCCGCCCCTCCGATGCCTGGGAGGAGCTGCCCGCTCACCTGGGGCAGGCACGCCATGCTCTTCTTGGCCTTGGCGGCACAGAAGGCTCCCCGCCTGTCCAGGTCCAGGAGGCAGCAGTTGCTGCTACACTCCGCGTGGTGGGAACACCTGTGCCCGTTTGGCTGTGGGGACAGGCAGAGTGTCTGCCAGGCTGGGGCGGCGCAGGAGGGCCAGGGAGCATTCCCAGCATTGCCCAAGGCCCCCGAGGCCCACCGCAGCGCCCTGCAGGGGCCTGGGCATCGGGCGCTCGCGCCTCTCCTGCCCTGGGCCCCCGTCTGTGGCTCCAGGGGCTCCGTGGTGGAGGGTGGGGACCAATACCCCAAATCACACTGCGGGGCTGGGGGGGGGAGAAGAGAGGCGCGTGGGGGTTAGGGGCGAGACCGAGCAGGTGGGAGGGTTTGGGGACCCGGCCTGTGCCAGTCAGGGCGGAGCAGCTTCCCCACCTCCAGGGCTGCCGGGGGGTGAAAAGCAGGGCTCCCAAGCGCTCCCGTGGGGCTCCGTCCGCCCTGGCTGTCTCCCGCCCCAGCACAGGGTGGGCTGGGGCTGGTCTGCTCTCTGGCTCACCTTTTTATTGTGTATCAGGAAGTAGCCCCGGCAAGGAAGCAGGACCCCCGCCAGCAGGACCCAGCCGGCCACCATGGCTGCTGGGGTTGGCGTGGGGATTGCTGGCCCCGGGCCCCACCGTGTGACCCAGCACCCCTGGGCTGGCCAGGGGGCCGGAGCGCAGGGGCGGAATGGTCACAGGCTGTCCCGGCCTCCCAGCCTCTGGCCAGCAGCCAGAGCCCCGGGAGGGATGGGGGAGGAAAGGTGTGGAGCCTGGATGGGCGGAGCTCGGGCCTCAGGGACTCCAGTGCTCCTTCCACAAGAAAACGCTAAACCGAGGAACAAAAGCTCATTTTAAAGAATTGCACAGTGTCGGGAGGCTGAGGCAGGAGGATCGTGGTTCACAGGCAGCCTCAGCTACTTAGGCCCTCGGCAACTCAGTGAGACCCTGTTTCAAAATGACGAATAAAAATAGAACCAGGGGTGAATCTTGGAGGTAGAATGCCCCTGGGCTGCATCCCCAGTACAACAACAAAAAAACAAAAAAAAAAAAAAAAGAAAGAAAGAAAAATTGCACAGCGGCAACGTGTGGTGGTGTATGCTTATAATGCTGGCGCTTGGAAGGCTGAGACGGGAATCGCAGGCTGGAGGCCAGCCTCAGCAACTTAGTGAGGCCCAGCTTGAAAAAAAATTAAAAGGGCTACGTGGGGTGGGTGGGGGTAACTTGGAGGTAGACTGCCCCTGGGCTCAATTTCCAGTACCAAATAAATAAGTATTTTGGAAATCCTCACAGCCCTCTCTAGCCCACCCCTCACGAGCGTCCCCTATAAGGAGAGAGCCCTGAGCTCCCCAAAACGCCTTCCTCATCTCGAGGGCCCGCGTTCTCTCTCTCTCTCTCTCTTTTTTTTTTTTTTTTGGTGGCACTGGGGGTAGAACCCAGTGGCTCAGACCTAGTTTTATACTTTATTTGGAAACAGGGTCTCACTAAGTTGCCGAGAGCCTCACTAAGCAGCTGAGGCTGGCTTCGAACCCGCGCGATCCTCCTGTCTCCGCCTCCCAAGCACGGGGATGACCAGCGTGCCCACCACGCCCGGCTCCCAGGAATTTTTGAGAGAGTCGGGCCTGGGAAAGAGAACCGGTTTGTGGACTAGAGGCAGAGGCACTTCAGCTCCAGGTTCTTATAATATTAAAGTTATATTTTACTTTTCCTTCCTGTCTCCTTTCTACCTACTTATTCCTTCTATCCTACATCAGTGCGATGGTGCCTGTAGTCCCAGCACTTAGGAGGTTGAGCTAGGAAGAAGGTCGCAGGTTCCCTCAGCAACTTAGTGAGATGTTGTTTAAAATAATAATAATAAGCCGGGCGTGGCGGGCACGCTTGTCATCCCAGCATTCGGGAGGCTGAGACAGGAGGATCGAGGTCCATGGACAGCCTCAGCTACGTGGTGAGGCCTCCACAACTAACTGAGACCCTGTTTCAAAATAAAGAATAAAAAATTAGAGGGTATAGCTCGGAGGTCAAGTGTCTCTGGGTTCCATCCCCAGACCCACAATAAATAATAATAATAATTAATAATAATAATAAGGCTAGGGCCAGGGTGTAGCTCAGAGGTAGAACATCCCTGGGTTCAGTCCCACACAGTCTCACACATACACACTAGCTTAGGCCACAGGAGTCACTGCCTCCTCCTCCACATCTCCCGCTGGAAGGTCTTATTTTTGGGGGTACTGGGCTCCTGCTAAATTGCAGAGTCTAACCTCTTACCTGCAACTTCCCCAAGCACAGGCCTGCACCACCACACCTGGCTTTTTTTTTTTTTTTTTTTTTTTTTCTGTACTGGGGATGGACCCAGGGACATTCTCCCTCTGAGCTACACCCCCAGCCCGCTTTTATTTGTTTTTTGAAAACAGGGTCTAACTGACTTGTGGAGGGCCTTGCTAAGTTGCTGAGGCTGGCCTCGAACCTGTGATCCCTCTGTCTCAACCTCCCAAGTACTGGGATTACAAGCATGTGCCACCACACTTGGCTTAACTTTTTTTTTTTAATTAAGAAGAAGGGGTACTCTGTAAAATAATTACTAACAGTATAATAGAGTAATTACATTTATTATCATAGCAACTCCTTACGCATGGGGCATAGCTGTACAAAGCTGGCAACAGGGCCTCACTGTGCGCGTGTGAGCAAGGCACCCGGTGCCTCGTGCCCGCGGGCTCCCCCTGCTGCACAAACAAAAACAACCCGGCCGCATACCTGTAGTCCCAGTACTGGGATACTTGAGACAGGGGGAACACAAGTTCGGGGCCAGCCTCAGCTACTTAGTGAGGCCCTCTGCAACTTAGTGAGACCCTGTTTCCAAATAAAGAATGAAAATTAGGGCTGGGGGCGTAGCTCGGAGGTAGAATGCCCCTGGGTTCCATGCTCAGTAGTGTGTGTGTGGGGGGGGATCCAGGCTGCAGTGCGCCTTGGTTACACTAGAGGGCGAGCTAGGCAGGCGAGGGTCGGGTACCGCCCTTGGAACAGCAGCGACTGGCGCACACCATCTCCCCACAACACCCGTGGGCCGAGCTCAGGGTGAGGCTGCGAGACACTTAACCATGTCCAAACCATAGCGCCTGCCCTGTAAGAAGAGGGAGTCAGAGCGGGCGAGGCGGCATACACCTGTGATCCCAGGAGTTGGGCGGCCGAGACAGGAGGGTTGTAGGTTTGAGGACAGCCTCAGCAACATTCCGGGCCTCTCAGAAACCTAGGAAGACCCGCTTTCAAAAGGCAAGAAACTGCCGGCCGTGGTGGCGCACGCTTGTGATCCCCGCGCTTGGGAGGCTGAGACAGGAGGATCGCACAGGTTCGAAGCCAGCCTCAGCTACTGAGTGAGGCTCTCAGCAACTTAGTGAGACCCTGTTTCCAAATAAAGTATAAAATAAGTCTGGGGGTGTAGCCTGGAGGTAGAAAAACCCCTGGGCTCCATCTCCAGTACCACAAAAATAAATAAATAAAAGCTGGGTGCGGTGGCACACTCCTCTAACCCCAGTACCTAGGAGGCTGAGACTGAAGGGTCACAGGTTCACGGCCAGCCTCAGCAACTTAGTGAGGCCTTGCATAAGAGGTAGAATGCCTCTAAATTCAATCCCCATTACCACACACAAAACAAAACAAAACCCTACAATAACAACAAAAAACTAAATTAAAAGGGCTGCGGGTGAGGGGGGAAGCTTTGTAATCCTGGTATTTGGGAGGCTGAGACAGGTGGATCAGTTTGAGGACAGCTTCAGCTACTAACTACTTAGTGAGGCCCTCTGCAACTCAGTGAGACCCTGTTTCAAAAGAAAGAATCAAAATAGGGCTGGGGGTGTAGCTCGGAGGTAGAATGCCCTGGGTTCCATCCCCAACATAAATAATTGGTTCAGTAATTAAGTGAGCAAGTAAATACGTAAGCAAACAGAGGGAGTCGGTCTCCCAAACGTGGCAGGGCTGTTTTGGGGAGATCAGCCCAAGCTGTGCCCCGGTCACTCGGAAAGAAATCACCAGGGAGCCCCGAGTCCACGGACAGACACGCACGCTTCGGGAAGGCTCCCGCTTCTCTCCCCCATACACCTTTATTGGCTCTCCTTAATCTAGTCCCCATCTTTAAAGTAGGAATGGCTGGGCTGGCAGGAGGAGGCCCGGGCCCCCACGTTCTGGGGACACTGCAGGCTGACGATGACCTTGCAGGCCTGGATCTGCACCTCCTCCTCGGGGTGGATGACCAGGGCGAGCAGCCGGTCGGCCAGGCGCGACTCGTCCCCGAACAGGGCCTCGTGCAGCGAGCGCTCGTTGTAATGCCACTTGACGGCGCGGTAGTGCGGCGCGTTCTGCCCCTCGCTCAGCCGCTCGGCCAGCACCAGCGCCTCGAAGAGCAGGCTCCCGGGCTGCGCCGACTGGAACAGGTTCAGGAAGTTGGAGTGCACCTGCGAGCCAACAGGATCCAGCCCGGTAGGCTCAAGAGGCCGGCCTTCCTCTCACCCTTCCTTCCCTCCCTCCCTCCCTCCCTCCCTCCCTCCCTTCTTTTCTTCTTTTCTTTTTGGCACTGGGATTGAACCTGTGTTTTACCTCTGAGACCTATATCCCAGACCTAGTTTGTTTATTTATTTATTTATTTCATTTTGTGGTACTGAGGATGGAACCCAGGGGCATTCTACCTCTGAGCTACCGCCCCCCCCCGTCCTATTTTTTTATTCATTACTTTGAAACGGGGTCTCACTGAGTTGCAGAGGCCTCACTAAGTAGCTGAGGCTGTCCGCGAAACCGCATCCTTCTGTCTCAGCCTCCCGAATGCTGGGGTTATAAGTGTGCGCCACTACGCCCAGCTTGTCTTTAAATTTTTAATAAAATATTTTAAAATTTATTTTAATCCAGTAAAACGGGGCTGGGGTGTGGCTTGGAAGGAAAATAATCCTGGGTTTAATCCTGTGTGTGTGCATGTGACACATGCAGTAACAATTACAGAATGCTCTACATCTGTGCAACGGCTCAAGTTCATTGGTATTACTCACAGCAAGTCGACCCCTAATAGTTTTCTTTTTATCTATGAGTTGCAGAGAGACTTGTTAAACTCTTCCACTGTGATGGTGGATCTGTTGCTTAGAATTTCATCAGGTTTTGCCATATATATTTTGAGATTATGTTATCGGGTGCATACAGGTTTAAAGTTATTTTACCCTTCTGGTAACCTGAACCAGTGATTCTCTGAACCCAGGGGCGTTGTACCTCCTAGCAACACCCCAGCTCTTTCTTATTTTTTATTTTGAAACAACAAGGTCTCCCTAAATTGCTGAGGCTGGCCTGCAACCCGCGCCCCTCCAGCCTCCCAAGTACTGAGATTACAGGGGGCAGTTCTCAGGGCCTTCAGTGGGGAGGCGGAGGAGCAGCCGGCGCCCCCGGGGCTCGGCCGTCGGTCCAGCCTGACCCTGCGCTCGGGGCCTGCGGGCTCTCCTCTCACCTGGCAGTTGAGGATGTCGTAGAGAAGGTCATTCTTCTGGGCCAGGTAGCTCAGCAGTCGGATGGCCTGCACCTGGAGAAGGGCAGCGCGTGAGGGGGCAGGCGCGCCTGGGCCTGGGCAGAGCCCGCCCCCGCAGGGCGCCTGCCGCCCGGGCACCTGTGCCAGGAGGCAGTCTGACTGCAGGATCTCCATGAGGGCGGGCATCACCCGCCGCAGCTGCGGGTGCACGTAGTCGGGCAGGGGCAGGTTGTTGAGCAGCCGGAGGCCCGCGATGTGCAGCTCCGTGTCCCAGACCGTGGACATCAGCTCCAGCACCTTTATGGAGTGCTCCTGGGAGGAGGAGGGACGCAGCGCTGACCCCGGGCTCCTCCCACACCCTGGGCGTCCCTCCCCAAAGGCCCGTCTCGTTGTTGTCTTTGTGGTGCTGAGGACTGGACCCAGGGGACTTCTACCCCTGAGCTCCATCTCCAGCATTATTTCATTTATTTATTTTACTATTATTATTATTATTATTATCGTACTGGGCATGGAACCCAGGGGCATTCTGCCTCCGAGCTACACCCCCTGCCCTATTTTTTATTCTTTATTTTGAAACAGGGTCTCGCTGAGTTGCAGAGGGCCTCACTAAGTAGCTGAGGCTGGCCGCGAACCGCGATCTCTAGTCTCAGCCTCCCGAGTGCTGGGATGACGAGCGTGCGCCACCGCGCCCGGCTCCCTGTTTTATTTTTTATTTTGAGAAGGATCTCCTCAGGTTGCTGAGGGCCTCACTACGTTGCTTCAGCATGGCCGCAAACCTGCAGTCCTCCCGTGTCAGCCTCCCAGGTACCGGCTGACAGGCGTGACATTCAGGTCACGCCTCTGGCTCCTGCCTGGCTCCTGACCTGCACACTCACAGCCTAGACGCAGGTCTAGCTGAGGCCTCAGAGGTAGCGCTCCCACCCCACAGCTGCTGCCTCCGCCTCGGCGATTGGCTCACCCCACTTCACCAAGCCCCAAACCCACACATGCTGCAGTCTCTGTTGCTTCTACCTTCAAAACGGATCAAAACTAATAGCCAGGCGTGGCATGCACACCTGTCATCCCAGCACTTGGGAGGCCGAGACAGGAGGGCTGCAGGTTCAAGGCCAGCCTCAGCAACTTAGTGAGGCCAGTCATAACTCAGTGAGACCCTGTTTCAAAAAATAAAAAGATTAGCCAGACGTGATGGCGCACGCTTGTAATCCCCACACTTGGGAGGCCGAGACAGGAGGGCCGCAGGTTCAAGGCCAGCCTCAGCAACTTAGTGAGGCCAGTCATAACTCAGTGAGACCCTGTTTCAAAAAATAAAAAGATTAGCCGGGCGTGGTGGCGCACGCTTGCAATCCCCGCACTTGGGAGGCCGAGACAGGAGGATCACGCGGGTTCGAAGCCAGCCTCATCTACTCAGTGAGGCTTCCAGCAACTTAGTGAGACCCTGTTTCCAAATGAAATATAAAAAAAGGTCTGGGAATGTAGCCCGGAGGTAGAAAGCCTCTGGGTTCCACCCCCAGTACCACCAAAAAAAAAATTAAAATTAAAAAAATTTAAAATAAAATAAAAAGATTAGAGCTGGGTGTGATGGCGCATGCTTGTAATCCCTGCGCTTGGGAGGTGGAGACATGAAGATTGCGCAGGTTCGAAGCCATCCATGCTGGCTTAAGAGACCCTGTTTCCAAAAATAAAATAGGTCTGGGAGTGCAGCCCAGAGGTAGAAGGGCTTCCAGGAACTCCAGTACCACTAAAAAAATAAATAAAAATTAAAAAAAAAACAAAAAACCGGGCTGAGGGTCTAGCTCAGAGATAGAATGCCCCTGGGTTCCATCCCCAGTACCAAAAAAAAAAAAAAAAAAAAAAAAAAAAAATTAGGGCTGAGCGTGTAGCTCAGAGGTAGGACATCCCTGGATTCAATCCGCAGCACCACAAAAACAAGCACCTCACACCCAAACCGATTTCTAGAACCTGGCCATTCTCTCGCGCCAGTCGAAGGAGCAGCCAGTGGCGCCCTGTGCCCGTGCCCTGCTGGCCCCGACGCACCTGGATTTTGAGCCGGAACTTCCTGATGCCGGAGAAGGCCTTCAGGGCGTTCAGCGCCTGGATCCTGACGCTGTTGTCCTTGTCGTCCAGCATCTCCCCCACCAGAACGATGTCATCGGCCGTGCAAGCAGAGGCCTGGGGTGGGGAGAGGCAGGAGGAGTGTGCGTCCTCGCACGCCTGTCGCCGCCCCCGGCCCCCGCCTCACCTCGGCCTCCAGCAGGTACACGCAGCGGGCGATGCTGTGCAGAACCATGCTCTTGGTGTAGTCGTCCTGCTTGCACTCCAAGGAGCGGAAGAGTCTCCGGAGCTCGCCCGAGTCCCGCCCGTGGCGGTCCCGCTCGATCGCCAGGCCTAGACAGCCACCGCCCAGGTCAGACTCAGTGCTGCCAGGAGGCTTGGGAAGCGGGGGCCCGGGGACAAGGCCGCCTGGCCTTTCTCTAAAGAGCAACCTTCTGCCGGGCATGATCCCAGTCCTTGGGAGCTGGGACAGGACGACCACAGGTTCCAAGCCGGCCTCGGTAGCCTAGTGAGGCCCTCTGCAACTTAGTGAGACCCTGGTTTTTTTGGTGGTCCTGGGGTTCCTGGAAGCCCTTCTACCTCTGGGCTACACCCCCAGACCTATTTTATATTTTTATTTGGAAACAGGGTCCCTTAAGCCAGCGCGGCTGGCTTCGAACCTGCGCGATCCTCCTGTCTCCACCTCCCAAGCGCGGGGATAACAAGCGTGCGCCGCCACGCCCGGCCTCATAAATAATTTTTTTAAATATTAAAAATGTAAAGAGCGACCTCGCTACACACAGGACTGCCACAGCCGGTGAGCAGCGTCACTGCACGCGGGGGGACAGCCGTGTCGCGCTGCTCATGAAATGATGTCATGTGCGTGTCCACCATAATCTCTCACACTGATACCCTATCAGCTTCCTGTCGCCGTCTGGCACACGGCCGTAGTGGGCAGCAATTCGTCGTAGCCGGCACAGGGCAGCGCTTTGTACCAAGTGGACACGCGGCCAGCTGGCACGCAGGGCCCCTTCCCTCAGAGCCTATGTTCCCGGGCTGGCAAGGGATGGTGCGTGCCAGGGACACCAGTGTCCAAGAAGTGAGATCCCGAGGGGATGCCAAGCTCGGAGACTGCCCACTCTACCCGGGAACTGCTCAGGACCCCGAGCTAGCAGCCGAGCCGGGCCGTGTTCAGGGTGCAAGGTGGGCCTGAGGGAGACAGAGGAGGAGGAGAGGAGAGAGGGGCTGGAGGGAGTCACCTTTGGGCTGTCCCTCAGGGGCGGCCTCGGGAGCAGGTGCCTCCTGGGGCAGAGCCCTCTCCCCAGGGCCTGGACACTCACGGGCAATGCAGATGGGCGAGGTGGTGCAGAGAGGGGGCTGGCACCTCATGCCGGCCTTGATGGCCTTGTACAGCAGGTAGATGGCCCCGGCGCCCGTGGCCAGGCCCACTACGCTTTTGCGGATGTCCAGCTGGCCCAGGCACCGGGGCAGGCTCTTGCCCATATCTTCGGCCTTGCCCTGTTCCCCGGGTGGGAGCTAGGGCCCGAGGCACCTGGGAGGGGCCTTCCAGAACCAGAACTCTGGGCCAGGAACCAGGGCCCCGAATCAGAACCTAGGCGACAAAGGAAACTGCGGAGACGACGACGGGGCGGCTGGAGAGGAGGAGGTGCGGCTTCGGTGGCGCAGAGGAGGAGCGGACAGGCCGGGCATCAGGAGGGCGCCAGCGGGGGCGCGGCCGGGCCCTGCGGTTGTGGTGTACATGGTGCCAAGGGCTCTTTTGCTTATTCAACTAAATTTTTTTGAATAGAAAAATTAAAACTAATAGGCAGCTCGGTGCAGTTTTCACAAATCTTTATTACAAAAGCAGGAGAAAACAGAGACAGAAAAAGCAGCATGCTGGCACTCCTGCTGGAGAGCCCGAAAATGGAACTCTCCCCTCCTGGGACCCAGCCCTTAAGTAGACTTAGTATTGGTATCTTCCTGTCAGCGTCACCAAGGCAATGAGCTAGTGACTTATTTATTTATTTATTTTTGCAGTACTGGGGATGAAACCCAGGGGCACTCCACCTCTGAGCTACACCCCCAGCCCTATTTTTTATTTTGAAACAGGGTCTCGCTGAGTTGCAGAGGGCCTCACTAAGTAGCTGAGGCTGTCTGAGAACCGCAATCCTCTGGTCTCGGCCTCCCGAGTGCTGGGATGACAAGCGGGCGCCTCCACGCCTGGCAGTAACCTAGGCAGGTGGTGCCACTGTCTCCAGACAGTGCCCTGACTAAGTGCAGGGGTCAGCACTCTCCCTGGCCCGGCCCCTCTTGGGCAGCATCGGCTGCTCATCAACCAGGGTGCTTCCGAGCAGTACGTGGAGGTGCCTGCATCCTTCCCCTAGAGCAGGCGGGCAGGCGCTGAAGCCACTCTGGATCTTTAGGGCTAAAGGCTTTCTTTCTCTTTCTCTCTCTTTCTCTTTCTCTTTTTCTTTCTTTCTTTCTTTCTTTCTTTCTTTCTTTCTTGGTACTGAGGGTGGAACCCAGGGACTTTTCTACCTCCGGGCTACACTCCCAGATCTTTTTTATACTTTATTTGGAAACAGGGTCTCACTAAGTTGCCGAGAACCTCACTAAGTAGCTGAGGCTGGCTTCGAACCTGTGTGATCCGCCTATCTCAGCCTCCCAAGCGCGGGGATGACAAGCGTGCGCCACCACGCCTGGCGGGCTAAAGGCTTTGTCTCTAAGGCTTTTACTCTAGGTTAATCATTAGAATAAAGGGCCAAGACAGAGGGGGCTCTGCCTTGTAAGAGCTGCACCCCCTCCCCGCCTGAGCGCCTGCGCAGCACCCAGGCCCTGACTACTTTTTTACATTTTGAAAATTAATACCAAAGCAATTTTCCAACACTGGCACACTGCACTCCATCCCCACACCAAGTAGAGGGGAAAGGAAGGCAGGAGGGTCCTTCAGGGCCCCTTTTCTTGAGGGGCGCATGGTTGGAGGGAGCCCTGCAGGGAGCGCTGGAGGCCACTTTCCTCCGCTAGGGGGCAGCAGAGGCCCACTCCCGTGGGGCCTTAGGGCACCTCTGAAAGGGACTTTGGGGTGTGGCCCTGGCAGGCCTATTTCTTATTTTCCCACCAGGGACCTACCCCTGGGCCCCTGGGTGTTTCTTCAGACAGGGCTTCCTCACCCACGGGAGGATGAGGAGGAAGGGGTCTGAGGGCGCGCCACAGTCGAGGCAAAGCCAGCCTTTCCAAAGGTGCGCCTGGGTCTCCAGGGGTGAAAAGCTCCCGGGGCATGGCTCTTGCATCTTGGGGTAGGCCTGAGCCTTTGGGCATGGGGAGAGGGTAGGGCGCCTCCCCCGCCCGAGAGGCTCCAGCTCCCCTCTGGAGTCAGAAAACACCACCTGGACTCTCCCCGCTCTGAGTGGGACGGCCGGGCGCTGAGGCCAGGCCACAGCCGGCTGAGCAGGCCGTGCGGGACTGGGACCCCAGCCCGGCCCGGCCAGAGGCTCTGGGTCCTGGGCCGGCTGCACCGGGGCAGAAGGAGCCGCTGCAGCCTCCCAGTCCTCCGGAGCCTACTGGCAGTCCTGCACGCCTTAGGCCGTGGCAGGGACAGGCCACACTCTTGGGCCGCCATTTTCTCCTGGGCCAGCCGGTGCAGGGGGGGCATCAGCAGCCTTCAGTAGTGTCCCTGGCACTCCCCAGACCCAAGGTGGGTGGCCCCAGACCCTGCAACAAGGGGCGAGGAGGGGCCCCCAGAGGGAGCCGGCCGGCCGTGTGTCCCCCGATCTCTAAGCAGGGGTCAGCTGCCTGATGGGCACGGTCATTCATTGATTTATATTTATTATGTTTTTTTGAGGTTCTGGGGATGGAACCCGGGGACATTCTACCTTTGAGCTCCACTCCCAGTCCTATTTTTTATTCTTTATTTTGAAACATGGTCTCACTGAGTTGCTGAGAGCCTCACTAAGTAGCTGAGGCTGTCTGTGAACCGCCATCCTCCTGTCTCAGCCTCCCGAGTACTCCCTGCAGGGGCTCGTGACGCCACCAGTTGGGGCTGGGCGGAGGTACTGGGAGGACGGCAGCACCACCATGCCGGCCTCACCTGCTCCCTGGAGACCTCCTAAGAGTCCCTCGCTGGGGCCTCTGTCCCTCCCGCCCTCCTGGCTCCCACTTCTGGCTCAGCCCTGGGGCTGGAGGGAGTGAGGCTGGCCCTCCCAGGGTGGCTGTCCCCAGGCCACAGCGGGCGAGAAGCCGGCAGAGGACCCAAGGGGATTTTTGTTGTCAGCTGTTTTCTTTAGAGATGGGACCTTGCCATGTTACCCAGGCGGGCCTCTAAATTCCAGGCTCCAGCGATCCTCCTGCCTCAGCCTCGCGAGCGGCTGAGACTATGGGCAGAAATGAATGATGGTCTTGTGTGTGTGTGTGTGTGTGTGTGTGTGTGTGTGTGTGTGTGTGTTACTGGGGATGGAGCCCAAAGGCATTTTACCTCTGAGCGACACCCCCAGCCCTATTTTATTCCTTTATTTGGGTCTCACTAAGTTGCTGAGCCTGACCTCAAACCTGTGACCCTCCAGTCTTAGCCTCCAAGTACTGGGAGACAGGCGTGCGCACCACGCCCGGTTTTGTTCTTACTTTGAGGACTAAAGTGTCCTGTGTGGACTCATGCTAACAGATGGTACGTGTGTCTCCAGAGTTCTCCGGGAACATATATTAAAAGCCACAACTCCTCTCGGGAACTTGGCTCCGTGTATTTTCTTCTGTTTGGTTTTTCTAACACATCTAAAAAGGGAGGCCAGCCGGGCGTGGTGGGCACACTGGTAACCCCAGCACTTGGGAGGCTGAGACAGGAGGATCGTGGTTCAAGGCCAGCTTCAGCTACTTAGTGAGGCCCTCTACAACTCAGTGAGACCCCACCTCAAACATGAAACACTAAAAAATAGGGCTCGGGTGTAGCTTGGAGCTAGAATGCCCCTGGGTTCCATCCCCAGTTCCGTTAAAAAAAAAAAAAAATCCAAGCTGCGCCAGGCGTGGTGGTGCACACTTGTAATCCCAGTACTCGGGAGGATCACAGGTTCAAGGCCAGCCTCAGCGATGTAGAGAGGCTCTCAGCAACCTAGCAAGACCCTGTTTCCAAATGAGAAACAGAATTGGTCTGGGGGTGGAGTTCGGGGTAGGCCAGCTATGGGTTCAATTCCCAGGGCCATAAAATATCAAAGGAAAAACATATAAACCAAGCTGGGTGTGGTGGCGCATGCTTATAGTTCCCGCTCTTGGGAGGCTGAGACAGGATCGCACAGGTTCGAAGCCAGCCTCAGCTAGTGAGGCTCTCAGCAACTTAGTGAGAGACCCTGTTTCCAAATAAAATATAAAATAGGTCTGGGAGTGTAGTCCGGAGGTAGAAAGCCCCTGGGTTCCACCCCCAGGACCACAAAAAAGGAAAAAAAAATAATAATACAAGCCGGGTGTGGTGGCGCACACCTGGAATCCCAGTACTTGGGAGGCTGAGACAGGAGGATCACAGATTCAAGGACAGCCTCAACAAGTAATGCGCCTCTCGTCAATCTAGCGAGACCCTGTTTCCAAATAAAAGTACAACAGGGGGTGGGGGGTGGCTCGGGGTGGAATGCCTCTGGGTTTAACCCCCAGTGCCAACAAGCAAGAAGAACGAGGAGGAGAGAGAAGAGAAAGAAGGCCGGCTGCGAGCATCCCGAGCATCCCGCCGCCCCACCGGGAAGCGCACGGGGGTCCCCGCTCCGCCCTGCCCCCGCCGCCTCCCCCGCTTAACCCCTTCGCGCCCGGTGGAGGGACCGGGACCGAGAGGATGGAGGGAGGCCACGCCCCTCGCACGTCACCGTTGCCCGGGCGACGGGGGGGCCGAGGGCGCTCGCTCATTCACTCGACAAACGGCGCGGGGCCCCAGACCCCCGGGCCGTGTCCCGGCACCCGCAGTTCTTAACGGTGCCCCGTGGTCGCGCGGGGGTGCCCAGGTGGAGCCCAGCGAGGAGGAGGCCCCGGCTGGGGGGGTCCCGCCGCTCAGAGAAAGACGGGCTTCCCGGCCCCGGTCCTTTGGGGGGGCCGCCCGGGGCCAGGGCTCCAGCCAAGACCCACCTCTGCGTCTGGGTGCCCTCGACCCGCGCTTCCTTCTTAACATGGAAGACATAGCACAAGGACCCTTGTCCCCGTGGAGGAAAGGGTTAAAAACACTGCAGGGCAGAATTGAGTGATAAAACTGCGGGCCATCTTAATGAGGCTGGGAGGGAAGGAAGGCCACGCCGGCCGGCCTCCCTGGACACTCAGGGCCTCCCTCAGGGGTGGGTTCTGGGCCGGCTGGAGGGGGTGCTGGGGCAGGAGCATTGGGCAGTGTGTGTGCGAGACAGACAGACAGACACACACACACACACACGCACACACACACAGTGCCAAGAAACGGAACCAGCTGGGGAATCAGACCGGGGCCCAGGGTGAGGCGCTGGCCCTCCATGGCAGGGCCCCTCTGTGCACCTGCCGCGCGGCGCGGCCCTCTGGGCCTCTGCGGCTTGTCTCTTGCAGGAGCTGAGGCTCCAGGGCTCAGCCCAGGTCCCTGCCCCAGCCCAGCCCCTCAGAGGGCCACAGGACCCACGGGCATCTGCAGGCTTGCTGGGGCCGGGGGTCCAGGGGACAGCTTTAGAAGGAGGAGAGGGGAGGCAGCCATGCCCACGTCTCCCGAGCGGCTTCGGTGCCAGGAGCTTGGTGCTGGGCCCAGGGCCTGGAGACTTCGGCCTTTCCCGGGGAACATGGACATCAGCGGCTGTGAGCCCGCGTGCTTGGCCGAGGGGTCTCAGGTTGAAAACTTGCACAATAAATGGTGTTTGGGAAAGAGTGTTCCAGCAGGGTGTGTAGGGGAAGGAAAACCCAGGGTCAGAAAGATAGTGTGGCCACTGGAGCCACGCTGGAAGCTGGGGCCCAAGAGGAAGGACAGGGCCAGGAAAGTCATGAGGAAAGTGCATTAAAAATAACAGCAGCCGGGCGTGGTGGGCACACAGCGTTGGGAGGCTGGGGCAGGAGGCCGGAGGTTCGAGGTCAGCCCCAGCCATGTAGTGGGACTCTCAGCAACCCAGCAAGACCCCATTTCAAAATAAAATTGGAGCCGGGCGTGGTGGTGCCCGCTTGGAATCCCAGTGCTTGGGAAGCTGAAACAGGAGGGCCGCAGGGTCGAAGCCAGCCTCAGCAGCTTAGTGAGGCCCTCTGCAGCTTAGTGGGGTCCTGCTTCCAAGGGAAATATAAAGTAGGGCTGGAGGCACAGCTCGGAGGTAGAATGCCCCTGGGTTCCATTTTCTGAGTACCACACATAAAAAAATAAATAAAATCGGGCTGTAGGTGTAGCTGGGCGGCAGAATGTCCCCGGGTTCAGTCCTCAGTACCAATAAATAAACAGAACGGCAAGGGAGGGAAAGTCGTGCAGACTTCGATAAGAGATAATGGAAGACAGGCGGGAAGGCGGTTCAAGTTTCTGGGCGGGCGGGTCAGCGGGGGGGGGGGGGCGGGGGGGGGCGGGGGGGGCGGTCCGGCCTGTCTGGGGAGGGGGGGCGGCCCGGAGCCGAGCGGGGAGGGCGCCCTGGGGCGGCCGGGCCGGGCTCCTCCGCCACCTGCTCCTCCCCCAGGACCGAGGGGCGGCAGGGCTCGGGTGGGCGAGGCGGCGGCAGACCCCGACCCGGCCCTGGACGCCCCGCGCCCGGCGGCGGACTCGGCGCGCAGTGCTCTGCCCTGAGCCCGGCGCCCGCGGGGACGGCGTGTCCCAGCCGCGCTGCCCCCCCCCCCCCCCCCGCGCCCGCTGTCCCCTGTCCCCCCCCATCGGCGCAGCCCTGCGGGAGGGCGCCCCGCGGGGTCCCGAGGCCCGGGTGACTCAAGTGGCGACCGGACCCAGGACCCCGCCGGGCCCTTCGCACGGGTGGGAGACCCCGGGCAGGATGCTGGGAGTAGTGGCCGTGGGGAGGAAGGCCACCCAGACTGCCTGCAGCCGGCCCTTCCGTTTGGCCGGCCCCGAATCCTGGTTTATTCAGAGCCAGGTGTCTCCCTAGCCGTCCATCTTCATCATCATCAGCAGCATATTATTATTATTAATTATTATTATTATTATTATTTATTGTTAAATAAATCATCATTATTTTACTACTGGGCATGGAACCCAGGGATAGTCTGCCTCTGGGTTACATTTATTTATTATTTATTTACTTATTTTTATTTTGCGGGTCTGGAGATGGAACCCAGAGGTATTCGGCCTCAGAGCTCTACCCCCTATTTTTTATTCTTTATTTTGAAACCGGGTCTCACTGAGTTGCAGAGGGCCTCGCTAAGTAGCTGAGGCTGTCCGCGAACCCGGATCCTCTGGTCTCAGCCTCCGGAATGCGGGGATGACAAGTGTGGCCCCCAAGCCCCGCAGGGCTACATTTCTTTTGGAACAGGAGCTCACTGAGTTGCAGAGGGCCTCCCTAAACTCCCGAGCCCACCTGGCCCTGCGGCCTCCTGTCTCAGTCTCCCCCATACCCGCGTGCACCTCTGTGCCTGCCTCCTTCCCCAGCCTTCTGCAGAAAGGCAGCTCTCAGTGCTGGTCCTCAGGACCTAAGAGGGAAAGGTTCCCACTAGGGTGCTATGGAGGACTTGGCAGTTCCTGGTCTTCCTCCTTCCCGCTCTGCGTTTGCCGGGCGCGGCCCTCCCAGAAGGACCTGCCCCGTGCCATCCCCGCAGCTCCAGCTCCTGCCGGCCCCTTGAACCCCCTGCACACGGGGTTCTACCTTTGCCATGCACAGCACGGCGCGGCGTGTCTCCTAGTCTAGATATCTGTTTACTAATCCTGTTCCAACCAGATTGGAGAGTCCTTGAGGCAGAAACAAAGTCTGTTTCTTCTTTGAGCGCCCGCAGCCCCCTCCCCACCAACTCTTCCCTCACAGGCCGGGCTGGCACCGGAGCTGATGCTCAATACATATAGATATTGGGTGCAGCGAAATGGTTTCCCCCCGTTGGCAGTCTGCAAGCCAGCCGAAGAGCCGCGTGTGGGGTTAACCATCCCCTGCAGCCCGCAGGGGCCAAGTGCCAAATGTGTCACAGCTACAGGGACTCAAGGAAGAAGGCAGGTGATCTGCAGAGAAATCCCTGGGGTGGGGAAGGTGCTGGCCCTAGGGCGGGGTGTGTGTGTGTGTGTGTGTGTGTGTGTGTGTGTGCCGGTCGCAGCTCATCTGGGGGATGGTGATGTCACTTACTAAGCACTTTACTTGCATTATCTTTCATATTTAAGCAGGAGGGGATGGGGAGCGGTTTGGAAGGGGTGGAGGGGACCAGCCAACCACAGAGGAAGGCAGCCTCGACTGCGGGCTCCCCGCCCTGCGCCCTGGGTACTGCCTGTTCCCTGGCTCGCCACTCCCGTACTACACCCGAGAGTGCCCAGCACTGCCCGCCCTGGGTGCGCTCCCGCCCACCCCGCGGTGTGGCCTCGGGCAGGGTACTTCCTCCCGGTCATCTGGACCCCCTGGCAGCCCATCAGTGGTACCTTGAGGGCCAGGGTCCAGGCGATGCCGCGCCCTCCCCAGGTTACCTGGGCTGCTGCCACACACACACACACACACACACACACACACACACACACACACCCTCCCCAGCCCTGGAGCAGGGATCTCAGGCTTCCTGAGGCTGCAAAAGTAACAGCGGGGTCTTTCCCTGGGTGCCTGCAGCTGTGGGAGAAGTGGGGGAGGGGCGGAGGCAGGGCCAGCCTCCCAGGAACCTCTGCTGGCGCCCTTCCCGCCTCCGTGCTGGAGCTCTCAAAAAGGCTGGTACAGTTTGTTACGCTGGGGCCGGAATGTACCGTGTGTTTCATGTGGACCCCGGCCAGCCCAGCACTGGCCGCTTTCTGCTTCTGCTCCCTCCAGCTGTGGTCCCTGCTGTCATCCGCCCACCGCCTGCCCCCACTCCGGGAGGGGAGGGGCACTCCGGGAGGGGAGGGGCGGGAGGGGAGGCCCCTGCCCCCCACGGTGGCTGGGGAGGCGGCAGGTGGGATGCTGGGAGCGCCCTGGAGAGGGGCTGGATTCCAGAAGGGATCGCCCCAGTTTCCTTTTCTTCCTCCATCCTGGGGGTCTCTGGCCTGGGGCAGGGCGCCTTTGAGATGGGGCGAGTTACTTGCAACAGCTAGGCAGACGTGATCAATTAACTGACCCCCTCACCCTGCCACAGAGAACACAGGAGGTGGGGCCTGGTGAGCTAGGGACCTGCCCACCCTCCCAGCCTCAGGAGCCCCAGGCTCCTCAGGGAGGCTGCCAAGTGGACTTTACCTGTCGGGTTTATTGGGATGGGGTCTCGTCCTCCAATCCTGGGCTCCTCCAGCCTCAGCCTCCTGTGCAGCCGGGGACGCCAGGTGTGTGCCGCCATGCCCCGCTTGCAAAACAACTCGACACTTGGTGATTTCTTAATGGCTTTCTGGGTTGCAATGAGTTTCATCAGCGGTGGCTTAGGTATTTGGAGATAACGTGTTTTGGGTCATCTCGCCTTCGTCCCGAGGAAGAAGGTGACATTGTTATTGGCACACTTGACAGGCTGAGGCCCGGGGCCTGGAGGAGGCCCCGGCGGACTCGCTGGCCAGCCCAGCTGGATGGTCAGGCCCGCTGTCCATACCCGCCGCCACCTGCCTGCTGCCCACCCTCCAACTGTCTTGTATTGATTTGGCGTCCAAAACGCAGGAGCCGAGCGTGGAGCCCCGGCTGCAAAGTCAGCTCTGTCTGGGGCTCCCAGTGACCAGAGACGGGGCCTCCTGGGGCGTCTCTGGAAGAGCTTTGGGAAAGAACAACCCCAGGCCAACCCCAGCATCCCTACCAGACCCTCTGTTCACTTACCTGCCCTCATTCGGGGGCGCCCTGTGTGTCCCTAAAGTGGGGGGACACCCACCTTCCTGTGGGAAAACCAGGGGCAAGAAACTGCGTGTGCCGGGCGTGGTGGGCACGCTTGTAATCCAGCATTCGGAGGCTGAGACAGGAGGAGCGTGATTCTCAAACAACCTCAGCTCCTTAGTGAGGCCCTCCGCAACTTACTGAGGCCCTGTTGCAAAATACAGAATCAAAAGGGCTAGAGGTGTAGCTCGGAGATAGAAGGCCCCTGGGTTTCATTCCCAGGACCACAAAAAAAAAAAAAAAAAAAAAAAAGAAAAGGGGTTGGTGTCTCCATGGGGTGTCCTGCTTCCTGCCACAGGGCCGCCCCTGAGCTGTCCTCAGTCTGGCCTTTGCCCAGCCCGCTCCGCTCCCCCGTCTGCACGCAGCTCTCCTGAGCACACCGTGTCCTCTCTGAACCGCTCCTTCCTCTCTAGCCTCCCTTCTCCTTTTCTCTGCTTCTCGGCTCTCCTCATCCATCTGGGTTTACTTTCAATCTGCGCTTTGGATTTCAGTCTCCCTGGAGTTTCCCAAGGTCCCTTTCGCACCCCCCACCTTGCTTCCCAGGAAGCACCTCCCATACCTCTCCAGCTGCTCCGCGCCCCATCCTGCCCTGAGCGTCTGCCACCAGCGTGCATGTGTGCCCCCCAGGAGTGACATCGGTACCCAAAGTCCCAAAGGTGTGCCTGGGCACTTTTTTTTTTTTTTTTTTCAGTACTGGGGATGGAACCCAGGGGCGTTCTACCTCTGAGCGACACCCCCAGCCCTATTTTTTATTCTTTATTTTGAAACAGGGTCTCACTGAGTTGCGGAGGGCCTCGCTAAGTAGCTGCGAACCGTGCGGCCTCAGCCTCCCAAGCGCTGGGATTACAAGCGTGCCCACCACGCCCAGCACCCGAGCACTTATTAAGCACCTACTACATGCTGTAGGCACTGTGCTTCAACCAAGAGGCCACCACGCTGACCTGTGTCCTCCAGAGCCCTGGACTGGCTGGGAGGAAGAAGTCGTGATGTTGCCGAGGGGAGCTGGGAGGGTTCTGGGAAGTCTCCCTTGAAGGGGCAGTGTTCAAGTCCAAGGGGGCTGACCAGGCAGAGGCCGGTGCAGGGTGTTCCAGGTACAAAGAACAGTGTGTAAAGGCACACGGGCATGCAGCAGCCCGTGTTCCCAGGCAGGCACGGGGAACTGTTTGGTCTGGCTGGACACGGAGTGCAGGTTGGGGAACCCAGGGAGATGAGGCCAGAGGCAGGCGGCTGAGGTGCAGCACCTCCTGTTCCAGCGAAGCGTTGACCTTTATCCTGGAGCAGACGGAAGCCCTGGCAGCCTGGCGGCTCCCTACAGCCGCGGAGCTTCAGGGCTGGGCGTGGGCCAGGCCCAGAGTGTTCTCCAAACCTCCATTAACGCATTTACTGCCCTTTGGCTCGGGAGGGCCGCGGGAGAGCCAGTCACTTAAATATAACGCGATTTCTGAAGCGGAGTCGGTCAGTCTTCATTCATACATGTGTCGCCAGCTCTGAGGCGTGCCAGGTGTGGCCCTGAGCACAGGAGCTGGTCAGTGCCCCGCAGAGGCCCCAGCTCCCAAGGAACCTGCACCCCACAGTGGGGGGGGGGGTCGCACCGTAAGGGATGAGTGCGGCTTAGCAAGAGGAGTTGGGGTCCGGGGCAAAGGAGCAGACCCCGGGCACGCGCTGGGAGGCGGCAGCGCCCGGTGGCTCTGAAGCCACCGCTCGCTTTTCTATCAAGGTATCAAGTGGGGTGGCCATCCATGTGCCCCACAGTACCTAGGGAGGCCCTCCTCCTGTGCCCTGGACAGCCATCTTGGCATGCTCTGTGCTCCAAACTGTGACCTACAGCCCCCTCCTTGTCATGGACCCACAGTGGGATCCTAGCCCCCCGCATCGCCATGGTGCGCCCCTCCCCCATCTGTAAGTAGGGGCAACACTAGCACCGTCAGATCAACAGGCCGCTGGGGGAGTCAGGGAGGAATTCACACAGGGCTTGGACACCGCGCTCGCCGCCGCCGCCGCCTCCTGTGCTACTGGGGATGGAAGTCAGGGGCCTTCTACCTCCAGGCTACATCCCCAACCCCAATTTATTTATTATTTGTTTGCTTGTTTATCGATTGATTGATTTGGAAACAGGGTTTGGCTTAGATGCTGAGAGCCTGGCTAAGTTACCGAAGGTGGCCAGGAACCCAGGCTCCTTCTGTCTCAGCCTCCCGGGTCCTGGGATCCCAGGCTTCGCTGCCACACCCGGCGAGCACAGGGCACTCTCCATGAACCACGGCCCTTCTCTCTTGTTACCTAGGGAAATGGAGGCCACCCGCAGGACTGCCTTGCCCCCGAGGTCCTGGGAGCCAAGACAGGATGGAGAGAGACTCTGAGATGAGGGCCAGCGGGGAGCTGGGAGCAGGGCCCGGGCTCGGGCCTCTTCCCTTCCTCGCCTCTCAGCTCTGCCGGGACCCACACCGACACATCCTGTACTTCCCGTTTCCAGGGAAATTCCTGGCCGCTGGCCGCACCCACCCTTGAGGACCTCCCTAGTCGCTCTGGGCAGAGCAGAGCCAGACACAGACAGGGACTGTCCTGTGCGTGTGGGCCAGAAGGCCCCAAGGGGCAGGGCCACGCTGCAGGGGGAGCCTGGCTGGGCTGCAGCGCCCAGGGCTTCCCAGAGGAGGAGGGGACCCGGTGCCCTGCGTGACTCCTGCCCTCAGCTGCACAGGCTGACTAGCAGGAGCGCCCCGGCCTCCCCGGCCCCTGTCGCCCCAAGTCGAGCTGCTTGGAGGTTTCAGGCAGAAACACCAGGCTGCTTAAAGCAAAACACCAGGGCCTGGGGTTATTTTTAGCCAAGAGGATTGGAGCAGAGCACATTTCTTCTTCACTTTCAGAGGGGGCAACGCCATCCCCCAGCCATCAATGTCTGGGGAGGTCGCCTCGGAAAGCCCCTCCCTGAAAGGGGAAGTGACGCTTTTCTGTTTCTTCTTCTTGCCAGGACAGGCCTCCAGGTCAAGCTGGGGTGGTAACGGCGGGCAGGTCCCGGCCCGCCCCTCATCTCTGATGCACCTTGAGAGCCAGAGATCCGGGCCTGGGGGCACACGCCTGTCATCCCAGGACTGGGGAGGCTGAGACAGGAGGGTCACAGGTTCGCAGCCAGCCTCAGCAATTTAATGAGGTCTGTTTCAAAATTTTAAAAAATGATACAAATAGGGCTGGGGGTGTAGCTCATAGGTAGGAGGTCCCTGGGTTCAACGCCTAGTAAAACACACACACACACACACACACACACACACACATGGCGTGTTGTGTGTAGCGTCGGGGTGCCAGGCTGTGTTGTTGGATTCTGGCTGCCGTTGGCGTAGCCAGGCGCCGTAGACTCCATGGGGTGCGTAAGGTGTTCTAGTCTTAAATGAGCACGTCTGTGTTGTGTATCTTCTTTTAATGTGTCTTTTAGATGCTCGTGGGTTTTTTTGTTTTGTTTTCATTTTTTGCAGTACTGGGGATGGAACCCAGGGGCATCCTACCTCTGAGTGACACCCCAACCCTATTTTTTAATCCTTCTTTCTTTTTCTTTTTGTGGTACTCGGGGTGGAACCCAGGGACATTCTACTTCCGGGCTATACCCCCAGCCCTATTTTATAATTTACTTGGAAACAGGGTCTTAGTGAGAGCCTCACTAAGTAGAGAGGCTGGCTTCGAACCTGTGCGATCCTCCTGTCTCAGCCTCCCTAGTGCTGGGATTACAAGTGTGCGCCACCACGCCCAGCTTTTGTGTGTGTGTGTGTGTGTGTGTGTGTGTGTGTGGTACTGGGGTTCCTGGAAGCGCTTCTACCTTTGGGCTACACTCCCAGACCTATTTTATATTTTTATTTGGAAACAGGGTCTCTTAAGCCAGCGCAGCTGGCTTCGAACCTGTGTGATCCTCCTGTCTCCGCCTCTCAAGTGCGGGGATGACAAGCGTGCGCCACCACGCCCGGCGTTTAATTCTTTATTTTGAAACAGGGTCTCACTAAGTTTCAGAGGCTCTTTTTCTGTGTGTGTGTGAGACTGGGGATTGAATCCAGGGTCATTCTACCTCTGAGGTACACCCCCAGCCCTAGTTTTTATTCTTTTATTTTGAAACAGGGTCTTATCTCACTAAGTTATGGAGGGCCGTGCTAAGTAACTGAGGCTGGCCGCAAGCCTACAAGCCTCAAGTGCTGGGATTACAGGCCCTGTATGTATTTTAGATCAACTTTATAGAGGCATGATTTATATAGAATACAATAAGCCCATCTGATTTGCTTTGGTTTAGGGAGTGTGTGTGTGTGTGTGTGTGAGTGTGTGTGTGTGTGTGTTTCAGGGAGTCAAACGCAGGGCCTCACACATGCTACCCAAGTGCTCCACCACTGAGATACACCCCAAAGCCCAGTTTAGAGTCTTGACAAGTGTGCTTTTCCGTCTGGGTAACCTCTACCACCTTTGCTCCAAAAGGATCCTCGTCCCCTTTGCAATCAATTCCTGTTTGGCCCAAGCAACCCTTAATCTACTTTCTGTCACCAGGAATTGGATTTGCATTTCTTAAATTTCAGATAAATGGAACCACTTAGTATTTACTCTTTTATTATTTGTTTATTTATTGGCGGTACTGGGGTACTCGGAAGCCCTTCTACCTCCGGGCTACACTCCCAGACCTATTTTATAATTTTTTAAAAATTTGGAAACGGGGTCTCTTAAGCCAGCGTGGCTGGCTTCGAACCTGCGCCATCCTCCTGTCTCCGTCTCCCAAACGCGGGGATTACAAGCGAGCGCCACCACGCCCGGCCATATTTACTCTTTTATATCTGTCTTCTTTTGCACAACATTAGGTTTTTGAGATCTGTCCCTATTTTTGCACACATTGGTAGTTGGTTCTTTTTTACTGCTGTGTAGTATTCCATGGCGTGACTATACACACGTTTCCTCTCCTTGCCCGTTTTGATGGGCGTTATGGTTGTTATGTGGGGCTAGTATGAAAAAGTTCCTGTGAATGCTTCTGTGCGAGCCTTTTTGTGGTCATCTGTTTTCATTTCTCTTGCTGAGTGCATGGTAAATGTGTGTGTGCTTAACTTCAGAGGAAACTGCCAAACTACATTCCAGCGTGGCTGTACATTCCCACCCGCGCAATCTGGAGAGTCCCGGGGGCTCCACATCTTGGCCGGCTCTTGGTATTGTCAGTCTTTTTATTTTTAGCACTCTGGTTAGGTGTTGGGATTTTTTTCTAAAAATAGTATGGCTTGGGTGGGTCTCCCAAAGGTTCACGTGCTAGAAGTTGGTTCCCAGAGTGGCCATCTTACAGGTGGCAGGACTTGTAAGAGGTGGGGCCTTGTGGAGGTAATCAGGTCGTGCGGGCACCACCCTCAGAAGGGACTGATATGGTTCTCACAGAGCTCTGTTACTTCCCTTAAGACCAGGCTGTCAGGGAGGTGAGGTGGTGCATTCCTATAATCCCAATACTTGGGAGGCGGAGACAGGAGGATCGCAGGTGTGAGGCCAGCATCTGCAACTTGACAAGGCCCTCAGCAATTTATCATGAACCTGTTTCAAAATAGAAAAATTGAGCCAGGCGTGGTGGCGCACACTTGGAATCCCAGCATTCGGGAGGCTGAGACCAGAGGATAGCGGTTTGCGGCCAGCCTCAGCTACTTAGTGAGGCCCTCTGCAATTCAGTGAGACCCTGTTTCAAAATAAAGAATAAAAAACTGGGTAGGGGGTATAGCTTGAGGTCGAATGCCCCTGGGTTTCATCCTCAGACCCCCCCCCACAAAAATAGAAAAATAAAAAATAGGACTGGGGGTATAGCTCAGAGGTAGAACGCTCCTAGGTGCCATCTCTACTATCACACGCAAAAAAGCAGGCTTTTACAGAGGGAGGCCCAGCCATGCTCCGGACAGGCCCTCTGCCAAGCTGTTTGCTCTGAATGGTACAGGGGGTCCCACCAGGACGGCAGAGCCATGCTCTGGGAACTGTCAGCTAGTGAAACTTCTTCCCTGTATAAAGTATCAACCTCAGATACTTTGTTATAGTGGTACAAAACAGATGGTACAGCTGCGTGACAATGTCTCCCTGAAGCACACAGTCCCACCCCTCCTGCTCTGGTGGAGCTGCTCTTCCTGGCCTGGGACTTTCCCCAGCCTATCTGAGCCTCCCTCCGGTCCTCAGCATCCCTCCCGCCCTCTGAGCATCCCTCCGGCCCTCTGAGCATCCCTCCCGCCCTCTGAGCATCCCTCCGGCCCTCTGAGCATCCCTCCCGCCCTCTGAGCGTCCCTCCGGCCCTCTGAGCGTCCCTCCCGCCCTCTGAGCATCCCTCTGGTTCTCTGTCTCTAGGGTCATTTCCTGGAATTCTCATCTTTCAGATTTTCCCTCAACACCCCTTCTTTCTAATGGTGTCTTCAACACTTTTTCTTTTTCTTTTTTAAATCACATTCCCTTGTCTGCCCCTTGAAGACATCAGCTCCAGGAACAAAATGGTCTTTTCTGCTTTGTTGATCAGAAACAGTGCTGGAAGAGATGGTAGGTGTGCATGCGTAGCAAAGGGGTCAAGTCCCAAGTGTACATTTGATATATGGCTCTTTGGCACCTGGTGAATTACAGAGTATGCATATCATCAAAACAGATACTTACTTAGTTTTTGTGGTGCTGGGGATTGAACCCAGGCGCATTCTACCTTTGAGCCACACTCCCAGCCATTTTTTACTTTCTATCTGGAAACAGGGTGTCACTAAGTTGCAGAGACTGGCTGTGAATCTTCAATCCTCCTGTCTCAGCTTCCCAAATACTCAGATTGCAAGCATGCACCACTACAACCGGCTCTAAATTAGGTGGTTTTGTTTGTTGTGGGTTTGGGGATGGAGCCCAGGGACATTCAACCTCTGAGCTACACCCTCAGCCCTATTTTTGTTCTTTATTTTGAAACAGGGTCTCACTGAGTAGCTGAAGCTGTCCGTGAACCGTGATCCTCCGGTCTCAGCCTCCCGAATGCTGGAATTCCAAGCGTGCGCTACCACGCCCGGCTTCTAAATTAGGTTTTGAGTAAGTAATATTTGCATGTGGCAAAAACTCAAACAGTATATCCTTCCAGAAAAGGCTGTCCATATACAAACATAGACATATGTATCTGCATTTTCCAAAAATAGTACTGTATTGTACACACTGTTCTGTATTTTGTTTCTGTTTTCACTGGTGTGTGTGTGTGTGTGTGTGTGTGTGTGTGTGTGTGCTTGTGTGTGGTGCTGGGGATTGAACCCAGGGGCATTCTACTTCTGAGCTACACCTCCAGCCTTGTTTTATTTTTCATTTTGAAACAGGGTCTCACTAGGTTGCTGAGGGAGAGCCTTGTTAAGCTGCAAGGCTGGCTGTGAACCTGCGAGGCTCCCGTCTTAGCCTCCTAAGTCCTGGGATTACAGGCGTGTGCCACCATGACCAGCTTTTTTCCTCCACTTAAGTTATGTAAGGAATCATTCCATATCGTGATTGTACCGACTGAGATGAGGGGCAGGGCTGGCGGTGTGGCTCAGTGGTGAAGCAGACGCTCTGCATGTGCGGGGTCCTACTCAGTCCCTCCCAGTAAAAAAGAAAGAAAGAGAGCAGGTTCAGCAGTGGGTGAAGAAACCTCAGAGCACCAGTGCCTTCAAAATTAGACCCTGACCTCTCCCTCTAAGGACGGCCAGAGTGTAAGCAGGCAGGACTCACCATTCTCAAGGGCCAGGTTCCTTAACCTTTGTTAGGCTATTTTTCCCCTCCTTTGGCTACCAGGAACTGAACATTCTACCCCCAGCTACACCCCAGCCCTATATATATTGTGTGTGTGTGTGTGTGTGTGTGTGTTACTGAGGATGGAACCCAGGGTCATTCGACCTCTGAGCTACACCTCCAGCCCTATTTTTTATTCTTTATTTTGAAACAGGGTCTCACTGAGTTGCAGAGGGCCTCACTAAGTAGCTGAGGCTGTCAGTGAACCGCGATCCTTTGGTCTCAGCTTCCTGAATGCTGGGATTACAAGCGTGCGCCACCACGCCCGACTTGATTTTTGCATTTCACTCTGGGTTTTTTTGTTTGTTTGTTTGTTTGGTGTGAGTGTGTGTTTCTTCCTTGCAATCCTGGGGTCAAACCCAAGGCCCCATTAGTGCTGGGCAAGTGTACTACCCCTGGGCTCTGTCCCTGTCACTCCATCTCTTTTATTATGGATCAGGTGAAGTGTCTTTTGATACTTACCAGTGATTTAAGTTATGAAAGTAATTCAAATGTCTGGCAAAACATTCAAACAATATCAAGAAGAATACAATAAAAATGAGTTCTTCCTTCCCTCGATTCCAGGTCCCATCTCTTTAAGAATAACCAGCATCAGATGTTTCTTGTAACTGGGCACGGTGGTACATGCCTTCCACCCTAGCTATTAGGAAGCTGAAGCAGGGGGCTCGCAAGTTTGAGATCATCCTAGGCAATTTAGGAAGACCCTGTCTCAAAATAACAAATAAAAGGCTGATAGCCGGGTGTGATGGGCACGCTTGTCATCCCAGCATTCAGGAGGCTGAGACGGGGAGGATTGTGGTTCGTGGACAGCCTCAGCTACTTAGCGAGGCCCTTCGCAACTCAGTGAGACCCCGTTTCAAAATAAAGAATTAAAAAATAGGGCTGGGGGTGTAACTTGGAGATACGATCCCCCTGGGTTCCATCCTTGGTACTGCAAAAAAATTAATTAATTAAAATTAAAAAAATTAAAAAGTAAATAAAAGGGGCTCAGTTGTAGAATACTCCTGAGTTTAACCCCCAGGACCACAGAAACAAAGTTGGAGCAGGCGTCCCGTGTGTCTTGAGCCCTGAGCGTGTGAGCGTGTGGGCTGTGTATACCGTGTGTCTTAAGCCCTGAGCGTGTGAGCGTGTGGGCGTGTATTTTTCCGTGGCAGTGCATGGAGACACACTGTCTTCTTTTACATTATTGCACGTTGGCGTGTGGAAAACCCATGGTTTATTAGGATAATATTCTGCTGCTGAGGACCACACTGTCTTCCGTTTCTTGCTGTTTCAAATACTGCAGTCAGCATCCTTACACACTCACATGTGCGTGGCCTTCCCAGGGAGGTCACAGGTTCTGGCCAGCCACAGAATGAATTCCTAGAAGTGAAATGTTGGGTCACTGAGTGCGTGGGTTTCAAAATTGGGTAAACATTGCTAAATTGCCTGCCCAGGAGGTTAGAGGATCTTCACTCCCACAAACAAAAATGGCTGCACCCTATGTCCAGAATCTAACCTCCATGACATATAATCACACTTTTATATAACAGACCAGACTGGTGTATCATTGTATTAAATGTGTGCATGCGTGTGTGTGTGTGTGTGTGTGTATGTGTGTGTGTTGCTGGGGATTGAATCCACGGACATTCTGCCTCTTAGCTATACCCTCAGCCCTATTTTTTTTTTTAATTTTGGAACAGGATCTCACTAAGTTGGCCAGTCTCAGATGCTTAGTGAGGGCTCAGTGAGACGAAGAATAAAGAATAAAAAGAAAAAGAAAAAGAATAAAAATAAGGGTGGGGTATAGCTTGGAGGTAGAATGCCCAGGGGTTCCATCCTCAATACTGCAAAAATAAATAAATAAACAAACAAACAAATCCTTATTGGAACACAGTTTTGCTGTTTGCTTATGCACAGTAATAGCTGTTTTGTGCTAATGGCAGAGTTGAATAAATATGGCGGAGACGGTAGCTTGCAAGCTTAAATAGTCCCATCTGGCCTCTTGCTTTTCTGTTTTTTTGTTTTTGTTTTTGTTTTGGTGGTACTGGGATTCCTGGAAGCCCTTCTACCTCAGGGCTACACTCCCAGACCTATTTTATACTTTGTTTTAATTTTTGGAAACAGGGTCTCTTAAACCAGTGCAGCTGGCTTCGAACCTGTCTGCGCCTCCCAAGCGCGGGGATTAAAAGGTTGTGCCACCACGCCAGGCGATTGCTTTCCTGTTTTAAGTCTGCTGATACCTTTCTTAAAACACTAGAGCAAGCCGGGCGTGGTGGCGCACGCTTGTCATCCCCGCGCTTGGGAGGCTGAAACAGGAGGATCGCACGGGTTCGAAGCCAGCCTCAGTGAGGCTTCCAGCAACTTAGTGAGACCCTGTTTCCAAATAAAATATAAAAAAGGTCTGGGAGTGTAGCCCGGAGGTAGAAAGCCCCTGGGTTCCACCCCAGTACCACCAAAAAAGTCCGCCACGGAGCCACACCTAACTGAAGGAACTCCCCGTCCTTCAGGCCCGCGCTGAGAAGGGGCAGGTGTGATAAACCCGCTCCAGCCATCCGGGTGGCTCAGAAGACCTGGAGGCCTGAATTGGGTTAAGGTAATCCCAGGCTGCTAGTGGCCCCGGGCGCCGGGCGGAAGCAAATGGGAATCCTTTCCAGAGGAAGATACTATCAAATGTGCTTTCAATATTCAAAACAGAACCTGGTCCAGGAGGGAGAACGGCGGGAGGAGGAAGAGCCAGTAAGTAAAGCTGACAGTGGAGGATCAGCCGGACTGGGATCAGCCGGACTGGGATCAGCCAGACAGACTGGGATCAGCCAGACAGACTGGGATCAGCCGGACTGGGATCAGCCGGACTGGGATCAGCCAGACAGACTGGGATCAGCCGGACTGGGATCAGCCGGACTGGGATCAGCCAGACAGACTGGGATCAGCCGGACTGGGATCAGCCGGACTGGGATCAGCCTGCTTACTGTGTTTTGTTTTGTTTTGCTGTGGAGCTGAGGTTTGAACCCAGAGGCCTTCTGCCTCCGAGCTATGCCCCCAGTTCTGTTTTATTTTATTTAATTTATTTTTTGTGTGGTATTGGGGATGAACCCAGGGGTCTTCTACCTTAAGGCTTCACCCCAAACTTATTTTATTTGGAAACAGTCTAAGTAGCTGAGGTTGGCTTTGAACCTGAGATCCTCCTGTCTCAGCCTCCCAAGTACAGGGATTACAAGCATGTGCCACCACACCTGACATATTTTATTTTTAAATTTGTGGGGGGGGCATACTGCAGATGGAGCCCAGGGGCATTCTATCCCTGAGCTACACCCTCAGCCCTATTTTATTTTTATTTTGAAAAAGGGTTCTTGTCAGGTTGGTGAGAGTCTCACTACTTGCTGAGGCTGGCCTTAACAATCTCCCTCTCTCTCTCTCTCTCTCTCTCTCTCTCTCTCTCTCTCTCTCCATATATAAATATATGATGCCTGGGTATAGCTCAAAGTTAGAACTCACTTGGGTTCAATCCCTAGTACTAAAAAACAAACAAGTCGGGCGTGGTGGCGCACGCTTGTAATCCCTGCTCTTGGGAGGCGGAGACAGGAGGATCGAAGCCAGCCTCAGCTACTTAGTGAGGCCCTGTTTCCAAGTAAAGTATAAACTAGGTCTGGGAGTGTAGCCCGGAAGTAGAAAGCCTCTGGGTTCCACCCCAGTACCACCAGCCAACCAACCAACAAAGAAAAAGCAAGAAAAGAAAAAGAAAAAGAGAGAGAAGAAAGAAAGAGGGAAGGAGAGAGAGAGAGGAGAGAGAGAGAGAGAGAGAGCCTAGAAATATAAGAAGTGCCATAGCAAATTTGAAAAGGAAGTAAAAGGAATTCTAGACCCAAAATGTGTAGAATAAAGCGGGGTGAGCAGGTGAAGATGACGTTAAAGAAACAGGTGAAGAAAGAAGAAAATTAAAAAAGAAACATTGAAGAACCGACTGAGGCAGGTGCGGTGGTCCACGCCTGTAATCTCAGTCCTTGGAGGCTGAGACGGGAGGATTGCTGGTTCAAGGTCAGCCTGAGCATTTTAGCATGAGTCTCAGCAACCTGTTTCCAAAAATAAAAAAATAAATAAAAAGGTCTGGGGGTGGAGCTTGGAGGTAGAATGCCCCAGGGTGCAGTCCCCGGTAAAACACACACACACACACACACACACACACACACACACACACACAGCGTGCTCAAGCCAGCTGGGGACGCTCAGTGGCTGGTGCGAGGAAGATATTATTTTTGTTGTTGTTGGGAGTGGAACCCCGGGGCATTCTACCTCTGAGCTATATCCCCCAGCCCTGTTTGATTATTTATTTATTTATTTATTTATTTATTTATTTATATTATTGTTTATTTATTTATTGGTACTGGGGATGGAACCCAGGGGCATCCTACCTCCAAGCTGTACCCCCAGCCCTGTTTTTTATTCTTTATTTGGAAACAGGGTCTCACTGAGTTGCAGAGGGCCTCACTAAGTAGCTGAGGCCGTCTGAGAACCTCGATCCTCCGGTCTCAGCCTCCCGAATAATGGGACTAGAGGCGTGTGCCACTGCGCGGCAGCGCGGGCCCTCGGGTGGGGACCGAGGGACTGCCAAGGCCACGCGCGCGGCCAGCCTGGTGTGAGCACCTGCAGAGGGCTCCTCCCGCCAGGTGTCCGCAGAAATCCGGAGGGCAGCGTTGTTCCCAGAAAACGCAACCGCTGGTGTCCAGGGCGCGGCGGGCCGGCCTGGCGGAGCGGTGGGGCAGCCCGGCGGCCGCGGGCGGGACCTCACTGTCCCCACTCGCCGGCCGGGGGGGCCACAGCCGGGCAGCCGCCGCTCCCGCCGGAGCTGGAGTGCCCGCCGGGGCCGGCCTCGCCCGCGGGCCCCTCCGCCCGGGTCCTGCCCACGCCCACCGCCTCGGAGCGGCCGGCTCCTCCTCAGGGCGGCCCTCCCTGCCCCTCGGACCGCAGGGGGCGCGGACTGCCCTGGTCTCCCCACCTCGGGACCCTGCAGCGCAGTGCTTAGGGCTGGGTCAGCTGGTGTTAGTATGTGTGCACTGGGGATGGACCCAGAGGAGTTCTACCCCCAAATGACACCCTCGGCCCTATTTTATTTATTTATTTATTATTTATTTTGTGGCACTGGGGAGCAAATCCAAAGGCGTTCTATCAAACACCCCCAGCCCTATTTTTTTTTTAATTCTTTTTTATAGTACTGGGGTAGAACCCAGGGGCTTTCTACCTCCGGGCTACACTCCCAGCCCTATTTTATACTTTATTTGGAAACAGGGTCTCATTAAGTTACTGAGAGCCTCACTAAGTAGCTGAGGCTGGCTTCGAACCTGTGCGATCCTCTTGTCTCAGCCTCCCAAGTACTGGGATTATAAGTGTGCGCAACCATGCCTGCCTTTTTAAAAATTATTATTCTTTATTTTGAAACAGGCCCTCGCTAAGTAGCTGAGGCTGGCCTTGAACCTGCGATCCTCCTGTCTCAGCCTGCCGAGTACTGGGGTTAGGAGCATGTACCGCCATGCCCATATTGCCCTATTTTTTATTTTAAAACAGGGTCTCAGCTGGTCGTGGTAGCACAAGCTTGTAATCCCAGCACTTGGGAGGTGGAGACAGAAGGATAGGGGTTCAGGGACAGCCTCCGGTACTTAAGGAGACCCTTTGCAACTCAGTGAGACCCTGTTTCAAAAAATAAAAAGACTAAAAACTAGGGCTGGGACTGTAGCTAGGAGGTACAGTGAGTCCCGTTTCCATCCCCGGTACCGCAAAAAACCAACAATCAAAACCCCCCAAACAGGGTCTCACTGGGTTGTTGAGGGCCTTGCTAAGTTGCTGAGGCTGGTCTCGAACCTGCTATCCTCCGTCTTAGTCTCCCAAGTACTTGAATGACAGGTAAGGTGTAAAGGGCTCTCCCCGGCAGCTGGTAAGGGGCGCTCCTAGGCTCTGACCCAGGTGCACCCCAACCCCAAGGTTTCAGCCTTGGCTGTTTCTTTCCTACCCCTTGAAGGCAAGGAATGAATGGATGACTGCAAACTAGCTACTACTCCTAGGAGAGGCTCTTCATAAATACTTGAAGGTGGGTCTAAAAAGAGCAGATTTGGGTCGGTCTCCAGTCCGACCAGGAGACCCTCGGTTTACCTGTAGGTAACCGGCCATGCCAGCTGAGGTTTCTGCTTCCTCGAAACTTAGAGGATTGAGCTAGCGTCCCCAAGGCCCGGGCGCGGCTCCCGAGACCACGGGTGACTCAGAGCTGGCCATCAGGCCGGGGGCGTGCGTGTGGGGGCTCACCTGGAGGCCGAAGTTGCCCAGCAGCCTGACTTTGGAGTTGGGCTGGAGGAGGGGGAAGTTCGGCCATTTTTAAGGCCCCTTCCTGTCCTAGCAACGTGGGTTGTCAAGTTTGGGGAGGAGAACGCGTTGGGACGGCATGACCTTCAGACCCTGGCGTCCGTCCCGGGGGAGGTGGTCGGTGCTAACCTGGGGTGACGAGACTCCCCAGTTCTGAGCATCTTCGACTCTCAGGGCCAGCCTGGCCTGCCCCCTCTGGCCCCAGGGCAGGCCCGGTGGACGGAAAGAGGGGCAAAGCCCCCGAGAAGTCCAGCGGCCTGCGGGGGCATCCGCGTCGCCGGAGTCCAGGGTGATGCGAGCGTGCGGGTCAGCTCCCTCATCCCGGCTCCGCGGCCCCCACAAAGGGCAAGGGCCAGACACGTGGCTGGGGCGGGGAGGCGGAGACGCCAACGAGAGGGCGTGGCCTCATTTGCATGGCCGGCGCGCGGCCGCCAATGGCGAGCGGCGGAGCGGCGGCCCGCGCGCCTTGGGGGCGCGGACTGGCAGCGGCGCGGCCCAATGGGCGGCGGGTCCTGCGGCGGCGGGGCGGGCCGGCGCCGGGCGCTGCCGGGGATCCGGGCGGGCCGGCGGGCGCTGCCAGTCTCGGGCGGCGGAGCCGGGCGCGCGGACGTGCTGCCGGGCGGGCGGAGCGGCGGGCGGAGCGGCGGGCACCGCGGCCGCAGGTACGGCGGCGGGCCGGGCGGCGGGCCTCGCCTCCCCGCGCGCGGAGGCCGGCGGAGGCCCGAGGGGCGCCGCGGGCAGGTGGCCCGGGCCGAGCGCGGCCGGCCCCGAGTCCCCGGAGCCCGCGGGAGGCCGAGGCCGGAGGACGCGGGGGGCCGGGCGGGGCGGGGCGGGAGCGGCTCGGCGGGGGCCCTCGGGGTTGGGCCGGGAGGGGAGGGGGCGCCGCCGGGAGGGGAGGGGGCGCCGCCGGGAGGGGAGGGGGCGCCGCCGGGAGGGGAGGGGGCGCCGCCCTCACGTTTCCCCAGGATGCTTAGTGGGCGGGCATTCTTCCCCCTTCCCGAATCTGGGTTTCTGTAGAATTAGAGTAAGTAGATGCTGCGTGTGGTGTCTGAATGAAAATGTTCAGCAGTTGACCTGAAACGCGCGCGCACACTCACACACACTCACACACACTCACACACACACTCACAGTCACACACTCACACACACTCACACGCGCGCACACTCACACTCACACACACTCACACACACTCACAGTCACACACTCACACACACTCACACGCGCGCACACTCACACACACTCACACACACACTCACTCACTCACAGCCACACACTCACGCGCGCTCACACTCACACACACTCACACACACTCACACACACTCACTCACTCACACGCGCGCCCTCTCCTTCCCGTCGGAGTTTTTTCTGCATACTTTCACTTGGCGTTTTCCCTCCCCCGCCTCCCCGTCCACGCGTGTTTGATAGCTGATAACTGTATGGGGTAGGATTTGTACTTTCAGCTTCTTCAGGACAAAATTAATCATTTTCTAAAATTATGCTAATTCATTAACATAATTCAGTGGGCGCTTTACGTATGTGCCTAGCTAGGTAGAGTTGGCTAATAGTTGTGATCATTTGAGATATTTTTTTAAAAAATCTAAATCTGAGCCGGGCGTTTGGGGCACGCTTGTCATCCCCGCCCTTGGGAGGCTGAGACAGGAGGATCGCGCAGGTTCGAAGCCAGCCTCAGCTACTGAGTGAGACCCTGTTTCCAAATAAAATAGAAAAAGGTCTGGGAGTGTAGCCTGGAGGTAGAAAGCCTCCAAATTCCACCCCTAGTACCTCCAAAAAGAAAAAAATCTAAATCTGTAAATGATGTTATTTCTCTAAAACCAACTTGTGAGGTCTTTATCATTCAACATGGAGCAAAACAGTCTCTGCATTTTTTTCAGTTATGAGAATTTGGGGTGAATTTCACTTTTAAAACATCAGTTTAAGATGAAAAGTTTAGGCTGTCGAATTAGGCAACTAATTCAACCTTTGATCTTCTGTCTATCCTTGGATTGGATAAGTGCATCTTTTTGGATTTTTTTAGTTCCTGAAAGACTTCTCAGATTGGAATGAGTCCAACACGCTTGACAAAGAGGTGGTGCTGCCACAAGCTGACTTGGCTCTGTTTAAAAAATATTTATTTATTTATTTTGTGGGACTGGGGACTGGACCCAGGGCATTCGACCTCCTAGCTACGTCCTCTATTTTATTTTTATTTTGAAACAGGGTCTCACTAGGTCAATGAGTCTCACTCTTTGCTGAGGCTGTCCTTGAACCTGCGATCCTCCCGCCTCAGCCTCCTGAGCATGTGCTGCCTGTGTGGTTTTTTTGTTTTGTTTTGTTTTTGTGGTGCTGGGGATGGAACCCAGGGGCATTCAACCTCTGAGCATACGCCTAGCCCTGTTTTTTATTCTTTATTTTGAAATAGTGTCTCAGTGAGTTGCAAAGGGTTTCACTAAGTAGCTGAGGCTGGCCTCTAACCCTGGTCCTCTGGTCTCAGCCTCCCAAATGCTGGGATTACAAGTGTGTGTCACCACATCCGGCCGGTGTCGTGTTTTGATGGCTACTGAGGGCGAATTGGTTGTACAGTGACCCTTCTCATGTTGAGTGGGTTTATTCTATATGATTAGCCGTGTGGGACCTTCTAAGGCTGAGGCTTTACTTGTTTGGGATGATTTAATTGCTCTTTAGTATACAGGAGTTTATTAGTGTAAATACTCTGTATAATTAGAGGGCTCATAATCCTTATCCTATGAAAGTGCTTAGATAGCCGGGCGTGGTGGGCACGCTTGTAATCCCAGCATTCGGGAGGCTGACACAGGAGGATCGCGGTTCGCGGACAGCCTCAGCTACTTAGTGAGGTCCTCTGCAACTCAGTGAGACCCTGTTTCCAAATAAAGAATAAAAAATTGGGCAGGGGTGGAGCTCAGAGATCAAATGCCCCTGGGTTCCATCCCCAGACCCGCAAAAGAAAGAAAGAAAGAAAGAAAGAAGGAGCTTAAATATACCGAATAACACCATTCATGGTGGTGTACACCTGTAATCCCAGTACTTGGGAGGCTGAGACAGGAAGATCACAGGTTCAGACCAGCCTCAGCAACTTAGTGAGACCCTGTTTCAAAATAAAGAATAATAAAAAAAAAAACTGGGGGGGGGGATCAGGGTGTAGATTGGAGGTCGAATGCCTCTGAGTTCAATCCAGTACCAAATAAATAAATAAATAAATAAAAGGCAAAAGTGCTGGGCATGGTGGTACATGCTTATAATTCCAGTACTTGGGAGGCTGAGACTGGAGGATCGCAGATTCAAGGATAGCCTCAGCAAGTAGGGAGACTCTCACCAACCTAGCAGGACCCTGTTTCAAAATAAAAATAAAATAGGGCTGGGGTGCAGCCCAGAAGTAGAATACTTCAGGGTTTAATTCCTGGTATGCCCCCTTACAAAATATACCACATAAATAAATCATGGATTTATTTGCATAAAGAATATTTTAACTAGAAAAGTGCCTTTTGATTAAAAGCACATTTTAAAACTGTTTTAGATATTTTACTAATTTTTGCCCACTTTACCTTGTGGTAGACCATATCATAAAACTATCAACCACATTTCAGTTTCAGAATTAAGCATAAGCTAATTATCACATCTACACAATAAAAATTGGGACTATTTTTAAGGCATTTTCCCTCAGATATGGCTCCCTTTGAGTTTGGGGGCTGGTTGAGATGTAAAATTACTTTCCTTTTTGTTCTTTCTTTTCCCTCCTAAGAACTCCTCGTCCTCCTCCTCCTCCTCCTCTTCCTTCTCCCTCTTCTCCCCCTTCTCCTACTTTCTTTTCTTTTTTGAAGAAAAAGTGTTTAAACTCAGGGTCTTGTGTACAGTGGACAAGTTCTCCTTCACGGAGCTACACCTCCAGCTCTAGGACATGTGTTTAAATGAATAAAGCTACAAAAAACAAGGGCTCATATTGAAACAGCTAAATTCAAGGATTGATCACGTGGCACTGTTCTAGATGTTAATACAGCTTTACTTAACAGTAGTGTACATGTTGTACCTGGTATGAAGACTGTCCTCTAGCCGGGCGCGGTGGGCGCGCTCGTCATCCCAGCACTCGGGAGGCTGAGACCGGAGGATCGCGGTTCAGGGACAGCCTCAGCTACTTAGTGAGGCTCTGCAACTCAGTGAGACCCGGCTTCAAAATAAAGAATAAAAAATAGGGCTGGAGGTAGAGCTCAGAGGTAGAATCCCTGGGTTCCATCCCCAGTACCAAAAAAAAAATGTATATATATATATACATATATATATACACACACACACATATTATATACATATATATGTGTGTGTGTGTGTATATATATATCTCCTTTGTAGGATTTAATGTGATTTTACAGTTCCTAATGAAGAATCTGTATTGTATGTCTTTAAAATATTTTTAACCTCACATATGCTGGACAAGTGCTCTACCACTGAGCGACATCCTTAGTCCTATATTATCCATATTTTGGTACACTAAATTCTGTAACTAATGCTGGATAATTCAATATGTGTATATATATATATTTTGCAGTACTGAGGATGGAGCCCAGTACTGGGATTCTAAGCGTGTCCACACACCCAGCCCTGCTGCATCGTAAAGTTCTCATAGTACATCCCTTCAGAACGTAAAGAAAATGAAATGTGCACGTATTTGAGTCTGGAAAGCCAGTGGTGTGTATGTTAATCATATAACTACTGGCTAAGTGCGATCTTTTACGTGTGACTTAGTTTTCAAATAAGACAGTTATTTAGTGTGTAAAAAGCAGTTCTAGGAATGAAACAGCTTTAAATAACTTACTGAAAGCTAGGTGTGGTGGTGTACCCTTGTACTCCGAGCATTTGGGAGGCTGAGACCGGAGGATGGAAGATCTTAGGCCAGCCTCAGCCACTACTGAGACTCGTTAACCTAGTGAGATCCAGTTTCCAAATAAGAAAATCAGGCTGGCGTGTCGCTCGCAGGTAGAATGCCTCTGGGCTCGACCCCCAGTACCACACACGCGCACACACAACATATGAAAATTTATTGTAGGCCATGCATATTAACAGGCTATTAAAAGGTGGTCACTAATTACTAAGGGTATTTTAGCAATATCTAGAACCCTGACGTTTCCATACTCAAATGTCCCGGGCCTCCTCTAGCTCGCCATGGGATGGACTCACATTTGAGCCCCGGTGGTCTTTTCCAGGCTCTGGAGAACGTTTGGTTGTTGAAAGTGAGACACGACCCGAGAGTCTCGTGCTTGGTGAGCTTGGTTCACTCTTGGTCCGGAATCAAACATCTTAAAGTCAGGAACAGCCAGGTGTGGCGGGGCACACCTAGAATCCCAGTACTGCCAGGCTGAGACGGGATCACAGGTTTGGGACCAGCTCCAGCAGTGTAGAGACCTGCAGCGACCCTCTTAGAACCTGCTTCAAAGCAAAAACTAAACAGGGCTGGGTAGAGCTCGGAGATAGGATGGTGCTGGCTCAATCCCCAGTCCCCGAAACAACGGCGACGAACAAAGAAGAAACAGCTTTCATTTCAGTTCCCTGAAAACAATCAGGCAAACTTAGGAGTTGCCATCATTTTAAAAATAAAAATCAAGGCGTAATCAGGCTGTTGCTCTCTTTAGGAAAAGACACAGTGAGCCGGGTGTGGAAGCACAGGCCTGTACCTGGGTACTCGGGAGGCTGAGATGGGACTGATCCCATGTCCGACTGCAGGTTCAAGGCCAACCTCAGCAATTTAGCGAGATCTTCCTCGACTCAGCAAGAACCTGTTTTAAAGTAAAAGGTTAAAAGAGCCAGGAGGGTCACGAGATGGAGGGCAGGGTCAGCAAGTAGCGAGACTCTCATCCGCCTAGCAGACTGTTTCACAAATAAAAAGGGCTGCCGGGCGTGGTGGGCACGCTTGTCATCCCCGCGCTTGGGAGGCCGAGACAGGAGGATCGCGCAGTTCGAAGCCTCAGCAACTTAGTGAGACCCTGTTTCCAAATAAAATAGAAAATAGGTCTGGGGGTGTAGCCCGGAGGTAGAAGGCCCCTGGGTTCCACCCCAGTACCACACACACAAATTTGTTTTGGAGAGGCTGAGGTTGTAGCTCAGAGGTACGATGCCCCAGGCTCATTCTCCAGTTCCTCACCCCACACACAGAAGTAAGTCTGGGGACCATTTTAGCTTGGCAGTATAGCCCCTCGGTTCAGCCTCTAGAACGGAAGAAAAAATCAAGACAAAAGAAAGAAAACCGTACACTTTAAAGATGAAATGATGTATGTTTAGAGTGAAGTTGTTTTTAAGTAAACAGTCACACATCTGTGACAGCTGGGGAACATCCAGACGGTAAGATTTTTTTAAGATGAAAAATGTAGTACATTCGGTTGTGTGCTTTTGAAATTGCCCTTTCTGTTTGGAAGGACAAAGCACAAAGAAAGATGAAAGCCTGGCAGAGGCCGCTCTGCCCCATTTATCGCACGCTATTCCCGAGGTGGGCAGTGGGAATTTCTAGAACTGTCTGCAGCATTCTGCTTAATTTGACAACTTACAATGTTAAATGTGGAGTCCCCTGAAATCGCCATCTGTCATCCGAAGCGGGGTCGCAGGCGTCACGTTGATCTCTCGAAAATCAGATGTCTGCGCTGCTTAGCTCTGGGAATTAGAGAACGTTCTCTGGTGTCGGCTGGAAATGACATGGTAGCATCAGAGTCGAAACACCGCTCTCCCGGGAGGACTTTTGGGAACGGTGAAAATGCCGGAGATCGTCTTTATCAGGATATATTCTGAACAAGCATGGGATGTTCTCAAACCAGGTCGAATATTAACCAGGGAAATTATTTCCATGTTTAACTTTTTGACAAAGCAAGACAGTAAAAGCCTTGTCATCCTAACATTTTGGGCTCGTCCCCGGCGAAAAAAATTACTAGGTAGTGGATGGTGACTATGGATAGTTACCTCGATGGACTTGAAACTCTAGTTTGGGGAGGATACTTGTTAGAAGAAGTGTTTTAGTGAAGCATAATCGGGTAATTTACATCGGGAGAAATTTGTTTCTCTTTTGAATTATCCTTAGGTAAAACTTTTTAATAAAGAAAGATGGTGAGGGTCATCTTTCTCATCTTAAATTCACTTTCACTATGAGCTTAACTTTATATATTCTTTTAAAATATCTTTGTTGGTTGTAGGCTAACTTCTCAGAATTATTCAAGTCCATATATACATATAGGCACACATTTGGCTATATACGTACCAAATATGAATATATAAATAGCAAATATCATTTTTGCATTATATATGTAATGTATATTGTTTATATATATACACATATAGCTGCTATGTATAATTTTTTTTTTGGTGGTGGTGGTACTGGGGTTCCTGGAAACCCTTTTATCTACGGGCTACGCTCCCAGACCTATTATTATATTTTTATTTGGAAACAGGGTCTCTTAAGCCAGCGCGGCTGGCTTCCAACCTGTGCGATCCTCCTGTCTCCGCCTCCCGAGCACGGGGATGACAAGCGTGCGCCACCACGCCCGGCAGCTGCTATATGTTTTTGTGTATATAGTTGTATCTATTGATGCTGCCTTATTTCCAGACTTATTTTTAAGTACGCCACCATTGCTGTGCCAGGAAGAATAGAGTCTATGTCTACAGAAAGACTGGTACAGAGCCAGGCGTGGTGCACACGCTTGAATCCCAGCATTTAGGAGGCTGAGACAGGAGGATTCGGGCTGAGCTATGCTTCCAGCCCTATTTTTTTTATATTCTTTATTTGGAAACAGGGTCTCACTGAGTTGCAAAGGGCCTAAGTATCTGAGGCTGGCCGTGAACCACAATCCTCCTGTCTCAGCCTCCCGAGTGCTGGGATGACAAAAAAAAAAATAGGGCTGGAAGTAGCTCAGCGGTAGAATGCCCCTGGGTTCCATCCCCAATATTGGGGAAAAAAAAAAAAAGAAAGAAAAGATACGAAAAGAACCAAGCATGGTGCTCACACTTGTAATCCCAGCATTCGGGAGGCTGAGACAGGAGGATCTGGGTTCGCAGACAGCCTCAGCTACTTAGTGAGCTACACTCCCAGACCTATTTTACATTTTATTTGGAAACAGGACCTCACTAAGTAGCTGAACTGACTTCGAACCCGAATCCTCCTGCACGTTTTCGGGACCTGGGGGTGTGCTCAGGTCGGAGCGCAGGTGTGCTGTGTGGGCCTGCTGGAAAACTCTTCTCTTGCCCTCGCGTGTGCTCCCTCGGGCCAGCTTCCAGGAGATAGCTTCTCATGATGACGGTGACCGCGCTCAGCTGCCCGTCTTTTAACTGCTCGCCTTCTCGTAGGGCTCCTGGAATGTGGTTGGCCAGAGAGGACCTGGGGTCGGTCGGAGGTGATGAAACAGGAAGTGGGTGCCACTGTGTTTCCCTGGCAGAGCCCGCCTTGGCCCTGGGAGTCGCCCTCTCCAGCTTGTGTTCTTCAACCTGGCTTGAACAGCGCAGAGCGATCTTTCTGCTCTTCCTGGAAACATTTGAAATTTCCTCCTGTTATGAACCAAGACCCCATTCAGCATTTCTTTTCTTTAAATTTGTTTTGGGGGCCGGGGGATGGAACTCAGGGGCATTCAACGTCCAAGCTATACCTCCTGCGCTATGCCCTATTTTTTTGTATTCTTTATTTTGAAACCAGGTCTCACTGAGTTGCAGAGGGCCTCACTAAGTAGCTGAGGCTGGCCGCGAACCGCGATCCTCCTGTCTCAGCCTCCCGAATGCTGGGATGACAAGCGTGCCCACCACGCCCGGCTCCAGTTCAGCATTTCTGATGTTGGGGATAAGAAATGAAAATGTATTTATTTTCCTGGATAACCCAGAAAATATGATTATTTTCTTCTAGTGGGAGGATTCTGAAATGCCTGTGTAGAAGTTGATGTGATGGTCATTATGGGTAGAAAAGGGGGAGACGCCACCTCCAGGGAGCCTCGCGAGGAGCGGACGCGCAGTGACAGTCCCCGGCGCTGCCGCGGCCGCAGCCGTCCGCTCCGGGCTCCTCAGTAGCTTCTGTGTCCGAGCTTTAGCTAATTGTGAGTGAGTGAGTGCCGTGGGAGTGTCTTAAGGTCTTCCCAGAGAGTGGTTTCTGGGAGCTCGCTGCTGTGCGGCTTTTCCGTTAGAAGTGTCCCAACTCTCTTTCCTGTAGGAGGACAGGGGTGTCACATCGTAACGGGTTCATTTTAGTGTTTCCACGTGTCAGTGTCTCGACACTGAACGCTCTGGACCCTAATTTGCTCCTTTTCTTCATATCTATTTTCCTGCATTTCTTGTGTTTTTTCTTATCTTTGCTTTATAGTGTGTCTTGTAAATCTTCCTTTTTACTGTGTGTGTGTGTGTGTGTGTGTGTGTGTGTGTGTGTGTGTGTGTGTTACTGGGGTTGGAACCTAGGGGCATTCTACCTCCAAGCTATGCCCCCAGCTCTATTTTATTCTTTATTTTATTTTTTTATTAAAAAGTGTTTTTTTGGTACTGGGAATGGAGCCCAGGGACATTCTAGCTCCACCCCAGCCCTATTTTTATTTTCTTTACTTTGAAACAGGGCCTCACTACGGAGCTGAGGCTGGCTGTGAACCTCCATCCTCCTGTCTCAGCCTCCCGAGTCCTGGGATTAAAAGGAGCGCCCCACGCCAGGCTTCTCTGCTTGGTCTTGGTGCGGCTTCTCCCCAGCTGTCCTTCCTCAGCGCGTTTCCTTAGGGCGTGGAGTGTCCATAGATGCTCGCTTCCAAGCCATCACCGACTTAAACTCAAGGTCCCAGGAGTGGCTGTGATGGACGGGAGCCTTCTGCTCAGTGACAGTCACAATAAAGCCAGTTCTGGGGAAAGGAGTGGCAGAGAAGGGACTTTCCGAGGATTTTTTAAATGTTGGCTGTAAATAATAAATTAAGACTTTGGGATTTAATGAGGGTGACCGCAGTGGTGTCGGGGTTGAGTCCCGGGGTCGCGGCGGCTTGGCTTCTTGGGGCGGCGGCTGTGCACCCATTCTCATTTCCCGTGCTCCGCGGTGCTCAGGCCTCTGCGTGATGCTGGCTGAGGCAGCGGGGATGGCTCCGGGCTTGCGGTAGTCTCCGGGTTAAAAGCACGGTGTAGGCTGTCCACGTGGACTGGGAGAATTTGCATCTTATCACTACCGCTTTGTGGGAGCAGACTAGATACTGGTTTCTCTTAAGCTTCTTTCTGTCACTGGGCTGGGCAGGAGGTAGTAAGTACTTCACTGTAGTTTTGAGGATTAAAGGAGACAGTGCATGAGAAACACTTGGCTCAGCGTCTGGCAGGTGGGTCTTCAATAGATATGTCCGTACAGTTTCATCAGCCAGCACTGCTACATTCTAGATACCTGCTAAGTTCCAAGTAGTGTTACAAAGTAAGAAGCGGCCCTGCTCTGAGGTGAGGCAGGTGCAGGAGATGAAGAGCTCCCTGGGTCTGGAGGGTGGCAGGGACCGCTCAGCAGGGAGGATTCGCTGGGAGCACTGCGTGTGGGAGGGCGAGCCCGCCAGCCGCGGCAAATCCCAGGGTGCTGCCACTGCGTGAGCTGGAGCCAGTGCCCAACCGCCCTCCCGGTGAGACTCACACGAGTTAATCCATGTCCACTGTTGACAGCGGTGCCTCAAACATAGTGGAGAGGTGAAAGGAGGGGGCGCCTTTTAGATGGACGGTGGGCGAGAAGGAAGGGAGAGACCAGGTTTGTCAGAGGCGATGCCGCCCAGTGGGCCGGAGGCCTCGCTGGAGAGCAGAGGCACCTGCGCGGAGGCTGACGGGGGACCAAGCCCGGAGTGCTGGGCCCTCGAGGTTTCTGGGTCTTGGCAAGGAAGATCACACTTCAGGCCTGCGTCTCCAGTTCTTCTCACTGTTGTTTTGGGATTAAAAACAACCAAAATGTCATTATTATTATTATTATCATCATCATTATATATATTTTTTGTGGTACCGGGGATTGAACCCAGGGGCGCTCTACCTCTAAACTATACCCCCAGTCCTATATATATATATTTGTTTTTTGCAGTACTGGGGATGTCGCCCAGGGGCATTCTACCTCCGAGATACACCCCCAGCCCTACTTTTTATTTTGAAACAGAGTTTCACTGAGTTGCAAAGGGCCTCACTAGGTATCTGAGGCTGGCCTAGAACCTGGATCTGCCTGTCTCAGCCTCCCAGGTACTTGGATTAGGGGCTCAACCGTTTCATTTTAGAGACGAGGAGACTGAGGTCCAGAGACGGTGAAGGCCCGTGTTCAAGATCCGTAGGTGATGGCTGAGCAGACCTGCGCCTTCCAGGAGAAAACGAGGCCTTAAAACAAAACAAAACAAAAAAACCCAACAACTATCTCTGGTTCTGGTTCTCAACCATCTGGGTGAGGATTATAGCAATATGATCAATAGTTTTTCTTTTATAGCTATTCACTGCCAAGATATAAATAGTAGTTTTCTTACCATGAACAAGTGGAAAATAAATAATTCCCCTATTAATGCGAAGCCCATGAGCACATTACATTTCTTGGATGGACATCGCTGTTCTTAAAAATAGCGTCTTGGCTGGGCGTGGTGGGCATGCTTGTCATCCCCGCGCTGGGGAGGCAGAGACAGGAGGATCGCGCAGGTTCGAAGCCAGCCGCGTGCGCTGGTTTAGGAGACCCTGTTTCCAAATAAAAATGTAAAAATAGGTCTGGGAGTGTAGCCCGGAGATAGAAGGGCTTCCAGGAACCCCAGTACCACCAAAAAAAAAAAAAAAAAAAAAAAAAAAAAAATAGCGTCTAAAACCAAGACTCCAAAGCCGGGCGTGGTGGGCACGCTTGGAATCCCAGCATTCACTTGGAATCCCAGCATTCGGGAGGCTGAGACTGGAGGATCGTGGTTCATGGACAGCCTCAGCTACTTAGTGAGGCCCTCTGCGACTCAGTGAGACCCGGTTTCAAAATAAAGAATAAAAAATAGGGCAGAGGATGTAGCTTGGAGGTCAAATGCCGCTGGGTTCCATCCCCAGACCCGCAAAAAATAAATAAATAAATAAAAATAAAAAAATAAAACCAAGACTCCAAAAACAGCTCTGACAAGGGAATGGTGTCTTGGTTTCACTTTTGGAGTTGTAAATCATAAATATAATAGTGTTTTTTAAACGTACAGAGCCTCCTCCGAAAAAATAAATAAAAGCGGGCCTTGGTTTCCATGGCGGCAAGGGAGCGGACTCCGGGCTGCCAGGGCGGTCGTCGTAACCTGAGAAGTTGGGAGCACCTGAGGAGCACCTGAGGAGCACCCGAGGAGCACCCTTCTCCTCCCTGCTCGCGTGTAGCCGCGGAGCAGCAGTCTGTCCTCGGTGTGAGTGTCATTCCAGCCCCCAGCCCTCGGCCACTCACTTGCGAGGCCCCTGCGCCCTGACAGCTGTGCGGCCCCGAGCTGGGAGTCGCTGTCAGCGGAACTATCCGGAGGCGTCTGTGCCCAGAGCCTCTCTGTTCTTATTCTGTCCCGGGCTTAAAGGAAGAAAGGCGCCTGGGGTGCACAGGGATGCCCCTTTGCAGCCGGCCCCCAGGACACTCACGTCCTTAGGACGCAGTTTGTGCGCGGGACTGCTGCTGGCTCCGGTCCCCACGCACTTGCCACTGGCCGCCGCCGCCATCCCTGCGAGGGGGGAGGAGGCTCTTTTTCTAATCTCTGACTTGTTTTGTATTGAGATGATTATTCTTTATAGTGCATTTTATCACTTAATTACTCTATTAACAGAGAAAAATGTTTAAAAGTTAGATTTTTTTTGAGGGCTAACTGTATATGTAGGTTTTTCTTAACTCTTTCATTTAATTTTTAGGAACTTCTGTTTCTATTTTTTAAGGGTTTTCTTATGCTAAACTGTTATATTGTTTGGGAGAAAGTCTGTTAAACTTTGGGAGGCTGAGACAGGAGGATCGCGGTTCACGGACAGCCTCAGCTACTTAGTGCGGCCCTCTGCAACTCAGTGAGACCCTGTTTCAAAAGAAAGAATAAAAACTAGGGCTGGAGGTGTAGCTCAGAGGTAGAATGGCCCTGGGTTCCATCCCCAGTACTGCAAAAAAAAAAAAAAAAAAAAAAAAACCTACAAAAAAACAAAAACCTGTTAAACTATTGCTGGGAGGGTGCTAGTCTTTTCTTTTGAATTGACATAGTAATGAGCTATGTTAACTTCATGCTTAGTCTGTCGTTTTTATAATTTCTTTAGGTTATTAACATGACAGTTCTCACTTTCATGTTACATATATTGTTTAGCTACCTGGCACCTTCCATTTATTATCATTTTCTAGTTTTTAAAAATTTTTTTATTTTTTTGGTGGTACTGGGGTTCCTGGAAAGCCTCCGGGCTACACTCCCAGACACCTATTTTTTTATTTTTATTTGGAAACAGGGTCTCTTAAGCCTGCAAGGCCAGCTTCGAACCTGCGTGATTCTCCTGTCTCTGCCTCCCAAGCGCGGGGATTACAAGCATGCGACACCATGCCTGGCATCTTATTTTTTATTTTGAAACAGGGTCTCACTAGGTTGTGGAGGGCCTCACTAAGTAGCTGAGGCTGTCCGCGAACCATGATCCTCCTATCTCAGCCTCCCAAGTACTGAGATTATAAGTGTGAGCCACCATGCCCAGCTATGTTTATTTAATGAATACCTCACTTTTATCTCCATTCAATAAATTTCTAGTATTATTTATACCAAATACTGTCATGTATGTGTTTATAACTTGTAAAAGTCTGAGTTTTTCCTCTTTTTCTTAGATCTTAGACTTTTAAAATATTTTTTATATATTGTCTCTTTTGCATGTAAGGATACTGACAACTATATGAGAATTTAAATCACTTTCCATGCCGGGCGTGGTGGGCACGCTAGTAATCCCAGCATTCGGGAGGCTGAGACCGGAGGATCGCGGTTCGCGGACAGCCTCAGCTACTGAGTGAGGCCCTCTGCAACTCAGTGAGACCCGGTTTCAAAATAAAGAATAAAAAATAGGGCAAGGGGTGTAGCTCGGAGGTCGAATGCCCCTGCGTTCCATCCCCAGACCCGCAAAAAAAAATCACTTTCCATGAGTTAATTTTTGTGATAATCATCTAGCTTTGCCATCCCACTTCTGCTAATAAAGACATTTAAAATTTCCCAACCTAATCTAGTCTTCCCAAATTAGTATTTAAGTTTTGATCCTTGTATCATTTCATCATTCTTTTAAAACTTTGTCTTTGGCTTTTCTAAAAGTAAATAATAATTATGTGAAATAATTAAAAGGAAAACAGAGCCGGGTGTGGTGGCGCGCTATAATCCCAGTCCTCGGGAGGCTGAGACAGGAGGGTCGCAGGTTCAGGGCCAGCCTCAGTTGCTTAGTGAGGCTCTCGGCAACTCAGTGAAACCTTGTTTCAAAATAAAGAATATAGAAGAGGGCTGGGAGTGTGCTCAGAGGTAGAATGCCCCTGGGTTCCACCTCCAGTACCACACACACAAAAAAGAGGAAAATAAAGCTCCATTTTAGAACCTATATTTTATGTAAACTGGATTCAGTTAATATAATGACATGAAAATAAACCTGTGAGCCATTGATTTTTAATTTACAGTTTATACTAATTATCCACTGAAGGGATTTGATAGCTATCATTAGAAAGGCCGGCCATTAAGACAGTGAGCGAGCAAGCATAAGCCGGTGAGAAAATAAGACCAGGGCCAGGGGGTCGGAGGGGCTTCACCTCAGTAATCCCAGGAGAAGTCGTTTCTGTGTTTGAACAGTAAATTTAGCTCCGAGCTTCCTGGCAAGCAAGAGAAAAAAGGAAACAGGATGGATTTCATAGTTACTGTATGATAAAGAAAGCTTACCAGTTTTTTTAGAAGAGAGAAACTCTCTGAATCCAGAGTTTTGCAAGCTTATCGTTTGGATTTTTATTTCAGGAGCATAGTTTATATTCCCGTTTTTATAAAGTCTTACACTCCTGTCCCTGCGGTCTTCGTGCTGTGTAGTGTTATGTGCACTGGAACGATGTGGGCCAGGTGAAGTTCCTGCCCTGGCCTCAGGAGTGGGACGCCATGGCTGGGGCGTGCTCAGATGGCTGGCCCCATGGCTGGCCGCCTCTGGGGTGGTCGCCATTGACGAGCAGGAAGCTGAAAGCTAAAGGTTCAGGAAATGTATTGAGTCTGTGGAAAACATATATGATATTACGTGCCGGGTCCAGCGCGCACGCTGCCTCCTCCGCCCTGGGCACTGCGGGGAGGGCCGGCTGGCCATCGCCGGAGCTCCTCGGGGATGTTTTGTTTTCAGGGAATCGCAGAGTTTTAGTTCAGTTCCAGGGGAAGGGAGGCCCCGTCACGCCCAGGAGCTTCTGACGCTTTAATTTTCTTATATGGAGTTGAACCTGGCTTTCTGGTAATTTATTAATACACTGCATAGTTTTCTCACTGTTGAAAATTATTACTGGACCAAAGTTATTTAAAAAGTTCAGCGCGTCTCAGCTCTTTTCTTAGGTATCGTGGCAATTAGGAGCCGCCTAGGACATCTGCAGAAATATTTATTTGTCTGTGGTCCTGGAGATTGAACCCAGGGGCGTTCTACCTCCAAGCCAGACCCCTAGCCCCATTTCAGTTTGCCTTTTGAAACAGGGTCTCTCCGAGTTGCAGAGGGCCTCAGTGGGCTCCCGAGGCCAGCCAAGAGCCTGTGGTCCTGCGGCGTCAAACCCCAGGCGCTGGGGTACAGGGCTGCTCCATCACGCCCGCCGCCAGCGAGCTAGCGGGAAAGGCCCAGCCCTGCTCCCGAGAGTGCCGGAAGGCCCGGGCTCCCAGGTTTCCTCTTCCCTGGAGGAGCCACTGGACACATATGTCTGTGTTTTGATGGTGTCTACGGCACCTTAAATTATCTGAGCCGGGCGTGGTGGCGCACGTTTGTAATCCCCGCACTTGGGAGGCGGAGACAGGAGGATCGCGCGGGTTCGAAGCCAGCCGCGCTGGCGTAAGAGACCCTGTTTCAAAAATATAAAATAGGTCTGGGAGTGTAGCCCGGAGGTAGAAGGGCTTCCAGGAACCCCAGTACCACCAAAAAAAACCCTCATAATTTATTTTTGGAATTATAAAACAATTTCTGTGAGAGGAGGTATGATGAATGTGTATGTCTACTGGGCCTGTTTTTTATTGTTTCTATACTTAGCTATTTTAAAAGGATGTTTTCTTTATTTGGATTTAACATTTTTTTTTTTTTGGTGTGTGTGTGTGTGTGTGTGTGTGTGTGTGTGTGTGTTTGTGAGATACTGGGGATGGAACCCGAGGGCATTCTACTCACAAACTACACCCTCCGCCCTATTTTTGATTCTTGATTTTGGAACAGGGTCTCGCTGAGTTGCAGAGGGCCTCGCTAAGTAGCTGAGGGTGACTGTGAGCCATGGTCCTCCTGTCTCAGGCTCCTAAGCCCTGGGATTACAAGTGTGCGCCACCACGCCCGGCTTTGAGGGTCATTCTTGAAGAGACTCCAGCCCTGCGACGACGGCCAGCTCCTGCGTGAGGACCCCTCTTCTCCCCACACTCTGGACAGGCAAGACCCCTGCCTGCACCCCTGCTGCTGGCTTTTCCTCCAGTGGCTGCTTGACCTCCTGGGCGGGCAGGCCAGGCTCTGCCGCCTGTGCTTCTGTGCCCTCGGCCACAGCAACACTGCAGTATGGAAGCGTGACCGGAACAGATCCGACCCCGAATGCCGCTATTAAGTCGATTATAATGACCAACATAGCCGGGCGCGGCGGGCGCGCTTGTCATCCCAGCACTCGGGATCGCGGTTCGCGGACAGCCTCAGCTACTTAGTGAGGCCCTCTGCAACTCAGTGAGACCCGGTTTCAAAATAAAGAATAAAAAATAGGGCAGGGGGTGTAGCTTGGAGGTTGAATGCCCCTGGGTTCCACCCCCAGACCCACAAAAAAAAAAAAACCCAAAAAACAAATAATGACCAACAAATACAGCTAAAGTTCTTAGAAAGAACTTTTCTTTTTTTGGTGGTACTGGGGTTTCTGGAAACCCTTCTACCTCCGGCTATACTCCCAGATATTCTCTATCTCTCTTTCTTTCTCTCTCTCTCTCTCTCTCTCTCTCTCTATTTTTTTTTTTTTTTTTTTTTAATTTGGAATAAGGTCTCTTAAGCCAGCACGGCTGGCTTCGAACTTGTGCGATATTCCTGTCTCCGTCTCCCAAGCGCTGGGATTACAAGCGTGGGCCACCACGCCTGGCAAGAAAGAACTTTATAATAAGTAGGATTTTCACTTAGTATGAAATTGAATATTTTGTGTGATTAGTGAGGCCCTTTGCAACTCAGTGAGACCCTGTTTCAAAATAGCCGGGTGTGGTGGTACATGCTTCTAATTCCAGCATTTGAGAGGCTGAGACAGGAGGCTCACACAGGTTTGAAGCCAGCCTCAGCTACTGAGGCTCTCAGCAACTTACTGAGACCCTGTTTCTAAATAAAGTATAAAATAGGTCTGGGAGTAGAGCCCAGAGGTAGAAAGCCCCTGAGTACCACCCCTAGTATCACACACACACACACACAAAGAATAAAAATATTGGGCTGGGGTATATTCCAGAGGTAGAATGCCCACGGGTTCAATCAGCACCACACATACACATGCCCCCCCAAAAAACAAAAAGAAACAAAAAACTAATTATAAAAGAAATAAAAGTTTTGAAACATTTATTTATTTATTTATTTATTTTTATGGTACTGGGAGTGGAACCCAGGGGATTTCTACCTCTGGGCTATACTCCCAGACCTATTTTATATTTTATTAGAAACAGGGTGTCGCTAAGTTGCTGAGAGCCTCACTAAGTATCTGAGGCTGGCTTCGAACCCGTGCAATCCTCCTGTCTCCGCCTCCCAAGCGCGGGGATGACAAGCGTGCCCACCGCGCCCGGCTGAAGGCTTTATTTTTGTTAGACATAATTATTCTGCTTGTTGGTGTCTAGTTTAAGGGGTGCCGTAGACAGCACGAAGCGCAGGCGTGTGTGCAGTGGCTCCTCCAGGGACAGGAAGACGGGCCCGGTGGCCTCCCGGGAGCAGGGACCGGGCCGCTCCGGTCACCCGGCGCCCGCCCGAGCGCTGCCGGGTGCGGCTGTCCGTCCACGGCTGGACGGGAGGCTCTGGCTGGGCACCTCCAGCCTCGTGTCGCCCGCGCTGTGGACCAAGGTCGTTCCGTTGGTCTGAGGAGGCCTTGCTCCGCGTAGCCTTCTTTAATTAGTGAAAATGGAGTGCACCAGAGGTTAAGGCTTGTCTGTGTATACACACAAAAAACAGGTCAAAATTCCTGATTCCTTCCCCCAAATTCTTCTCCAGAATGGCTTAGTGTATTTTTTCTAGTTGTTTTCTCTGCATTTACAAATGCTATGCGTTCTTTATGCAGAGAAGAAAATCATTTGCTTTTGTTCAATACATAGCTTTTCTCCCTTCATACCACTCATGTGTGTGTGTGTGTGTGTGTGTGTGTGTGTGTGTGTGTGTTGCTAGGGTGTTACTAGGGAATTGATGAGAGCCTCACTACTTGCTGAGGCTGTCCTCGGACCTGCGATCCTCCTATCTCAGCCTCCCAAGTCCTGGGATGACAGGTGTGTGTCCCCATGTCTGGCTTCATGCCATTCTTAAACATTTTTCCATATCAACTTATGCATAGCTGCTTTTTAAATGTAATCGCTTTTTAATTTTAATTCATAATTAAATTGTGAATAATTGATTCATAATATTGCACCATAGAGATGTATAGTAAGAGTTCATGAAGGCACTTTCCTGCCCTTTTCCTGTAACGCGGTTGTGTTCAGTAGCCCTCTCCATGTGGTTTTGCGGGCTTCCCTGAGAGTACTCCAGGCGGGTTTCTGGAAGCGGTGTTGTGGGTTAAAGGCTATTTAAACTTTTTATAGATATTGGCAAACTCGCCCTTGGAAGTATCATTCCGGGTTGCACTCCCACCAAGGATATGAAATGTTGCTTAATGATAAGCCTCGCACTTTGATTTGGGCCGCGGAGCCAGGGGCCTGGAGGTCGGGGCCGCCGTTCCGTCTGTTTCTCAGCTGCACTGTGGAATGGCCGTGCCGGCAGTCCCAGCCCCCTGGAGGGGCAGGCAGAAGGCGACAGCTGGGGGCCGGACCCCCCCAGCTAAGAGGATAAGGGACCTGAGCGGAGGCCGGGGCGGAGGGAGGCGGGTCACACGGGAGGGCAGCTGGAGGACCCGACTGGGGAGCCCGCAGCCCGCAGCCGGTGTGCAGCAAAGAGCAACTTCGATTTCATTCTGCGCGAGGTGAAAGCCCGGGCGCACTGCCAAAGTAATGGAAGCAAGCAAGCCCAGTCTGATTGTCCTTTTTTCTTTAAGATGCGTCCGTCCCCTGTTTCCTTTGGAATAAGGTTCAAGGGCCGCGTTGCGGTTGGTGCCTCCTGCAGGGAGCCTCCCCTGCGGCCTCTGTGAGGCCCGCTCCGCTGGTTCCCACGCTGCGCGGCCACAGGCTCGGGACGGGCTGCGCTCACCAGCCTCCGTCCCTCGCAGACTCCAGCCCAGCCGCCACCTTCCCTGCCTCGGGCCCTTGTGTTCCCCTCACGGCCGCCTGCCTCGCTCTAGTTACCGCCACAGCCGGGCGTGGGGCGCACCTTGTAATCCCAGGAGGCTGGGACAGGAGGGCCCGGGTCCGCAGGCAGCCCCAGCTACTTAGGTCTCTGCAACCCAGACCCCGTTTCAAAATAAAGAATAAAAAATAGGGCTGGGGTGTCGGTCGGAGGTAGAATGCCCCTGGGTTCCATCCCCAGTAACGCAAAAAAAGAAAAAGAGAAAGCAGTACAAAGGCGCACGGGGGGCGAGCACCGCGCGCTCTGGAGGCCTGGCTGTGAGGTCTGGCCCGAGGACAGCGCCCCTGCCGCGGCCTGCCCCGAGCTCACCTGGCACTGGCACGCCCACCAGCGGCTGGCAGACTGCCGTGCCCCCATGGAAAGCCCGTGAGGAGGCGGGCCGCCGCTCTCCCGGGCACTCCTCGCCCGGAGGCCTCCTTCCGGGTGTCATTCCCGAGTGAAGCCTGTTCACTGCTGTCGGCCGTGCTTCTTTGCCCCTGCGACCCCCGCGGCCCTCACCGCCGCTCCGAGCGAGCCCGCAGCTCACGCACGGCTCTCAGGGTCCCGACGACGCCGACGCCGACGCCAAGCCTCCTGTTTAAGGTGGGCAGCTGAGGCGGAAGGTGGTAAGGTGTCCCGCCTGAGGCTGTCCAGGTGCTGCGCTGTCAGGCCACTCAAGCAGAAGAGTGCGGGAACTCGTAATTCTGTGATCTGCTGAGTGAGCATGCCCGAGGTCTCCAGCAGTGTGTGTCCTATGCGTAGGTGAAGCAACGGGGTCACGGATGATGGTCCGTCCATTCAGTAGAATAACTGATAGCAGCTGAATTTTTACTATTTTTTGCAGTACTGGAGATGCAACCCAGGGACATTCTACCTCCAAGCTACACCTGCAGCCCTGTTTTTACTTCTTTATTTTGAAACAGGGTCTCACTGAGGTGCAGAGGGCCTCACTAAGTAGCTGAGGCTGGCCATGAACCACGATCCTCCTGTCTCGGCCTCCCAAATGCTGGGATTACAAGCGTGCGCCACCACGCCCGGCTTACTTTTTATTCTTTATTTTGAAACAGTCTGAGTTGCAGAGGGCCTCACTCAGTAGCTGAGACTGGCCGCAAAGCCTGTAATCCTCCTGTCTCCCGTGTCCATGCACCAGCTTTACTGAGATCAAAGTTCCGTTCAGTAGTATTCACGCCTTTCAAAGTGCACGGCAGGGCTTGCCAGTATATTCACAATGTTGTGCAACTTTTGCTGCCGTCCGGGGAAGAACTCTATAGCCATCAGCGGGCGTCACCCCTAACCCGAGGCGCCCGGTCTGCCCTCGGCCTCTCCTGCAGTGGCCTCACAGCCGTGGCCTTCCGTGCCGCCGTCTTTGTTAGCACGAGGTCTTGCCCGCTCATGGCGGAGCCATGCCACTGCAGTGCAGGCGCTCGGGTGGTCTCTGCGCTTGGGTCACACAGTGTTCTCATGAACGCTCACGTGTATTGTATTTTCATTTTGGCGGGGTTCTTTCAAGATGCCCAACTCCTGCCAGCCGGCCGGGCGCCCGGGCTCCTCGGGAATGCCCCACGCAATGGGGGAGCACATTGGCACGGAGACGTGCGCGCAGATGTTCATGGAGCGTTCCTAAGCGCCAGACTCGGAAGCCGAGGGAATGCCCATCGGCGGGTCAACGGACAAGTCCGCCATGGCTCCTCTGGACGAGAAGCACTGTCCAGTGCAGAAAGGAGAGCTGCCCTCGGGTGGGACGCCCGGCTCAGTCCCCAGTACAAAAAAGACACGGAAGAAACTTGGATCCGCGCTAGTGAGAGAAGCCAATCGCAAAGCACACCTGGCTCCACCACGTGGTGTTCTGGAAGGACCTGCAGAGCCCCGGGGCAGGAGGAAGAGCACCGCCAGGCTGGACGGCCCCGGGCTCCCGGGCAGGGCTCGGCCGCTGCTGCAAAGGCAGACACCCGACAGGGCATGGAGGCTGAGACAGGAGGATCGCAGGTTCAAGGCCAGCCTCAGCTATTTAGTGAGGCCCTCTGCAACTTAGACCCTGTTTCAAAATAAACTAATAAAATCGGGCTGGGAGTGTAGCTCTGAAGTGGGATGCCCCTGGATTCCATTCCAGGACCACAAGGAAATAAAGCTCGACGCACGTCGTGATATCTTCAAGCCCTTTCTGACTTTGTGCGATGAGGGCTTGGGGTCATGACTTGGAGCAGTGGTCAGGGAATGACTGCGTGCTAGGGCAGACCGCAGGCGCTTGGGAGTCTGCAGTTTCTCTGCTCACTTTTGCTAGGAACCTAAAGTGCTCTTAGAAAAAATAGACTTTTTTTTTTTTTTTTTGCGGGTCTGGGGATGGAACCCAGGGGCATTCTACCTCCGAGCTACACCCCCTGCCCTATTTTTTATTCTTTATTTTGAAACAGGGTCTCACTGAGTTGCAGAGGGCCTCACTGAGTAGCTGAGGCTGTCCGCGAACCGCGATCCTCCTGTCTCAGCCTCCCGAGTGCTGGGATGACACGCGTATGTCACCACGCCTGGCTTTAGACTAAGTTCTTAACTCAAGGTGCAACCTTTTTCTGTTGATAGGAGCCAGTCACCCGACTTTCCAGTGAGCGCACGTGAAGGCTAGCAGCCGGAACGTGACCTGCAGCTGGAACGAGCGCGTCCCAGGCTACGTCAGGCGCTGGTCACTCTTTTGTCCTGTTCCTTTTGTCTTCCCTCTGACTTCTCACTCTCTGTACAAAGCCTCTCCCTCAAGCCTTTCCTTGAAACCAGGCCTCCAGGACTTGGGAGGCCGAGACGGGAGGATCGCAGGTTCGAGGACAGCCTCAGTAAGTAGTGAGACTCAGCAACCTAGTGAGACCCTGTTTCAAAATAAAAATAAGCCGGGCGCGGCGGGCGCGCTGGCCATCCCCGCGCGGGGAGGCGGAGGCAGGAGGGCCGCGCGCTGGCTTAGGAGACCCTGTTTCTAAATAAAAATATAAAATAGGTCTGGAGTGTAGCCCGGAGGTAGAAGGGCTTCCAGGAACCCCAGTACCGCCAATCAGTCAATCAATCAATCAATCAATCAATCAATCAGTATAAAATACGACTGGGAGTGTTGCTCAGAGGCAGAGCTCCCCCGGGCTCAGTCCCCAGGACCGTGAAGCTCGGCTCCAGCGAGCGTGTGTAGTCACCACTGAGGAGCGGTGCGGGCAGCAGCCGGAGCCGCGGAGACCACGTCTGCGTGAGGGGCGTCCACCTCTGCACCCCCAGCCCCCTTTTTTTTTTTTTTTTTTGGTGGTACTGGGGTTCCTGGAAGCCCTACCTCTGGGCTACACTCCCAGACCTATTTTTACAGTTTTATTTGGAAACAGGGTCTCTTAAGCCAGGGCGCGCGGCTGGCTTCGAACCTGCGCGACCCTCCTGTCTCCGCCTCCCCAGCAGGGATGACAAGCGTGCCCACCGCGCCCAGCCCCCCAGCCCTTTTTAAAAAAAAATACTTTTTAATTAGGACAGCCTCAGCTGTCCTCGAAACCGCGACCCTCCTGCCTCAGCCTCCCAAGTAGTGGGATGGCAGGCGTGCGCCCGCTCCCTGCCAGAAGCTCCTTGGAGCGACTTGGGGAAGGAAAGGAAGTGGCCGGCTATCTTCTCCGTGCTCCCTCCCATCCGCAGCTCGTCCTCCGTGGTGCTGGGCCGGTGAGAGGCTGCCAGGGCGGAGCGGGCTTGCTGACAGGCGCTGTGATGGCTGCCCGCCCGACTGCAGAGTGTGCTCCGAGTTCTGGCGCTTCCTCCTAGTTTTCCGGAGTGGTACAGCCTCAGTACACCGAGAGCCTCTGTTGGCTTTGCATATATGGTGGGCTTTTGAAGTTTGCGTCGAAACAAGCGAAACGTAAAGACCTGCTAACGTCTACTCGTGGCCGTGGCGACCCGCGGCGCCCGTACGTTATGACCTGAAGGGTTCAGAGCTTCCCGCCGGCCGCCGTGGCACGCACCTGCAGCCCCACACTCTCCGGAGCTGAGGCGGGGCCACAAGTGCGAGGCCAGCCTGGCGTCTTATGGAAATCTCGTCTCAATAAAATAAGATCTGGAGACGTAGCAGCTCGGGGGTAGAATGCTTGCCTCGCATGTAAGAGACCCGGGTTCAATCCATGCTACCAAAAAGAGAAAAAGGGAAAGGAAAGGAAAAAAAAGCTTATTTCTGCTGCATATTTTTCAGTTGAATTGGAAAGTAAAAAAGCAGTTTTTATTAATTCTAAGAGTTATTGTGATATTTATTAATGATCTTTTAGAAGTAAATTCACAGGTTTTTATTCTTTGTACAATTTATTTCTAATATAGAGTAAGGAAACAAAATAAGATGCTACAGTTATATAGATTTCCAGAAACATGGACAGAACCATAGTTTTGACTGCTTTAAAAAATAAGGTACTTGAGCCAGGCATGGTGGCTTGTTATCCCAGCATTCAGGAGGCTGAGACAGGAGGATCGCAGTTCATGGGCAGCCTCAGCTACTTAGGCCCTTTGCAAGTCAGTGAGACTGTTTCAAAATAAAAAATAAAAACAAAAGGGCTGGAGTGTAGCTCAGAGGTGCAATGCCCCTGGGTTCCATCCCCAGTACCAATAATAATAATAATAATAATAATAATAATAATAATAATATTGTACTTTGTGTTTTAGGAGAGATTTTTTATTTTGTTATAGCTTTGACTTTTGTTGCCTCATGGAAAACCCCATACCTTTCAAATTTCAGACTGTCAAAATTTGTGCAGTGTTTACTCTATAAAACGTGTTCCCCTGTTAAAGCACCAGTCATGAAGCCCATGTCTTTTTGTTGTGTTTCCCGTTTTGTGGCTTAAATACACACACACACACACACACACACACACACACACACACACGAACTTGTGCTTCAGGCCAAGATAGAGTTAACAGATTGGATTTACTGTCCTGACTACAGTCACAACACAAACCGCAGACCACCCCCCACCAGAACTGGTCGCCAGGCGGGCCGGGCGGGGCAGGGAGCGCACCTGCTCAGTGCTCCCCATGAGAAACCTGCTGCGCCTGGAGTGACACAGTAGGCCAACAGCACAAGATGGCGGCTAGTCTGTGCTGACCGTAGTCGACAGGAGGCTGGAGCCGAGTGCAGTGGCGCATACCTGTGACCCCAGGAGGATCGCAGGTTCGAGGACAGCCTCAGCAACGTAGCGAGGTTCTCAGCACCTTGGTGAGACTCTGTTTCAAAAATAATAAGGAAAGAAAGAAAAGAAAACGGAATCACTATACTAATTTCAGACAAATTAGATAGATCTGAGCAAAGAAGACTGTCAAGAATAAAGATCATTTAATAATGTAAAAGGAAGGTGGGCACCTTGTGATCCCAGCATCTGGGAGGGAGGCTGAGGCCAGAGGGCCACGGCCGCGGACAGCCTCAGGACTTGGGCCCTCTGCAACTCAGTGAGAGCCTGTTTGAAAATAAAGAAAAAATGGGGCTGGGGGGTGTGGCTCGGAGGTCAAAAATGCCTCTGGGTTCCATCCCTAGACTGGACGAAAGAAGGAAGGAAGGAAGAAAACTAACACCTCATCTCTCAATCAACGATAAAACAAGTAGACAAAAAAATGAGCAGTGGCTTGGAGGGCTCGAGCAGCGCCGCCGCGGCCTGGCTGGCGCGAGATGTCACTCCACGCAGTGCGCCCGCCCAGCACCTTCTTTCCAGGTGCACACGGGACACTGACTAGGCTAGGCCGCAGTTACTTGGTTCAAAAAAGTATCCGCAGAGTGACTTAAATTATAAAGTGTGTCAACTGGCCAAAAGGGAATTAAGTTAAAAACCAAGATAGATATCAGGGAAAATTCTAAATATTTAGAAACAAACATTAACATCTCTCCCTCCCTCCCTTCCTTCCTTCCCTCCTTCCTTCCTTTTTTTTTTTTTTTGGTGGTACTGGGGATGGAACCCAAGAGCCTTCCACCTCCAGGCTACACTCCCAGACCTATTTTTTAAATATATTTCATTTGCCGGGCGTGGTGGCGCACGCTTGTCATCCCCACACTTGGGAGGCGGAGACAGGAGGATCACGCAGGTTTGAAGCCAGCCGCGCGCGTTGGCTTAGGAGACCCTGTTTCCAAATAAAAATGTAAAAAAAAAATAGGTCTGGGAGTGTAGCCCGGAGATAGAAGGGCTTCCAGGAACCCCAGTACCACCAAAAAAAAAAAAAAAAAAAAAAAAAAAAAAAAAATATATATATATATATATATATATATATATATATATATATATAAAATTTGGAACCGGTCTCTTAAACCAGCTGAGGCTGGCTTCGAACCTGCGAGATCCTTCTGTCTCAGCCTCCCAAGCGCAGGGATGACAAGCGTGCGCCACCACGCCCGGCTTTCTTTTTTTAAACTAGAGCTTGAACTCAGAGGCATTCTACCTCCCAGCTATACTCCCTAAAATCCACCCCCCTTTTTTTAAACAGGGTATCACCAAGTTGTTGAGGCTGGCCTTGAATCTGTGATCCTCCTGTCTTAGCCTCCCAGGTACTGGGATTACAGATGTGAGCCACTGTGCCTGGCAAACAAACACATTTCTAAGAAACCTTTGTATTAAAACCAAATATGAACTTAGGCAGTATTTTGTACTGAATGAAGATCATAGAATCTGTGTGTTTTAGTTACTGCGGTGCTCAAAGGAAAATTCATAGCAACAAATCTCTAAATCAGAGAAGGTAGGTTACAGATCACGTTCCTCAGTTTCACCTTAAGAAACTTTTAGAAAGAGATGAAAAATTGAAATCCAAAGTGAACAGCAGGAATAGGGTAGAGCTAAAAAAAAAAAAAGCTAAGTCAATGAAATAGAAAAAGTAAATAGAAAACAAAATATCAATGAAATTTTAAAAATTGGCTCTTTTGGAAAACCAGAAGTGAGGCGTGTGTGGTGGACTTCCCAAGGGAGTGTAGAGAGCAAGTGTGCCGGTGACGGCTAGAGGGTCTGATGCGCGCCTTTCAGTCCAGTACTTGGGAGGATGAGGCCCGAGGACTGCAGGTTCAAGACCATCCTCACCAGCTTAGCAAGGCCCTCCGCAACAAAGATCAAAAGGGCTGCGTGTAGCTTGGAGGTCGAATGCCCCGGCTTCAATTCCCAGTGACACACACACAGACATGCTAGGAGGATGTCCTTCTCGACGTGTTCTATGGCACTGGTATTACCCTAATGCCAAAGCCAGACAAATGCACGTTTACCCCAACAGCATACAAAAAAAGAAATACAGTAAGCATATGGTGTTTGTACCAGGAATGCAAGGTTGGTTTAACATTTGAACGCCACTCTCATGTGCCACACTTAGTAAAAAAGAAATTATATGCTGGGCGTGGTGGTGCAGCTTGTCATCCCCGCGCTTGGGAGGCGGAGACAGGAGGATCGCGCAGGTTCAAAGCCAGCCACGCTGGCTTAAGAGACCCTGTTTCCAAAAAAATAAAAAAGTATAAAATAGGTCTGGGAGTGTAGCCCGGAGGTAGAAGGGTTTCCAGGAACCCCTGTACCACAAAAAAAAAAAGAGAAGAGATTATATAATCGACTCAGTGGATGAGGGTAGAGCAGTGAATAAATACAGCATGGCTTGCTGATAGAAACCTCAACAAAACAGAAAAAGAAGGGAGCTTCAGTGTAGTAGAAAGCATCTGGGATAAGCCAGTGTCTGAAGCCTCCTCGTTGCTGAAAGGTCAGCAGCCGCCCTCCGGTCACCAGAGGCTAGATGTCCGCTGTTCTGTGGGTTCACACTTCTAGCCAACATCATATTAAGTTGTAGCTAGTGTAATAAGAAAAAGAAAAGGAATCCAGACTGGGAAAAATAATCAAAACTCCTTTTATTCACAGATGACATAATTGCCTATGTGTTCTAGTAGGCATAGAGTGCCTTTGTTTCACCAAAAAGCCAGGATATCAAGGCACCTACAGGAATTAGGGAAGGAAGATATACTCCCAGCCCCAGTTTTTACTGTGTGTGTGTGTGTGTGTGTGTGTGTGTGTGTGTGTGTGTGTGTGTCGGGGGATGGAACCCAGGGGCTTTCGACCTCCAAGCTACACCCCATGCCCTATTTTTTATTCTTGATTTTGAAACTGGGTCTCACTGAGTTGCAGAGGGCCTCACTAAGTAGCTGAGGCTGGCTGAGAATCACGATCCTCCTGTCTCAGCCTCCCGAATGCTGGGATTACAAGCGTGCGCCCGGCTTCTCATGGTTTACTTTTAAGAAAGAGAAAAATGTGAGCTGGGCGTGGTGGCTCTAGTAACCTCCTTGCTTGGGAGGTGGAGACAGGAGATCGCGCAGGTTCGAAGTCAGCCTCGCTGGCTTAAGAGGCCCTGTTTCCAAATAAAAATACAAAATAGGTGTCTGGGAGTGGAGCCCGGAGGTAGAAGGGCTTCCAGGAACCCCAGTAGCACCAAAAGAGAGAGAGAGAGAGAGAGAGAGAGAGAGAGAGAGAGAGAGAGAGAGAGAGAGAATGAATATGAATGTGTATGCACGTAGCTAGAATTATTCTTCCTCTCCCTAACTACCTGGTGTGGAGGGAAAGTTTCCTGGAGGAAAGTGGCTGGGCAGATTTAGCGTGCCATCTCATAGTCATACATGGTCTATATGTGATCTTTCAAATGTACGTCCTGTCTCTAGATACACAGCTTTCATTTTCTTTTTCTTTTTTTTTTCTTGGTGGTACTGGGGTGGAACCCAGGGGCTTTCTACCTCCAGGCTATACTCCCAGACCTATTTTATACTTTATTTGGAAACAGGGTCTCGCTAAATTTCAAAGGGCCTCACTCAGTAGCTGAGGCTGGCTTTGAACCTGTGTGATCCTCCTGTCTCCGCCTCCCAAGAGTGGGGATTGTAAGTGTGCGCTGCCACCACATCCAGCTTACAGAAATTTTTTTTTTTTTTTTTTTTTGCGGGTCTGGGGATGGAACCCAGGGGCATTTGACCTCAGAGCTACACACCCTGCCCTATTTTTTATTCTTTATTTTGAAACCAGGTCTCACACTGAGTCGCAGAGGGCCTCCCTAAGTAGCTGAGGCTGTCCTTTAACTGCGATCCTCCGGTCTCAGCCTCCCGAATGCTGGGATGACACGCGTGCCCACACGCCCTGCTGGTTTACAGAAGTTTAAACATGTTAATTTTCCTACTTAAGTTGCGTTGCTAGAGGCCTGGATGTGCCTCCTCCCCGTCTCGCCTTTCTTTCTGTGCAGTTTTAGTTAGAGGAAGCTGAAAGCAGGTATGACCCAGACGTGTGCGCTGCTTGGGAGGAATGAAAACGCATGCAGAGGGAGGGCTGCTGGGGCACTCCACCTGAGTGGCCAGTGCTCTGCTCCACTAGGTCTTTCTGCAGACTCGCCAGCAGGCCCTGCAGGGAGACATCTGCAGTGTAACAGAAAGAACGAAGCAGTGGTGTACAGAGGGCAAGCTGGCAGAGGCGTACGATGCCCCCGGTTTGAGGATGCCAATGGCCCCTCTCTGTGAGCCGGGGTTCTCGGCTGAACGTCAGGCCTGGTCTCTTTTCTGCTCGTCTCAGGTGTTTGCTGATCGGCGCTCTGGAGACGCGGACTTATCTGACGTCCGGCAGAATGGACGGCGTGTCCTTTCTGATGTTCTGGGGCATGCCCCCTGTGGATAGCTCGGCTCAGTGAGATCTATGGCAGATTAATATCCATCGCTACACAGTGATTTTAAATCCAGAATAAACCTAGGATGGGGGATAGAAGAAAAGTCTTTGTTATAAAAGCAGCGAATTTTTGTCTCAAAGTGTTTTAGGAATAAACTGCTCTCATACTCGTTCATGTACCACTCAATAAAAAGGTTTATTATTTATTCTTTCGGATTTGTCTTCTTTTGAAAGGTTAAAAAAAGTTTTCTTGTTTTAATCTAGTTTTTATACTGAGGATTGAACCCAGGGGCATTCTGACCTCTGAGCTGCACCCCAGCCCTTTTTAATTTTTATTTTGAAACAAGGTCCCACCAGACTGACGAGTGTCACTACTTGCTGAGCTGTCCTTGAGCCTGTATCTCGTGTCTCAGCTTCCCAAGTACTGGGGTTACGGGTACAGGCCACCATGTCCGGTTTCCTTTATTTTCCATAATAGGCAGTCTGTGAGACGGTCATTTGAGACTTTCTTTTTTCTTTTCTCTTTTTTTTTTTTTTTTTTTTGCAGGTCTGGGGATGGAACCCAGGGGCATTTGACCTCCAAGCGACACCCCCAGCCCTATTTTTTTTTCTTTATTTTGAAACCGAGTCTCACTAAGTAGCTGAGACTGTCCATGAACCGCGATCCTCTAGTCTCAGCCTCCTGAATGCTGGGATTACAAACGTGCGCCACCACGCCCGGCTCAGACAGTCTTTTCTCAATAAACGTTCACCTGGTGGCTTTGCCTCGTTCCCTGCAGCACGCTGGGGTTTCTGTCGTGCGTGCGCGGCCCCGATGTTCACAGGTGTTTCCCTGTGTTGCTGCCGGGCGCCTGCGCGTCCTGATGCGTCCGAGTGTGTTGTAAACTGGCTTCCAGGAGCTAAGCAGCAGCCCCGTTCACCTCCTCTGCTCTCCAGCCCCGCAGCCTGGGAGATGGGTACTTAGTGTCTGTTGTTGGAGAAGGATTTGTTCTGGCCGTTCATGTACGCTGAGCCAAACATTTGGGTCTTTGATGTTTGGTATAAACTGTGCTAGGAAGTGGGGTGAAGGGGCCTGCCTCTTCTCTTTGAGGGTTTCTGGGCTCAGCAGGTGGACTTGTGTCTCTGCGTACTGAAGTCAGCGCGAGCGTGGGATAAGTTAAACCTCTGCAGTTATTTTTAGTCATCTGTTAGTTCTACCAGTAAGACTTCCACAATGCAGAATGGCTCTTTTGATGGCTTCCAGGGCCTGGGCACCCAGGAGGCCCCTCCAGTGGCTCTTGAACCTGTGTCCAGCTTCTGGGGAAGAGCTTTAGAGCAGGTTAATGCGCGTCTTCCTCCCCGGGGAACAGTGTGGAATTAATGGCGCCAGTGGCTAGATGTGTCTTTAGACCTATTGAACAGCTGATTCTTCAAGAAGTCTCAGGTGACCGACAGTAGCAATGAGTTGGCTTTTTCTTTTCTTCCTTTTTGTGGTGCTAGGGATGGAACCCAGGGGTGACCTACCTCTGAGCCGCATCCTCAGCCTGCTTTTACATTTTATTTTGGACAGGGTCTCCCCAGTTGCTGAGTCTTACTAAGTTGCTGAGGCTGGCTTTGAACCTGTGATCCTCCTGTCTCGGCCACCTAAGAACTGAGATTACAGGTGTGCAGCGTCATACCCGGAAAGAGTTAGTACTTAAAGCCGGGCTTGGTGGCGCACGCTTGAAATCCCCGCGCTTGGGAGGCTGAGACAGGAGGATCGCGCAGGTTCGAAGCCAGCCTCAGCTACTGAGTGAGGCTCTCAGCAACTTAGTGAGACGCTGTTTCCAAATAAAGTATAAAATAGGTCTGGGAGTATAGCCCGGAAATAGAAAAGCCCTTGGGTTCCTCTTTCAGTAATAAACACACACACACACGAGTTAGTACTTGAGTAGTGTACTTCTAACATATACAATACATCACTTCATCCAGGTGGATGTATATATTTTTATTCTAATTACACGGGTCAGGAAAACAGGCCTAGAGAGGTGAAGGCAGCCTTGGCCAGTGAGGGCGGAGTGGAGGAAGGCCCTTGGGCCCTCCACCAAGTCCTGCCTCTTTTTGTCTGGCGTTCTGAAAGGCAGGGGTGTTCCAGGGACTCGCGTGAACAATGTGGCCTTTGCAAGCAGCGGGTTAGATAACGGGACGGCGAACCCAGGAATGCTAAGAAAATACAGAAAAGCACGAAGTGACCTGCACAGGCAGCTCCAGCTCGGGAGGACCCGGCGGCCCTCGGGAGGAGGAGGAGCAGCGAGGCCAGGGCTGTGGACGGTGCGCTTGACGCCTCCCTGCGAGCAGCTGGGCCTCGGCCTCGCCTAGCGGAGAACCTGCAGACAGGGAGGCCGCAGGCCGTCTCCTAGGGAGCCAGGTTAGCTTAGTTTCCATCAAGAACGCGGCTGCAGGAAAAGTGTGTGTGTGTGTGTGTGTGTGTGTGTGTGTGTGTGTGTGTGTGTGTGTTTGGTGGTACTGGGGATGAAACCCTTCTACCTCCAGGCTACACTCCCAGACCTATTTTATATTTTTATTTGGAAACAGGGTCTCTTAAAGCAGCAAGGTTGGCTTTGAACCTGGGCGATCCTCCGTCCTGGGCTCCCAAGCGCGGGGATGACAAGTGTGCGCCACCACGCCCGGCGTTGAAAAGAGTGTTTTAAAGCCCAGAGAGGACTGCGCGCCGTGGAACCATGCTAGGGAGGAGCATTTCCACCAGCCCGACTCGTGCCACTCCTTAGCCTGGGCCTGAGCCAGATGCAGAGGGGAGAGCTGCCTGGCCACGGTGCCAGCTCAGGCCACTGCGTGCGGAGTTCCTACTTCGGTGCTCGCCTGATTGGCCCAGGGACATCCTGGTGGGGCAGTCTCTTCCCTGCCACCAAAGATGCACAAAGAAGTGCTCCTTTCCCGCACAAAGAAGTGCTCCTTTCCCGGCTAACGTGCGCTTCTTTCGGGCAGGCTCCTTACAGAAGACAATGACGACTGATGAAGGGGCCAGGGACAGCGGGGAGAGTCCGGCCGCCACTGTCGCCGAGCAGGGCAAGGACATCACCTCCAGGAAGGACCGGGGAGTGCTCAAGGTGAGGCCACCGCGCTAGGGCCGCCGCTGGAGAGATGGCGCCGGAGCGGTGGGGCGTGGGGCTCACTAGGTGCCCATCACGTGGCGAGGCTCTGATCGCAGCTTCGTAACCGAAGAGGCAAGAGGCGCTTGTTCACCCATCCGTTTATTTACTTTGTGGTACTGGGATGGAAGCCAGGGGCATTCCTGCTCTGAGCTACACCCCCAGCCCTGTTTTATGTTTTTAATTTGAAACAGGGTCTCACTAAGCTGCTGAGGGCCTCATTAAGTTGCCGAGGCTGGCCTCGAACCTGCAATCCTCCTGTCTCCGCCTCTCAAGAGCCAGGATTACAGACGTGTTTCACCACACCTGGCTGAGACCTTTATTTTTAACCCCAGATTATAGATGGTGAAATTTAGGCCAGGCTAAGTAAATTCACTTCCCTAGTATTCTGGGCCAAGGTCCTGGGATTCAGTTCCAGGCTAATCTGACTCCAAAAGGCTAAATTTCTTTATGTATTTTTGTGTGTGTGTGTGTGTGTGTGAGAGAATGGGGGCTACTAGGGGTTAAACCCAGAGGAATTCTACCTCTGAGCTACACCTTCAGCCTGATTTTATTTTACTTTAAAACAGGGTCTCACTGAGTCGCTGCAGCTGCCCTTGAGCCTGAGGTGCTCTGAGCCTCCTCAGCACTGGGGTTACAGGTGCAGCCAGCACGCCTGAGGCTGTTCTTGTCTATCCTCAGACTATGCAGATGGGTTGCTATTTTATTGCTTTTTTTTTTTTGGTGGTACTGGGGTTCCTGGAAGCCCTTCTACCTCCGGGCTACACTCCCAGACCTATTTTTTATACTTTTTTATTTGGAAACGGTCTCATAAGCCAGCGCACGCGGCTGGCTTCGAACCTGCGCGATCCTCCTGTCTCTGCCTCCCAAGCGCGGGGATTACAAGTGTGCGCCACCACGCCCGGCTTATTGCTATTTTAATGTATCTTTTTTTGTGTGTGTGAGTGGTACTGAGGATTGAACTCGGGCATTCTTTCGGATTATTATTATTAAAATACCACAAATTTAGCTGGCCGTGGTGGCACACGCTTGTAATCCCAGTATTTGGGAGGCTGAGACTGGAGGCTCACTGTTCACGGACAGCCTCAGCTACTTAGGCCCTCTGCAACCCAGTGAGATCCTGTTTCAAAATAAAGAACAAAAATAGGGCTGGGGTGTAGCTCGGAGTTGAATGCCCCTGGGTTCAACCAATCCTCACTACTGAAAGAGAAAAAAGAAAAAACACCAAGGTAAATTTGGAAATTCAGTAACTATCTGGAGGATAAAATTTAGGTTTGCACTTTTCACGTGAATTACAGTGTGATCATACCCGTGCGGCACTCCAGACACTGGCCACGCTCATCTTTCTGGAGAGATGCATGGTGACACACGGGGCCCCGGGTGTGGGGACGGCCGTCCGGCCCGCGTCGGCCATTCATTCCGTGTGCCCAGTTCCTGCCGATTCCCGCTGTCGACTGAGCCCCGCTCCCCAGCCCCAGCGCGGTCATGCACGGGAGCACGTTCAGGATAGCGTGTGGCTTCTGGGAGGTTCACTTTTTGCCTCTTTCTCTCTCTCTCGAAGTCCTGGAAGGGCAGTCATGTTTCTTTTCCTTTAAAGAATGCTTGGGCTTCTGAGCTGAGTCACGGAGTCTAAGTTGCCGTGTTATGTGGCGTGGACGTGGGGCAGCGTTGAGGGGGTGCATCTCCGGGAGGCGCCCCCAGCGAGTCACTCAGGCCTGCCCGTACAGCTCGGCCTCTGCCCGGAGCGGCGCCGAGCAGGTGTTCGCTCCGACGCTGCTTCCTCTCGGCGGCTGCCCGGGGCCACACGATCGGCGGAAGTTGCACCGTCTGTATTTGATTTTCTTTTCCAAGAACTGACCAGCTGAATTAGCAGCTGGCTCTGCCGAGAACAAAGTAAATCGACTGGATTTTACAATCACTAGATACTTTTCAGCGTGGAGCTGTTTTCTGGCATTTCCTGTACTAGAAAACAAGTTATTCAGTGTCATGTCACGCTGCGCGGTGATGCTGATGCTGTCTGTGTTGGATATTTTTTAAGACGATGAGATGTGCAGCCTGGTGTACCACGATACTGAGCTTTCTGAAATGAAACCAAATTAGTCAGAAGCCAATGTATTTAGCATAGGCGGGAAGTAATTAAGTCACACCTTTGAGACTTAGCTCTAGACTTCTCGATTTTAGGAAGTGCAGTCTTTGTATGTAATTCCTGTATAGACTCTCTAGCCTGTGTTTTGAGAGATTTTAGTGTACACCAGCGAAGCAGGATTTCCTGGCTAGCGCTTCTGAGGAGTCCTGGTGCGAGCAGCAGTAAAGGGAAGTGTAACAAAAGGGCAGTCTTCTGCGGCCGCTGCGGGAACGGCGAGGGTCTTAGAAGGGACCGAAGGTGCTAACCGTAGAGCCGGGCGTGGCGCGCTTGTCGTCCCGGCACTCGGGAGGCTGAGACAGGAGGATCTCGGTTCGCAGCCAGCCTCAGCTCCTTAGTGAGGCCTCTGCAACTCTGTGAGACCATTTCAAAATAAAGAATAAAAAATAGGGCTGGGGTGTAGCTGAGAGGGAGAATGCCCCTGGGCTCCATCCCCAGCACCACAAAACAAAACAAGGCGGTAACTGCATAGCGGCGGGCTGGCAGGCCTGGCTTGTGACCGTCCCATCCTCTGGTCACGAATCAAAAGCTCCACTCGTTTCTCCTGGGTGCTTTTCTTTGTAGATTATCAAAAGAGTGGGGAGCAGCGAGGAAACGCCGATGATTGGGGACAAGGTGTACGTCCACTACAAAGGGAAGCTGGCCAACGGGAAGAAGTTCGACTCCAGTCATGATAGGAACGAGCCGTTCGTCTTCAGTCTCGGCAAAGGTAAGAGAGGCCCGTGCACCGCGCCGCACCACACCGCGCGCGGATTCCTGCAGGCTGCGTCCTGCCCCCGGAGGCTTTACAGCGCAGCGTGGCCAGGGCCTCCCAGGGCCCCAGCCTCTTCAATAGAATGTTGGTTATTTTCATAACAATATTAAGATGTTATTTGCTCTGTGTGTGTGTGTGTGTGTGTGTGTGTGTGTGTGTGTTACTGGGGACTGAACTTGAACCCAAGGGCATTCTCCCTGAGCTACACTCCAGACCTATTTTATTTATTTATTTATTTTCAGTACTGGGGCTGCAACCCAGAGACATTCTACCTCTGAGCGACACCCCCAGCCTTACTTTTTATTCTTTATTTTGAAACCAGGTCTCACTGAGTTGCAAAGGGCCTCACTAAGTAGCTGAGGCTGGCCGTGAACCACGGTCCTCCTGTCTCGGCCTCCCAAACGCTGGGATCACAGGTGTGCCCCCCACGCCCGGCGCCTGTGACTTTCTCTTACTCCTCTGTATCTGGTTGGATTCAGCAAGTGGTCGGCTCCTCCTGCCTGTCTGCGATGCTCCCCACCTGGTCAGTCGCTCAGGGCCCCTCGGCCTCCCGCGCCCGGGCCTCCCCCTCCTCTTTTTCCCTGAGCCAATGGCTCAGTGATGCTAACCAGTTGGGGTGGGGCGGTGAGGTCAGGCACCGGGCCTTCTTGGCCTAGCCGTCGTTCTGGCGATTCTTGTGGTGGTCCGGTGTGTCGTGGCCGCGTCATCTCTGTCCCAGGCATGTCCCACCCTCCCTCTTGCCTCCGCTCGCCAGCCTTCTCTTTGACCTCTAGCGCTCCTGTCTGGGGACGTTGACAGTGGAGGACGCAGGCCACTTCCGCAAGCTCCGTGGAGGATTGAGAATTGCTGAGTGCCTCTTGTCACCTTCTCTACGCAGGTTCGTGGTTAGACACCACGGTGAAGAGTCTTCCATGTTTCCGAGAATCATAAGCACAGTGAAAAGACTTCATCGGGTCTTTTTCCTTTTCCTTTTTTTTAAACACACGTTGAGAGAGGAGAGGGGCGGCTTCCGGTCGCTTTCACACTGTGCCACCCCTCCTAGAGAAGGCATGGCCTCCCCCGAGAACAGCCCACTGGTGTAGGAAGCCCGGCTCCTGAACGGCAGGGCCTTCCTGCTCTCCCTTCTCTGCAGAGGGGTCTGGGGACAGCTTAGAATTAGGCCCGAGTCTGTGACTCTGTTCTTGTGCCTCTAAGGAATGTAAACGCAGCGGCCGTGCTGGTGCGTGCTTGTAATCCCACTACTCGGGAGGCTGAGACAGGAGGGCTGCAGGTTCGCATCCTCGGCCACCCTCAGCTACTTACGAGGCCCCTTCAACTTAGTGAGACCCTGTTTCAAAATAAAGAATAAAAGCTAGCCAGGCATGGCAGCCCAGGCTTGTAATCCCAGCATTCGGGAGGCTGAGACCAGAGGATCATGGTTTGCGGACAGCCTCAGCTACTTACGGAGGCCCTTTGCAACTCAGTGAGACCCTGTCTCAAAATAAAGAATAAAAACTAGGGTTGAGGGTTTAGCTCAGAGGTACAATGCCGCTGGGTTCCATCCCCAGGACTGCAAAAAATAATGAAGAAAGAAGGAAAGGAAAAAGAAAGAAAGAAAGAAAGAAAGAAAGAAAGAAAGAAAGAAAGAAAGAAAGAAAGAAAACAAGGAGTCGGGTGTAGAAGTGCATATTTGTAATCCCAGGACTTGGGAGGCTGAGACAGGAGGATCGCCGGTTCAAGGCCAGCCTCGGCTACTTGGTGAGGTCCTTTGCAATTCAGTGAGACCATGTTTCAAAATAAAGACTAAATAATAGGGCTGGGGATGTAGCTCAGAGGTGGAATGCCCTGGGTTCCATCCCCAGTACTGCAAACAAGCAAACAAACAAACAAAAATAATAATAATAATAGAATAAAAAGTAGGGCTGGGGGAGTAGCTCAGAGGTAGAATGCCCCTGGGTTCAATCCCAATACTGAAAAAAATAAAGAAAAAAAAATGCAAGCACAAAACCATGAAGGACAAATACCAGCAGCAACAGAGACTTTCAGACACCCCTTTACATTCCCTACCTTTCCTTATTAGAAATATTAGAACATGTATTTTCCTTTGGGAAAGGGAAGAACACTTTAGTAGACTTCTCAGATAATCGTGAGCCCTCTGACATCATGTCTCCAGTTGCCTGTAAAGCAAGAAGCACGGTGGACACAATCACTGTAACCCAGGACTCGGGAGGCGGACACAGAGCATCGCAGCGTGGAGCCAGCCTCAGCAACTTACTGAGACCCCGCTTCAGAATTAAACTAAATTGCCGGGCATGGTGGCAACTTGTAATCCCAGTTCTTGGGAGGCTGAGGCAGGAGAACGACAGTTCGAGGCCAGCCTCGTCTACTCAGTGAGGCCCATCAACATAGCGTGAGGCTCAGTATTTTAAGTAGAATTGTAAGGGTCTGTTTGTAAAATTCCCAGTGAGGACATACACCATAAGGTGGCGAGCTCGCCAGCTTAGCACCGTGACCAGAGTGCCCGCCACGCACCACGTGAACACGGTAGGGTTCACTCTGGCTCCGGGTTTCAGGGGGCTGAGCTCCCGGTGGCTGCTGAGCTGCCCGGGCTGGCGCGGGGTGGCGGAGGAGGGCTGTTCGGCTCAGCAGCGGGAAGCCGAGCGCCCGCGCAGCAGGGACCCGGGGAGAACGGCGCTCTGACGGCGTCGGCGCGGTCAGGACGAGGTGCCCTGGAGCGGGCCCCGCCCCCCAGGCTCGCCGGACACTTCCGCCACCGCCCCACAGTGCCATCTGTTCTATTTTTTTGATGGTACTGAGGATTGAACAAGGGGCATTCTACCTCTGAGCTACAGCCTCAGCCCCACTTTATCTTTTATTCTAAAACAGGATCTCGTGAGGTTGCTGGCAGCCTAAGTTGTTCTGGCTCAAACTTACGATCCGCCCATCTCGCTCCCCAGTGCTGGGTGCGGGTGAGGCCTCCACGCCTGGCGGCCATTGCATTGGCCCTGGGCGGTGGGTCATTAGCTCGGCGAGGTCGGGGCCTGGTGATGCAGTCACTCCAAGCCCCGCTCCGAGTCCTCTGCGTTGGGGACCAAGCCCCCACATGCGGCCTGTCTAGGCAGGGTGCCCCGACACAGTCCATGTGGATCCCGTAGCTCAAGACTGCTTCCACGCCGTGCACGCCCGCGCCTTTTTTTTTTTTTTTTTTTTTGTGGTACTGGGGACAGAACCCAGGGGCATTGTACCTCCAAGCTGTACCCCTTTCCCTGCTTTTTTAGTCTTTTTATTTTTGAAACAGGGTCTCACTGAGTAGCAAAGGGCCTCACTAAGTACCTGCGACTGTCCCCGAACTGTGATCCTCTGGTGTCCGTCTCCCCAGTGCTGGGACGACAAGCGTGCGCCACCACGCCCGGCTCCGTGGCTTTTTCAGCCTGTCTCACTTTCCTCATTGGAAGTGGCCGGAACTGTGTCTGCTGTTGCTACATAGCATTACATACGATGTTGTTTGGCGATGCTGGTATTAAGTGTGGTCCGGCACGCCTTAGCACTGGATTAGCACAGTAAGCACTCGGAGTCTCCGCTCCCGCACGGCCTTGTACTGACCGCGCCGACGCTGTTAGAGCAGTTCGGGTTCCAGCTCCGTGTATTACTCATGCACACACACCTTTTGAAGCAGTGCTGTTTTAGCCCCAGAAGGTTGGAAAAGACAACACCTGCATCAGTCTAAGCAAACTGATTTCGCCCCCGTGGCATGTGTCAGGGGTGAGCGTGAGGAGCCGGCGTGGCTCCTGGGATTTTGAAACCTAGCGGTACGCGATCTCAATCCCTAGAACTGTGTCCAAGGCCCGGTCAGGAAGAAACTGAAGTGGGGACGGTGTAGGGCCCGCACATGGACTTCCGTAAGAGGAGCACAGAGCTCTCCCTGCCCCGCCCCCGGCAAATATATCATCGTGAAAGTAGCGGGTAAAGAGGCTTCAAAGACGAAAAGTTCTTTCTACTCATAGTCTGTAAGTAAACCCAAGAGCTCTAAGTCACACCGACTCCCCCACTCACCCCCAAAAAGGGCTGTGGGAGCCGGGCGTGGGGGCGCACGCTTGCCATTCTGGTACTTGGGAGGCTGAGACAGGAGGATCGCGGGTTTGCAGCCAGCCTCAGCAACTTGTGAGGCCCTCCGCAATTTAGGGAGACCCTGTTTCAAAATAAAGAATAAAATAGGGCTGGGGGTGTAGCTCAGAGGTAGAATGCCCCTGGTTTCAATCCTTAAAAATTTAAAATAAAATAAAAATTAAAAGGTGTGGTTAAGGATGGATCTATTTATTTGTGGGGGGAGGTGTACTGGGGATTGAACCCAGGGCTGTGCTACCTCTGAGCTGTACCCCTAGACCTGGTTTATTTTTTATTTTGAAACAGACTCTCCCTAAGTTGCAGAGGGCCTCACTGAGTAGCCGAGGCTGGCTTTCAAACTGCGATCCTCCTGTGTCGGCCATCCAAGGCCTGCGATTGCCGGTGTTCACCTTCACGCCGGCTCAGATGGAGTCTGTTCTGAAAGCTGCTTCATTGAAGTTGTTTGGGTACTGTTGGTGTTTGACTTTCGTGGCTAGGGATTGGGAAGATAAAAGTCCTTCCTATTATACCCCTCCCCCAGGTCTGAGAGGAGAGACAAACCAGTGATCTCGATTCCGCACCGCACCTGGCCTTCCCTCCTGTACTGAGCTTAGAGCGGGCTGAGGTCAGCACCTCTGTGACTCGGCGTGCCCAGCCGCGAGCCTGCCGCCGCATTCCGTCCTCGTGCCAGTTCTGCTTTTGTAGATCCTTTGTACACTCTGTGTGGGGGGCTGGGGATCAACACAGGGGCGTGACCCCCGAGCGGCACCCCACCCTTGGACCCTTCTTATTTATTGTTTGTTCGTTTGTTTGTTTGTTTGAAGCAGGGTCTCACTAGGTTGCTCAGAGTCTTGCTCTGCTGCCGAGGCTGCCTTCAAACCTGCGACCTCCCGTCTCAGCCTCCCAAGTGCCGCTCTGCTTGCAAAAATTAGTAAATGTAGGTTAGGTGATAATTAGTCATATTGATAGTTGTTTCTAAGCAAGCCTCTTTGAATTTTACATACTTTAAAATTCATTCTTTGAAGGAATTAATAAATTTTGAGTTATTCTGTAACTACCACCAGAAGGAAAATACAGATGAGCTTCAACCTCAGAAGTTTTCCTCTGTCCCTTTGACGTCTGTCTGTTCCCGGCCCGGGCAGTCACCGAGCCGACGTCTGCGGCTGTGATCCTGCCTTTTCTGGACTCGAGGGAGTGGAGTCGGGTGTTGTCTCTGGCCCTAGCTTCGTTCTCTCCGCACATCGAGCTGCTGGTGGCATCCCACGGCATGGAGACCACGGCTGTTCTACTCGGAAGCTGGACACCTGGGTTGTTCCCAGTCTGGGGCTGCTGTAGTTGTTGGAAGCCTTCACGAACATGTCTTTGTGTGGATTTATGTTTTTATTTATTTCAGGGAAATACCTGGGGCTAGACTTGCTAGCCATACAGGCAGGTGTTTTTGTATATATTGCCACCAGGAATAGTGATACAGACCTCTAATCCCAGTGCTTGGGAGGCTGAGACAGGAGGACCACAGGTTTGAGGACAGCCTCACAACTAGCGAGGCCCTCAGTAACTTAGTGAGACCCTGTCTCAAACAAAAATAAAATAGGGCTGGGGTGTGTCTTGGAGATAAATGCCCCGGGTTTAGTCCCTAGTATCCCGCAATACTGCTACAGTTACTCTTCAAGTGACCACACCACTTTGTGAATACAAAATATCAGGAATGCCTGCCTTTCCGTTTCTCACGCCCTCGCCAGCACCTAATAGGTCAGTCAGTCTTCAGCCCCGTTCCAGTAGGTAGGAGGCCGAATTCCAGTTGGCTTTCCTCCACGTTTCCTTGGCGACCTGTGTGGCATCTTATCTTGTGCTCTGTAGATGATCGTATGTCTTCTCTTGGGAACTGTCCGTCCAAATCTTTGCCTGTTTAGAAAGCCGGACAGACAGCTGCGCGCAGCCTCGGGAGCGCCCGGGCGCGGCGCGCGGCCCTGTGCTGGGCTCCGCTCGCTTCTCCTTCCCTCTTCTCGTGGTGTGTGCTTTGGACGGTCTGGATCATGCTCTCCTCTGTGGGTCGAGCACCTGCTGTAACGAACCACCCTCGCTTTGGTGTCTTGGGATGTTTTACATCTGAAACAGGAAGAGAGAGGAAAAGGAGCGTACCCACAGGCTCACCGTAAGAGGCAAGGCCAGGATTCGGGTGCAGGCGGCGCCTCCGAGGTCTCTGGGGCCACAGTGTGGCCTGCTGGGCGGGCATGCACCCCTGTCATCCCAGGACTTGGGAGGCTGAGACAAGAGGATCGTGGGTTCAAGGCCAGCCCGCGCAACTTAGTTTGAAGACCCTGATTCAGAGTCAAAAATAAAACAGGCCTAGGGTCTAGTTCCCAGGTAGAGCCCCCCGGGTTCCATCCCTAGTAGCACACACACGAAATTCAGTTCTCCTGCCTCAGCCTCTACGGAGCGAAGATCATGGGCGTGTTCTAAAGCTTCTGTTTCTGCCTGTAGCTGTAAACCTCCAGGACACTTTACCACTCATAAAATACAGCTACTGTTTTTGTGTGTATGGGCTGGGGATTGAACTCAGAGGCACTTCGAGCTACACCTTCAGTCCATTTTTTTTTTTAATTTCTTAGTTGGAAACAGGGTCTCCCTAGGTTGATGAGGCTGTCCTTGAACCTGTAGTCCTCCTGTCTGACTTACCTGTGGCCAGCTGCACACCGGATGGTTTGTGGTTTAGCCATGTTTTCCCTCCCTTTAAGTTTCTATTGCTGTTCTTACACATAAAAATATTCTTACTGTAATTCCTTTTTTTTGTTTTTGGCAATACTGATAATTGAACCCAGGAGCATCTTGCCACTGAGTTAACTCCCCTAACCCTTCTGATTTTTTATTTTGAAACAAAGTCTCACTAAGTTAACATACCCTGGTTCCCAACTTGCAATCCTCCTGTCTTGGCCTCCAAGTGCTGGGACTTCAGGCCTGTGCCGCCATGTTTATTTTTTACGTGCAGTTTTAGGAGTGCGCAGGATTTGAGCAGAGAGCTTTCAGGCCAAATATGTAATTTAGACTCCCCCCCCCCCTTTTCATTACTGGGGATGGAACCCCAGGGCATTCTACCTCTGAGCTCCACCCCAGCCCGATTTTTTATTTTTTATTTTGAAAGGGGGTATCAGTTGAGACCTTTTTGATTTTGAAACAAGTCTTAAGTAGCAAAGAGCCTCGCTACGTAGCCGAGGCTGGCTGTGAGCCTGCAATCCTCCCGCTCACCTCCCAAACACTGGGATTGAGTGTGTGCCACCACGCCCGGCTCCTTCCCAAAAAGTTTGAGCCAGAAAAACAGCAAACTTTTTTTTTTTTTTTTTTTTTTTGGTGGTACTGGGGTGGAACCCAGAGGCTATCTACCTCCGGGCTATACTCCTAGACCTTTTTTTATATATATATTTTTTTGAAACAGGGTCTCATTAAGTTGCTGAAAGCCTCACTAAGTAGCTGAGGCTGGCTTCGAACCCGTGCGATCCACCTGTCTCAGCCTCCCAAGCGCGGGGATGACAAGCGTGCGCCACCACGCCCGGCCAGCAAACGTTTTTAAAAAGAGCTTTTCTGGTTGTACCTGGCGCTTTATGAACGCACCTCCATTGCGAGGGGACCACGGGGGCAGAGCCGGCTCAGGCAGAGAAGAGGCAGGGACTGAGCGAGCACCGTCGCAGGAACTGGGCGCTGCTGTGACCCCGTCCCTCGCTGCGCGGCCTGTGGGGGCGAGTTCCTCAGGAATGGGACTGATCGGGGCCTCTGCCCACACGGTGGAGAGGCTCCCCGGGCAGGTGGCGCCGCCCGTCTGTTCGCTCCCCTGACTCTAAATTGTAAGCGAGAAGATAGGGAGAGATCACCCTGTTATCAGTTCCTGAGAATTAGAGAAATGGCAAAATAGGATGTCACTCAAGAAATAGGAGCACTCGGCCTGGTGCGGTGGTGCAGGCCTGTCACAGCAGTCCTCAAGGCTGAGACAGGAGGGTTGCGAGTTCAAGACCAGCCCGAGCAACTTAGGGAGACCCTGCCTTAAGGTAAATGACAGAAGGTCTGGGGCACAGCTCAGTGGTAGACCATTCTTGGATTCAGTCCTCAGTACTACACACACCACAGTATTCATAAATTAATTTGTTCAATTTGTGATAAAATAGTAGGAAATAGAGATGATTATCAGAGTCCTTTATAGCCCTTTTAAGATAAGACAAAAATAATTTGCTTTATTCTAAAAAGATAAGTATCTGTAATGTGAGCTTCTTTCTCTCTTTTATTTATTTATTTTTTTTGTGGTACTGCAGATGAAACCCAGGGCTATTCTGCCTTCAAGTCCTATTTATTTGTTTATTTATTTGTGTGTGCGGTACTGGTGATTGAACCCAGGGGCATTCTACCTCTGAGCTGCATCCTAGCCCTGTTTTATTATTTATTTTGAGACATGGTCTCACTAAGCTGCCCAGGCTGGCCTCAAACCTGTGACCTTCTTGTCTCAGCCTCCCAGGTCCTGAGGCTACAGGCCTACACCAATGTGCCAGCTACCTTTAAACCTTTTAGGTTGCCTGGAGATTCATAGATATAAAAAGTGCTGTGTACGTGTATGTCACTGTCAACATGATTTACATTATAGTGTGAGACTTGTGCACCAATAAAAGTATATTTTAAAAAGTAATTAAACCTGCCAGGCGTGGTGGCGCACGCTTGTCATCCCCGCGCTTGGGAGGCAGAGACAGGAGGATCGCGCAGGTTCGAAGTCAGCCGCGCGTGCTGGCTTAGGAGACCCTGTTTCCAAATAAAAATGTAAAAATAGGTCTGGGAGTGTAGCCCGGGGGTAGAAGGGCTTCCAGGAACCCTGGTACCACCAAAAAAAAAAAAAAAAAAAAGTAATTAGACCTACGGGCATGGTGGTGCGCTTGTAATCCCTGCGCCTGGGAGGTGGAGACAGGAGGATCGCACAGATTCGAAGCCAGCCTTGCTGGCTTAAGAGACCCAGTTTCCAAGTAAAAATATATTAAAAAATAGGTCTGGGAGTGTAGCCCAGAGGTAGAGGGCTTCCAGGAACCCAGTACCACCAAAAAAAAAAAAAGTAATTAGACCTATGGGCAGCCGCATCATATACTTGATCTGCATTACATACTAAACATATATTCTTTTCTTTTGCTTACTGGGGATGGGATCCAGCGGCATTTTACCTCCGAGCTACACCCCCTGCCCTATTTTTTATTATTCTTTATTTTGAAACAGGGTCTCACTAAGTTGTGGAGGGCCTCACTCTGTAGCCGAGGCTGTCCGTGGACCTCGATCCTCCTGTCTCAGCCTCCTGAAAGCTGGAATTATAAGCATGCACCATCGCCCCTGGCTGTATATTCTTATTTCAAGTATCATTACAAATGGAATAGGGAGCTGGCGTGGTGGCGCACGCTTGTAGTCCCAGCACTTGGGAGGCTGAGACAGGAGGAGCGCAGTTCACGGACAGCCTCGGCTACTGAGTAAGGCCCTCTGCAACTTACCGAGACCGTGTTTCAAAAGAAAGAATAAAAAGTCGGGCTAGAGCCTAGCTTGGAGGTTGAATGTCCCTGGGTTTCATCCCCAGTACCGCAAAAAAAAAAAAAAAAAAAAAAAAGGAATAGGGTTCCTGAAATAGATAAAGTCAGTTGTGTTCGAGTTAGTAAAACTGAGGACCAGACGAAATGTAAGAATGAATTGCCTTCTGTATTTTGGTGTATCCACGTACACCAAGGTCCTCAAGGACGTTTATGCTTCTGGCCCAGTAGCCCATGTCTAGTCATTTAATCTAAGAAAACCTGGCAGAAGCTTCTCAGCCAGCCCTGGAAACAGAGTGCCTCTCCCGTCCTCAGCCATCCCGGCATTCGCCGGCTCCCGTGCGGCGCTGCGCTGGGCTCCAGCCGCCAGGCGGGGCGGGCGGGCGGCCCGGTGCGGCGGCCTGGGCTGTTGGGAAGGACCGGGCGGGCCTGGCGAGGGCCGGGCGACGTGGGCGTTGTGAGGAAGCGGCTTCGCTCCGGGCTGGATGCTGTTGGACAGGGGTGGTGATTCTACGGCTCGGGGTCTCACCACCCCTACTCGGGTGGTGACCACCTTAGAGCGGGGCTTAACACCGCCACGGGAGAGGAGCCGCCGGCACCTGGGAGCCGGGGGGGGGGGGGTGGCATTTGTAGGGTGCACCGTGGCCTTATTTTTGTGTGTGTGCGACCTTATTTTTTTGTCCGGGCTTAGGCGAAATTTCAGGGTGATTCTGTCTCAGTTAATCGTGGTCGCAGAGTGACCCGGTCTGATATTAACTTTTGTGAGCTGTTTGTGTCACGGAGAACCGCGTGGCCTCGCCGTGAGCCGCGGTCAGCTTTGAACCGTGCTGCGGTCTCGCTGAGCACGGCGCAGCAGTTGCAGGTGCCCGGAACCGCTGTTACTCTTGAGTTGTTACAAATGTACGTTTGTGCGTGCTGTGATACTGGCGGCACCTCCTCCAGCCGGAGCCCCCGAAGGCGCGAGGAGGGGTCCGTCTCACACACGGAGGTCGAGTTTCTTTATACAGGGGGCGGGTTCTCCGGGGTGGCCAAGGGCAGCCGCCGGCCAGCAGCCGGCTTTGCCTTTCTCCAGGGATGCTGGGCTGCGTGGGGACAGAAGCACGTGTGCCGGGCCTCCAAGTGATTGGCACTATTTTAGAAAGGCGCCGACGGGGCGCCGCCTGTCGGCCTAAGAGGCGCACGCCTCTGACCTCGAGGACTCTGCCTTCCATGTAGTCTTGCCTGCACTGAGCAAATGCATAGGCAGTGTTCTTGGAGGACCGTGCTCTCGATGGGAGACCGTAATGCTACGCAGAGTATTACAGAAGACAGGTGGGCTGTGGCAGTAATCATAATGGCAATGTTAAGGCCTATAGCCTCCTTTGTTAGATATATGCTAGAGCCAGCGGGAGGCTCAGGCAGGAGGACCAGCTGGCGCAGGAGCCGAGGCCAGCCTGGGCAACACAGGGAGTCCTGCTCCAACAGAACGGAAGCCTGCGGCGTGCCGCGCCCGGCTGTGCATCGGCACGGTTCATCTAACGATCGTCATGGCACTGCCCGGCCCGCGTCCCTTCAGGTGAGGAAGCTGGCGCTGGTTAGTTAACGTGCACAGGTGTGTGGCCTGGGCATCGGTGCGGCGCTGTTACCTCTGAAATACGGATCCTCCTCTCTACTGGCCAAGAAAAGCTCGAATGCGCCTTAAATGAAAAAGTAGCTCAAGATTGAATGTGTGATACGTGGTCATTTGTGTCCAGTGTTCTTTATTACACAAACTAGAAATAGCACAACAGTGGGCTGGGCTGGGTTTCCTTGGTGATACTGGGGATTGAACCCCGGGGCATTCTACCTCTGAGTAACAACCACCACTTGGAATCTCAGTAAGTGGCTGAGGCTGGCTTCGAACCTGCAGTCCTGTCTCAGCCTTCCAAGTGCTAAGATGACAGGCGTAGCTAACGGTGGGTTTTTACAAGGAAGGGATCCGGATGACCTTTTACCTTTTACTTTATATATTTATCTCTTTGTGATTTGATAATAAGCATGTATTACTTCTACAGAATTGCAACCACAGTAAGTGGAGATGGTATTTTGAGAAAGGTAGTGTTTAATGGACTCGGGATCACAGGTGCTGTGTCTGTCTGCCCCGTGCGTTCTGCCGCAGAGGGCCCCCTCGCCCCAGCGGCCAGCCAGCTCTCAGCCCACGGTACCGGGTCCGCACAACACTCAGTTCCTTTGGCGTTCATTGCTTACCAGCTCTCACTTTGAATACTGAAAGTCTCCTCACGTGTGGGTCTTATTCTTTGAAATTGCCTAAACCTTCTCCTGTTTCCCAAAGGGTTTGGTGCCCATAATAAGAGCCGTAAATACTGTGGTTACAAACATAGAGCCTGACCAACTTCTCCATTGCACAGTGCTTTCAAGTTTCCTGGACCTGGCAAAAAATAAAATATTCTGAATTCTGTAATTCTTGTTACTTGACAAAAGGATACCTATTTGTTTTTTAAAGAGACTTGTTTTCTGATTCTAAATGTTTTAATTTTTAAAATTTTTTAATTTTTATTTTTTTGCGGGTCTGGGGATGGAACCCAGGGGTATTCGACCTCTGAGCTACACCCCCAGTCCTATTTTTTATTCTTTATTTTGAAACAGGGTCTCACTGAGTTGCAGACGGCCTCATTAAGTAGCTGAGCCTGGCCACGAACCATGGTCCTCTGGTCTCAGCCTCTCGAATGCTGGGATCACAAGTGTGCGCCACCACGCCCAGCTGATTCTAAATCTTTAGAAGGGTTTGTTTCATGGAGCCTTTTTACACAATTTCGACCTTTCATGTTGTTCTGTGTCTATTTTTTTTTTCTTCTATCCAACCAAATTATCAGCTTCCTTAGGACAAGCTCCATTTTCTCTGTGTCATTTTTGTTCTGTCTCTGCCTAGAAGACGTGCACTCATTATTATGGCCGTTTTGGCAAATGAAGCAGCGATTGCAACACAGCCAGGTTTTGTGGATTTTGTTACCACCACTTTCCAAAAGACTTAATCTTGGAGTAGTTGAGGAATTGATATCACTTTTATTCTCCTTGGCAGGGAATCATCTCTGATTGCCTTCTTAAAAAGAAAAAACAACAATTGATGTCTTTGGTGTAGCTGTGCCGAGCCTCCTGGCCGTGTGACCCATCATTTCCAGCTGAGTACCTGGAGCGCGCAGCGGACGTCTGAACCTGTGCTTCTCGAGTGCCACGCACTCCGAAGTTGACCGCTCCCTCTTCTTTCACTTAGGGCAAGTCATCAAAGCCTGGGACATCGGGGTGGCCACCATGAAGAGAGGGGAGCTGTGTCACTTGCTGTGCAAGCCCGAGTACGCCTACGGCTCGGCGGGGAGCCTGCCCAAGATCCCGGCCAATGCCACCCTCTTCTTCGAGGCAAGTGTGTGGGGCGGGTGGAGCCGGCCGGGTGATGGGCAGCGGGCCGGCTGTGGACACGCAGGTCCAACTCGTTTATTTTGGAGCTTGGCTTCTTGAATTGTTTCCCACAAGACCGAAGGGTGTGTGCCAGTGTTTTCTTAGAAACCTGTCTCTGGCACAAAGGGGGCGGTAAACAAGACGCTGGACTCCGAGGCAGGCAGGCGCGCACGCCCCGGGCCGCCGGAGCGGGCCCCCACCCGGCCCGTTTCCTGAGCCAGCATCCCCGGCTGCCTCCGCCCCGGGCCTGCAGGATGCACACTGAGGCGCAGTCCTTGCACAGCTCTCCCAGGCGTTGCAGACCGCAGGCCCTTTGGTTCCGCTTTTCCAATAATTAGGAGGGCTTCCCTTTTTTTTTTGTGAAATGAGAGGGGCAGCAGCCGCCTTTGCCGTGCGGATGTCAGGTTGGTTTTACCTGATCTCTTCTCCTTTCCAGATTGAGCTCCTTGACTTCAAAGGCGAGGATTTGTTTGAAGATGCCGGCATCATCAGGAGGATCAAAAGGAAAGGAGAGGGGTACTCAAACCCCAACGAGGGCGCCGCCGTGGAGAGTAAGTGGGCGAGCGGGGTTCGCCCCAAGGAGGCCTGGCCCTGCGGCTGAGAGAGAAGTTGTGCTTTTCGTTTAATCTGTTTATAAAAATAAACAGGCTGAGCTGGGAGCCTGACGGGAGGATCGCAGGTTCGCAGACCGCCTCAGCTACTTAGTGAGCCTTCCGCAACTTAGTGAGACCCTGTTCCAAAATAAAACAATAAAAAGGACTGGGGGTGTAGCTCAGAGGGAGAATGCCCCTGGATTGAATCTCCAGGAACACATAAACAAGTAAGTAAGCAAGTAAGTAAGTAAATAAATAAATAAATAAATAACCTATCTAAAATGAAGAGTTGCTGGGTGTGGTGGCTTATGCCTGTAATCCCAGCTACTTGGGAGGCTCAAGTAGGAGGATGGTGAGTTCTTGGCCAGCCTGGAAGACTTAACGAGAACTTCTCTCCAGATAAGAAGTGATTTATGTGGCTCAGCAGTAGAGCACTTGCCCAGCAAGTATGAGGTCCTGGATTCAATTCCTAGTAATGTAAAACAAAATAGTAAAAGAAAACATAAAAAGTGAGGCTGGGAGTCCACATCTATAAAGCCTGTGTGTGGGAGGCTGAGTAAGGAGGATCAATCCCAGGTTTGAGGTCAGTCTCAGCAATTTAGCAAGAACCCTGTTTCAAAATAAAATAGGACTGAGGGTCTAGCTCAGAGGAAAATGGCCCTGGGTTCAATCTCCAGTACCAAAAAACACATAAGTAAGTATTAGGTTTAAAAAGTTCACTAGAATAGTCAAGCTTTTTATTTTTAATGTATATACTATACTTTATGCCCATATTTTATTTCTACAAGTCTGACAAATTACTTCAAATGCAGGGCCATGTGTGTGTGAATGTGTGGTACTAAGGACTGAATTGTATTTTGAAACAAGATCTTACTCAGTTACTGCACGGTGGCTTTCTTTTTGGCAGTGAGGGGGGTTGTGCTGGAGATTAAACCAAGTGCATTCTACCTCTGAGATACGCCCCCAGCCATATTAAAAAACAAAACCAAACCAGTGTCTGACTGCCTTGCAGAGGGCCTCACTTAGTTGCTGAGTTTATTGGAATCAGTTATAAATATTACTCTAATGCTTTAGTTGAAGCTGTCAGATCATTGTTATCTGTGATAAGTTTTAGAATAAACTAAGAGCTTTTGTATGTGAGAGAAATAGCCACAGACCAAGAGCAAGGTCCAGGCCTGAGCCTCCTTCCTGGGTGCTGGGGCAGAGCCGGCCTCTTGGTCTCAGGCTCCGCCAGCCCTGGAAGTCCACGTTAGAATTCTCAGTGATGGTGAAAGTATGGAGGTGAGCGAAGATTAACTCCATTACGCTAACCACCGCCCAGAAAGCTCATCGAGTCATGTATGGAGGTTTTTATTTTGAAAACTTCAAATGTATGTACAACAATTTGTTATATATACATATATATGTGCACACACATGTACAGTGTGTGTGTGTGTGTGTGTGTGTGTGTGTGTGTGTGTGTGTGTAGAATTGGGCATTGAACCCAGGGGAATTTTACCTCCGAGCTATAGCCTAGCCCTATTATTTACTCTTTGTTTTCTTTTTTGCAGTACTGGGGATGGAACCCAGGGGCATTCTGCCTCCGAGCTATACCTCCAGCCCTATCTTTTATTCTTTATTTTTTTGAAACAGGGTCTCACTGAGTTGCAGAGGGCCTAAGTAGCTGAGGCTCTCTGAGAACCACGATCCTCTGGTCTCAGCCTCCTGAATGCTGGGATTACAAGTGTGTGCCACCACGCCCAGCTTCTTTTTTATTCTTTATTTTTGAAACAGGGTCTCACTAAGTTGCAGAGGGCCTCACTAAGTAGCTGCGGCTGGCTGCAAACCTGCGATCCTCCTGTCTCAGCCTCCCGAGTGCTGGGATTACAAGTGTGCGCCACCATCCCCAGTTTATAGTATATGTTTTTAAACTAGAGGGTTTTGTCAATTATAATTTGACAATTTCATAATTATAGGCAAGACCACAGTACTGCTACTGTAGAGATGACTTTGGACTCGGGTAAATTAAGTCTTGTTTTTGGTAATATTTTCAGAGGCAGCAGTCATATTTTTAACTTTGTGTTTTGAAATAATTTAAGACTTACAGAAAGTTGCAAAACTGTCCCGAAGGCTCCCTGTGTGCCTCCCCAGCTTCCCCTAATGTGAGGCTCTCACCGAACCACAGGACGTGTATCCGAATCAGGACGAGCATTGCCATAGTCCCGCTGACTGCCCTACCGCCCTTCTTTGACTTTGACTGCTGTGCTACTATTTCTTTTCTGGTCCAGGGTCAAATCGAAGATCTGGCTGGCGTGGTGGCCGGCTAGATCCTCGATTACTTATAATCCCAGTACCTGGGAGGCTGAGACGGGAGGATCGCGGTTTGAGGCCAGCCTCAGCTACTTAGTGAGGCCCTCTGCAACTCAGTGAGACCCTGTCTCAAAAGAAAAAATAAAAATAGGTCCGTCTGCTCTTGGTTCCCCTCCGTGAGTGCGTGGTAGGTCTTCCGGCTGTTTCTCTAGACTCTGGCACATTTGAAGACACCTGGCCGTTGTGTGTGGAATACCGCTCAATTTCGACGTGCCTGCCGTGAGGCTGTGTGTGGGGGAGTCGCGTCCGAGTGCTGAGGGAGGAGCGGGCCGCTCGCCCCCGGGAGTCCCTGCCTCGCTGTGATGTCGATCTCCGTAGAGGGAGATGCCGGGGCCCACGCTGGTGTCGGGTTCCCCGCCTGCCTCCGCGCACTCGCGTGCTGCCGCCATCGCTGGTTTTTGCATGTAGCACTTCTTACTGTGGTGTTTGACTAAAGGCAGTTCTTCTATTTCCATTACCCGGTCCACATGTGTTAGCTGGAATCCTACTGGACGGACGACGGCCTCGTCTCCTGTATCTGTTGGTTGTTTATTTACCGCAGCACGCCCCTGGGGCTTCCTTTCCCCGTAGGCCGTCTCCACGACCGTTCTTGTCCCGGTGCTCGCGTGGCTGCACTCGGTGCTGCGCTCCCTGGGGTGGGTGTGTGTTCCCTCGGCGTCCTCACTGGGATCGTGGGTCCTCGAGGTATTGTTTGCATTTTGCACTTTCTGACTTCCCGGCACCGACAGGCTCAAGGCGCGTCTTAAAAATGTCCCTGCCCCAGGCCTGGAACCAAGCGTTTCTCTGAAGAGCACTGCTCCCTTTCTGGGAGAATGAAGCCAACGTCTCCGTGTTGGGATGCACGCCCGCCCTGGGAGACCTAGACGTCCTTCCACCGTACGGTATCCAGAACGTCCTACAAATGCGCTGGGAAAGAGTGCACCGTGCCGCGCACACGCCCCTCTGCCGCTTCCTCGCCGGTCTGCAGGGGGATAAGACCCGGGCCGGTTGCTCCTTTCCATCGCGGGCTCGCTCTTCACACTCGCATGGACGCTTCTACCCACGGCGTGCCCACGGCGTGTGTGCTCTCGCGCGCAGCCCCGCATGCTCAGAGTTGCTAACCCACACCCTCCTGAAAAGCAAACCTCCAGCAGGAGACACGCCCCGCGCCCCCTTTGCATTTGCCCTTCCTGACTGACCGCCCTTCAGCCTGGTCAGCTTCTCCCCCTCCCTCAGGGCCTTCATGGTGTTCGTTTGTGTCACAGCTCAGTTCCCGTATTTTTTTTTTTTTCCAGAAATGAGCCGGGCGTGGTGGCGCACACTTGTAATCCCAGCATTCGGGAGGCTGAAACCGGAGGATTGTGGTCACAGCCAGCCTCAGCTACTTAGTAAGGCCCTCTGCAACTCAGTGAGACCGTTTTTCAAAATAAAGAATAAAATATAGGGCTTGGGGTGTAGCTCGGAGGTAGAATGCCCCTGGATTCGATTCCTAAGAATAATATTTTTCATTTTGAAACAGGGTCTCACTAAGTTGCCGAGGCTGGCTACAAACCTATGGTGGTCCTCCTGTCTCAGCCTCCCAAGTACTGGGATGACACTTACACAACTGGCATATATATTATTATCTTTATATGATTTATTTTGCTTCTTTTTTTTATTTTTTGCGAGTCTTGGGATGGAACCCAGGGGCATTCAACCTCTGAGCTACACCTTCCCCCTGCCCTATTTTTTTATTCCTTATTTTTTGAAACTTAAGTAGCTGAGGCTGTCCGCGAACCACGATCCTCCGGTCAGCCTCTCGAATGCTGGGATTACAAGCGTGCGCCACCACGCCCAGCTTATTTTGCTTCTTCTAAATCAACTTAAGGAAAGAGATTCTGTATCTCTCTTTTATTTT